>NC_068363.1:82144404-82754148 GCF_020536995.1 Dreissena polymorpha | reverse complement strand
CTTCCACTGTCGGCTTACCCTCAGCTTCGAGGGACATGAAGTTGTACTTGTCCAAAAGGGCTCTCCTGGACAAGGTTGGGAAGTTGGTGCTCTCCACACGCTCAAGAAAGATGGCCACATACTCATGGGCCATGAGTTTCTGATCAGGGGTCATCTTCTTCCAATTTGCTGGCGGCCAACAGATTGCTGTTGGTTGTTTGCTTCCATTGAGAATTCATTGACCAATGACCAGTCCCTTTTCGCAGACGGACACATGGGCATACAGCCCTTCTTCAGAATCCGGAAGGCTCTGTCCTTTTAAGCTGCTGCTTGAACCCAGCACGGATGAGCAGCAGGACGACGCTGAAGAGGAAGATGAGGAGGAGGAGGAGGAGGAGGAGGAAGATATCTCACCACTTGGAGAAACAACCCTGTCTCGATCTGCGCCCATATTTCTCTCCGAAACGGCTTCTTCACCCAACTCTATGTTGTCCCTGTGATCAAAGTTTTGATCCCCTTCCGACTCTTTCCTCCTACGTTTTAGTCCCTTTTCAGTTTCTTTTGGCCTGTCTTCTTCAGCTGCTACTTTCGAGCTTGTGCCTTGTTCCAACTGAGCAACCGAACTGCTATCTTCCCGTACCACTTGTCTTTCAGTTCTTGCGGATTTCTCAACCAAGGTCCTCTTGTCTCGCGACACGCTCCGCTCCCTGGATTCCCTCTTCTTCGCCATACCTCTTAAAATCTCCAATCCTTTCCTCCAACCGGCCGTCCATTGATCTCCCCTAGCTTGCTTGTCCGAAAATGTATCGCTCCAACTTCTCATGGCTTTCCTCGCTTCATAGGCCGCCTTGGAGTCGTAAGGGTTGATGTTGTCAACTACTTTAGCGTAGTCCTCAGGATACTTGGCAAAGTAAAACCCATTCGCCCTGGTAAACTGGTCCTTGCTCATTGTTACCTCTCGGTGGACTTTCTTCACATGGGATTCCAGATCCGCTATACGGGTGTAAACGTTCTCTTTCCCCTCACACAAAGCGCACATCACAGAAAGTCGTCAATGGGCTGAAGAGATCAGGTGGACATTAAGTGACATCCTGTCACACAACCAGCATTTTTCCCTGAAATACCGACTTGAACAATAGACACATGGTAATCAACAATCCAATGTAACAATATTTAAAATGTTAAATTTGTCTTTGACAATCCATGCACAGACTTTTTTTGTATACAACATATTAATTTGTAAATAGTTTGATAGACAGACACATATCGATACCAGACGCACAGGGTCTCCACCATAGTTAAAAGTTTAACACATTTGTAAAAAAGTTTATTCATACATTAACGGTATAAACAGTTCAAGTCAGTTGTGTTCACAATGTTAATTATTTTCCATTAAATTTTGCAGCTGGACCTTCTTTATCCAACTTGGAATGCAAGTCCCTGTATAAGGAAATAATCTGTCAACATGATATGCTTTTGGAGCCTTTCTTGACGACTGCTTTACTTTGCAAACGAGATCGTCTATCATCCTTCTGACAAGAAATGGTCCTTTCCATTTCACAGCTTGTTTGGTGCTTATACCAACTTTTCTTGATGGATCATGCAACCACACAACCTGATCTGGGAAAAACTTCTTCTTCTTTACATTGCTGTCATAGTGCTTCTTTTGATATAGAGCTGCAACCTTCAGGTGACTTCTTGCAATATCATGACAACCTTTAATTTTCTTTTTCAGCAGACAACATAGCCATCTACACTTGTTTCCGGTGTGTACTCTTCTGGTACACCTACTACTGCTTGCAACGAAAGACGAATATCCTTGCCAAATACCATCTTGTTAGGCGTGACGGATGTGCTACTTTGAGGTGAAGAGCGATATGCCGTACATACTTGTTGCAGATAGACGTCCCAACAGGCTGGTTCGTCTTGACAATATGACCGCAGCATAGCAAGAAGTGTTCTGTTAAATCTTTCAACCAGTCCATTTGCCTGAGGTCGTGAAGTGGAGTGCGTCTTTTGAATCCCAAGGAAATCACAAAGGTCTTCAAGAAGTTTAGATTCAAAACTACGGCCTTGATCTGTGTACACCTGTAGGGCAGTTCCAAACCGACATACAAAATTATCCAAAAACGCTTTTGCGACTCTAAATCAGATATAGCGATACATTCTGTCCATTTGGTGAACCAATCGATGATAACAAGTATGTAGCGATTGCCATTATCTGTAACTGGAAGTGGTCCGAGTATGTCCATTTGCACACGCTCCATTGGTTCGCCAACTAAATAACAACCAAGTGGTGCTTTGTTTGACTTTCGTGAAAGCTTGTTAACTGCACACACATCACATGTTGAACAATAATCTTTCACATTATCTGCCATACCAGGCCAATAGAATGCTTTTCTGATTTTGTACAGAGTCTTTTCCACCCCAAGATGACTGCCACTGGCAACATCATGATGCAATTTCAAAACAACATCACGTCGATCAGCCGGAGTTACCAGCTGGTGTAAAATGTCACGATTGTTTTCCGCGTACTTCCGAAACAGCAACCCTCCAACAATTACTAGGCGATCCCACTGTCTCCACAAAGTTTTTATTTCAGCTTTTGAATCTGAAATGTCTTTCTATTCTGGTCTGGTTTCATTTCCATCTTTTGCAAGCTTAATTACACCTATTGCACTGTCACTCAGTTGTCTGTAAGCGATGTCTGCATGTGCCCAACCATCAATGAGATATCTTAAGTTCTGTTGACTGTGCAGCCACGTAACTTCTTGTAACGGACCTAATTATTTTATCAGTCGATTCAGCTTTATCTATCATCGCTTCTTGATTATCTTGTTGGTGCTCGCATGACTTGCATGGTCTTCTGGACAAAGCATCGGCATTTTTGTGGCTTGTTCCGGCTCTATGTTCTACTGTTAAATCATATGTATTGAGTTCTTGAAGCCATCGTGTGACTTGTCCAGTTGGTGCTTTTAACGATCTTAACCAGCTCACGCTGCGTTGTCAGTCCTGACAAGTATTTTCTGTCCATATAAGTAGCTGTGGAAATGTTTTAGAGCGGTTACAACTGCCAGAAGTTCCTTCCTTGTTACGCAACAAGACCGCTCATGCACATTCATTGTTTTGCTCATGTAAGCAATAACTCTTTCATGCTCGTCTTGAACTTGAGACAAAACGGCTCAAATACCTACATCTGAAGCATCTGTGTCTAGAATGAACTGAGAACCCAGTTGAGGGTACGCTAGCACCGGTGCTGATGTAAGCATCTCTTTGAGGAAATCAAAAGCTTCTTGGCACATCTGATTCCAAATAAATTTCGAATTTTTCACACACAATTTGTGAAGTGGTTTGGCAATGTCAGCAAATCCCTTTACGAATCTTCTGTAATCAAAGCTCCGAACCTCAAAGCTCCGAACCTGTAATCAAAGCTCCGAACCTCCTTACTTGACTCTGGGACTGGCCATTCTTTAATTGTTTTGACGTTTTCAGGGTCTGTTTTAACACCTTCTGCGAATACAATATGACCCAGAAAAGACACTGATTTTCGAAAGAAGGATTCAGTTTGAGATGAGCCTTTCTTAACCGTTCGAAAACGTTTTCAAGCCGTGTCAAGCTTTCATCGACTGTTTGACCAGGGGTTATGATGTCATCCATATACAGCAATGACTCTACCTACTGTAGACCACGCAAAACATCCTCCATAACACGTTCGAAAGTAGAGGGAGCATTTACAAGTCCAAACGGCATAACTTTGAAGTGGTACAAGCCATGACTCGTTGAAAAAGCTGTCTTAAGTTTGTCCTTCTCATCCCAAAACCCTGAACAAAGATCCATTGAGCAAAACCATTTTGATCCAGAGAGTGCATCTAAGCAGTCATCTATCCTGGGAATAGGGTAGGCGTCCTTGACTGCCACATCGTTAAGTTTTCGATAATCCATGCAAAACCTTGTGGAGCCATCCTTTTTGGACACCAGTACTATTGGCGAAGACCATGGACTGTTTGACGGTTCAATAATACCCTTTTGAAGCATCTTCTCAACTTCAGCCCGTTCCACTTCTCTATTTCCATATGGCTGTCGTCTAGCACTATGGAGTTAGCACTTTCAGTGTTTATCTTGTGTTTCACGACGTTTGTGCACCCGAGATCGTCGGACGACTTTGCAAACACATCTTGGTACTTATACAATGATTTTGCAAACTTGTTTTTCTGTTCGGGATCCAAATATTCAACACCGTCGTCAAACATCTTTTTTTACATGTTCTGCTAAAATGACCTCTTCAGACTGCACACCCGTGTCACTTTTGACTGTTTGAAATTCTTTAGAAATTATGGGGTCCTCAACTGGGAAACACTCGCCAACAAGATATCCTGCTTCCAAACTAACTGTTTCATCAAAATCGTTCACAACACACACGGACACATCTTCTCCCTGAGTTTCAACAATGCCTGCAACAACTCGACAACTTATGTCCTGCAAGCCTTGAATCCCATAACAAACACTACCTCTGGCACAAAGCCTTTTATTTCTACAGGTAACATCTGAAAGCTCCTAGGTGGTATTTCAACCTTCTCTTTCACGAGCACCCTGCATGCACTCAGCCCAGTCCCTTCTGTAACACAATCTATCGTATTACCATCCAGTGTGTGAAGTTTATGATTTTGAATGTCCCAGGATTTAATGTGGTTTGCCATAAAATCTTGTCCCAGAATTCTTTGAATATTTGGTATATCGCAAACGGTGGCGTCAATTGCAATCGTGAAACTCCCGACCTTCAACTTCAACTCTACAGAACCTTGACCGTTTAAAGGTGTGCCGTCTACGGCACAAACTGTACGATTATGCTCACGCAAATCGTCTGTCTTCTTTCCTCAAGGTTTCTTTAGATATTAAAGTGGTTGTTGCTCCACTATCTAATAGCAAGGTTACCGCAGTTCCGTCTATTAATCCTTCAATATAGACACCATTGGCTTTCGTTTTTATCAGATCGCTTCAGTGACCAACCCGCAATGCCTTTTCATCTGGTCTGCATGGCACCTCTATTTGTTTAGGTCGATTTTTCACTTGAACCGTCGCATCAGGACCTATTGACGTGACGGTCTGAAGTTTTCCTGCTACAGTCCTCGTCTGTTGTCTTTTATCGGACATTCTCTGATGAAATGGTTTGTAGAACCACATCTGTAGCACGATCTTCCAGAGATTCTGCCTCCCATGGTAGATTCAAGTTTGTCCAATCGTTGCTCAATACGCTTAATGGCACTGGTAAACTGATCATAAGTTCCCTCATGTACCGAGTTGGTTTCAAAAGATCTCTCTCTGCTGCTTGTATTTGTAACACCCCTAATCTGCGCTCCTACACCTTGCCCCGGACGTCCCAACACCTCTTCATAACGCTCAACCACCTCCACAGCTTCACTAATTGTCTGGCAATTTTTATCCATTAAACGGCATCTCATCTCGGCTGAAACATTCTTATAAAAATGTTGTATTAAACTTTGCTGTTTTTGTATCATAATATCAAGAGAAGTTCACATTTTACAAATTTGCAATTTTTGAACTTTGTTTATTTGCGCATCTGGAAAGGTGAAAGCAAGTGTTTCAAGCGATAAGTACAACGGTAAGAACAGTTTGAAAGGATTAATGCTTTGCTGATTTCGCATCATAATATCATCAAAAAGAATCTTATGTTCAATTTTGCAGTTTTTGAACTTTGTTTATTTGCGTATTAGGAACAGTGAAAACATGTGTTTCAAGCGAAGAGTACAACGGTAAGAACGGTTTGAAAACATTCATGCTTTGCTGTTTTTCGCATCATAATATCATCAAAAAGAAGCTAAGTTCAAATTTTACAAATTTGCAATTTTTGAACTTTGTTTATTTGCGTATTTGGAACAGTGAAAACACTCTTTTCAAGCGATGAGTTCAACGGTAAGAACAGTTTGAAAAGATTTATGCTTTGCTGTTTTCGCATCATAATATCATCAAAGAGAAGCAAAAGTCAAATATTACAAATTTGCAATTTTTAAACATTGTTTAGTTGCGTATCTGGAACGGTGAAAACATGTGTTTCAAGCGATAAATACAACTGTAAGAAGATTCGAGAAGATTCATGTTTTGCTGTTTTGGAAGCATAAATTGAAAATTGCCATTTTGTAAAATTTGAAATTTGAACATCATTTGAACTCTTTGGAAGGGAAAAATCATTTATATTGAGATATTTCGCATCTGAATTAAGTTTAACAAAAATAAGAAGGAAAGTTCAAATTTTACAAATTTGCAATTTTTGAACTTTTTTAATTTCCATTTCTGGGACTGTACAAATATGATTATTTTTTGTGCAGCAATGAATACATCGCTCTTAAAGCATCGAAAAACAAAAATTACAAATATGTAAAATTTGAACTTTTTTTCACATATTTCCGACATTTATTTTTTGCGTTTTTTTACATTCAAAAACGAACAAATTTCAAATTTGACATATTTGCAATTTTTGAACTTTATTTTATTTACATTTACTGAAACGGTAAACTTTGTGTTTCAAGAGATGAGTACAATGGTAAGAACAGTTCGAAATGATTCATGTTTTGCTGTTTTCGCATCATAACTAGAAAATGGCAAATTTGAACTTGCTTTGGCGGGGGAAAATCGATAATGTTGAAAAATTTCGCATCTGAATAAATTTAAATATCAAAAAGACATAAAGTTCAAATTTTACAAATTTGCAATTTTTGAACTTTTTGAAATAAGCATTTCTGGGACTGCACAAATATGATTATTGTGTTTGTAGAAATGAATACAACTCAATGACAGCTCAAAAAGCTCGATACCTCGCTCTTATAGTATCGTAAAACGAAAATTGCAAATTTGTAAAATTTGAACTCTACAAATACTTGTGACGTTTTTTTAGCGTAAGGAAAGTTCAAGTTTTACAAATTTGCAATTTTTGAACTTTATTTCATTTACATAAATGACAGGGTGAAAACATGTGTTTCAAGTGATGAATAAAACGGTAAGAAGAGTTCGAAAAGATTAATGTTTTGCTGTTTTCGCATCATAATTAGAAAATTGCAAATTTGTAAATTTTGAACTTGCTATGTCTTTGGCGGGGGAAAATCTTTTATTTTGAGAGATTTCGCATCTGAATTAAGTTTAATATTAAAAACAAGGAAAGTTCAAATTTTACAAATTTGCAATATTTGAACTTTATTTCATTTACAATACTGAAACGGTTAAATTATGTGTTTCAAGTGATGAGTACAATGGTAAAAACAGTTCGTAAAAGTTCATGCTTTGCTGTTTCCGCTTCATAATTAGTAAATTGCAAATTTGTAAAATATTTGTAAAATATTTTGGTGGGGGAAAATCGTTTTTTTTTTTAGATATATCGCATCTGAATAAAGTTTAACATTAAAAAGAAGTAAACAAATACAAATATGATAATTTTGTGTGTAGCATGTATATACAACTCAATGACAGCTCGAAAAGCTAGATACATCGCTAGTATAGCATCGTAAAACGATTTTGTTATATTTGAATTTTGCATATTTTTGACGTTTATTTTTGCGTAAGGAAAGTTCATATTTTACAAATTTGCAACTTTTGAACTTTATTTTATTTACATAACTGAAACGGTGAAAACATGTGTTATAAGTGATGAATACAACGATAAGAACAGTTCGAAACGATTCAAGTTTTTCTGTTTTCGCATCATAATTAGAAAATTGCAAATCTGTAAAATTTGAACTTGCCTTTTCTTTGGCGGGGAAAAATCGTTAATGTTGAGAGATTTCGCATCTGAATAAAGTTAAGGCCACGACTTTTATATTTCTTGGTTTACAAAACCGCCGACCCTAATTTTTGGAAAATGGGAAAAAAAATAAAATCGGAAAATCGTCTTTTTTTTTTATATATTTTATTCCCGACCGCACTGAAAAACGAGCGAAACGAGAAAAAAAACCGATCCGGTTTGAGTACGGTTGCGAATAAAATCAAGTAAGTACAATCAACGATTGGTTCACATATATTACAGAGATCGGGATATTTTTCAATGTGACACAGTATGTACCAGTCCTTTTATGGGCACTTCTCAAAATTTATTTAATTACAGACAATAGGAAAATCAGCGTCAGTAAAATGTCGACCGCATCAAAATTTATTTCCGAGTCTGTGACGCAACTATATTGTTTAACATGTTTATTATATTAAACATACCCGATATTATAGTAGATAAAAAGTATTACCTTGCAATTTGATAATTAGTATAAATAATCCAATAAAACACTGCCATTATTTACGATATATGTGTTTAGGAATTTTGTAAACACGTCCGCCATAGTTTATAGGAACTGTACAGAAAGTTTGGAAATCGGAACAAATCGGTATATCTCGGAAAATCATTGATAAATGTATTTGTCGTTTTAATGCTTAGGGCCGAGTAATTTCGGCAAATCGGAACTCAACTTGCGTATTAAAAATACTAGCTCAATTAACCGTTAAACTCCGCCTCCGTTCTCTGCAAAAGATTCGAAGGCGGAGCTATGCACGTGCTATTATTAAATTGGAGGATTGCAATTGAGAAACAAACGCACGATTGGTTCGGCATGTTGATTGCTAGACAAAGGAAGCCAATTTTGTCGGCGCGAAATTTGTCGCTTTATTGCTTCAGACAGCAAGCGGCTTTCCTTTGATGACGTCAAACTGTCAATTCACACAGACTGCACATTTTCGGAAGACTTTAACTGGCTCCTTGTTTACAATTCCAGTAAAAACACTTGCTAACATTAAACTTTGAATTAAATTATCAAAATAAAGCAAAAGCCAAGTTGACAAATATGATTGTATTAATTCGCGTCAGTTTAATAAAGACGTGTTGCGTTGTAAATCAACGAGTTTTCATGACAACAACAACTTTAACAAACATTACCGCGACGACGCGGGGATCGATCTACCTCGATTTTTTTCATGGACGATGTCATAAGTCCAATAAGAGCAAACACATACTTTGTGTATGAGTAGTTTATCTTATATAAGATTTATGCAACGGGCATCGCATTGCGTAATGGTACACATCGAATTACGGAAATGAAGCGCAGTTTTTCGTTTTAATGGGAGAAGAACGCATGTCATTTAATGGAGTGTTTAAAATTGCCTGATGTTACAAAAGGTGCTTTTAGGTGACTCATTTCATTTGAAGATATAGATGTGTTTCATTGCATAATTAGATTTTTCGTCTCTGTGTTAAGGTTATAAAAGATATGATGTCTTTGTTCTGATGTTATTAGTATTAACTTATTTTTCCAATGTTTTTTTTTTTTTTTTTTTCGACCGCCCGATGGACCATTTTCAAAATTATTTTTGTAAACCAATAAAAAAAAAAGTCGTGGCCTAAACATCAAAAAGAAGTAAAGTTCAAATTTTACAAATTTGCAATTTTTGATTTATTTTTTTAAATTTGCATATTTGTGACGTTTATTTTTTGCGTAAGGAAAGTTCATATTTTACAAATTTGTAATTTTTGAACTTTATGTTATTAACACAACTGAAACGGTGAAAACAGGTGTTTCAAGTGGTGAAACGGTAAGAACAGTTCGAATAGATTCATGTTTTGCTGTTTTCGCATCATAATTAGAAAATTGCAAATTTGTAAAATTAGAACTTTCTATTTTGGTGGGGGAAAATCGTGAGATATTTCGCATCTGAATAAAGTTTAACATTACAAAGAAGTAAACAAATACAAATATGATTATTTTGTGTGTAGCATGTATATACAACTCAATGACAGCTCGAAAAGCTAGATACATCGCTAGTATAGCATCGTAAAACGATTTTGTTATATTTGAATTTTGCATATTTTTGACGTTTATTTTTGCGTAAGGAAAGTTCATATTTTACAAATTTGCAACTTTTGAACTTTATTTTATTTACATAACTGAAACGGTGAAAACATGTGTTTCAAGTGATGAATACAACGGTAAGAACAGTTCGAAACGATTCATGTTTTTCTGTTTTCGCATCATAATTAGAAAATTGCAAATCTGTAAAATTTGAACTTGCCTTTTCTTTGGCGGGGAAAAATCGTTAATGTTGAGAGATTTCGCATCTGAATAAAGTTAAACATCAAAAAGAAGTAAAGTTCAAATTTTACAAATTTGCAATTTTTGATTTATTTTTTGAAATTTGCATATTTGTGACGTTTATTTTTTGCGTAAGGAAAGTTCATATTTTACAAATTTGTAATTTTTGAACTTTATGTTATTAACACAACTGAAACGGTGAAAACAGGTGTTTCAAGTGGTGAAACGGTAAGAACAGTTCGAATAGATTCATGTTTTGCTGTTTTCGCATCATAATTAGAAAATTGCAAATTTGTAAAATTAGAACTTTCTATTTTGGTGGGGGAAAATCGTGAGATATTTCGCATCTGAATAAAGTTTAACATTACAAAGAAGTAAACAAATACAAATATGATTATTTTGTGTGTAGCAATGAATACAACTCAATGACAGTTCGAAAAGCTCGATACATCGCTAGAATATGATCGTAAAACGATTTTGTAATATTTAAACTTTGCATATTTGTGACGTTTATTTTATTCAAAAGGAAAGTTCATATTTTTCAAATTTGCATTTTTTGAACTTTATTTTATTTACCTAACTGACACGGTGATAACATGTTTATCAAGTGATGAATACAATGATAAGAACAGTTCGAAAAGATTCATGTTTGGCTGTTAAAATATCGCATCATAATTAGAAAATTGCAAATTTGTAAAATTTCAACTTGCTCTGGCGGGGGAAAATCGTTTATTTGGAGAGATTTTGCATCTGAATAAAGTTAAATATCAACATTAAAAAGAAGTATTTACAAATTTGAAATTTTTAAACTTTTTTAAAATTTTCATTTCTGGAACAATACAAATATGATTATTTTGTGTGTAGCAATGAATACAACTCAATGACAGCTCGAAAAGCTTGATACATCGCTTTTATAGTATCGTAAAACGAAAAATGCAAATTTGTTAAACTTGCATATTTGTGACGTTTATTTTTTGAGTAAAACGATTCAAATTTTACAAATTTGCAATTATTGAACTTTATTTTATTAACATAACTAAAACGGTGAAAATATGTGTTTCAAGTGATGAGTACAATGGTAAGAACAGTTCGAACAGTTTTGTTGTTTTCCTATCAAAATTAGAAAATTGCAAATTTTTAAAATTTGAACTTGCTATGTAAAGACATACAAAGGAAAGGGAAAAATCGTTTGTTTTGAGATATTTCGCATCTGTTTAAAGTTAAACATTAAAAAGAAGTAAACAAATAGCAAACAATACAACTCAATGACAGCTCAAAAAGCTCGATACATCGCTCTTATAGCATCGTTAAATGAAAATTGCAAACTTGTAAAATTTGTGACGTTTATTTTTTGCTTTAATATTTTACAAATTTGCAATTTTTGAACTTTATTTTATTTACCTAGCTGAAAAGGTGAAAACATGTGTTTCAAGTGTTTCAAGTGATGAATACAAGGGTAAAAACAGTTCGAAAAGATTCATGTTTTGCTGTTTTCGCTTGATAATAAGAACATTGCAAATATGTAAACTTTGAACTTTGAACTTTAAACTATGTCTTTGGAAGGGAAAATCGTTTATTTTGAGAGATTTCGCATCTGAATAAAGTTCAATAACAAAAAGAAGCAAATTTCTAATTTTACAAATTTGCAATTTTTAAACTTTTTTAAAATAAGCATTTCTTGGACTGTTCAAATAAGATTATTTTGCGTGTAGCAATTAATACAACTCATTGACAGCTCGAAAAGCTAGATACATCGCTCTGATTGCATCGTTAAATGAAAATTGCAAACTTGTAAAATTTGTGACGTTTATTTTTTGCGTAAATATTTTACAAATTTGCAATTTTTGAACTTTATTTTATTAACATAACTGAAAAGTTGATAAAACGAGTTTCAAGTGTTTCAAGTGATGAATACAATGGTAAGACAGTTCGAAAAGATTCACGTTTTGCTCTTTTCGCTTGATAATAAGAAAATTGCAAATTTGTAAAATTTGAACTTCCCAGCAAACACAATAATGTTGTAAAAACGTTATAATAACGTTATACGATATGTATAAAACGTAATTTTACAACGTCCATACGACGTGATTTGGTGAACTCCATATAACGTTGTATTAACGTTATAAATAGCATTATAAAGTAACCAAAATGCAACCTTTATATGACCTAACTGTATCATTGACACGCTATATTTTAATGATTTTATTAAAAAATTATAAAACAATCAAACAATGTTAACCTCACAAACTTCAATATTTAAGTTGAAAAATGAATGAATGCAATGTTTTTAGTTGTTAACAATGATTAAACATTAGTACATTAACAAACTAAAAAAGGATCAAATATTATCTACAAGAATCATTTACATCACATATAGCCAATAAGTTGGCTAAAACAATGAACTTCCGGTAACCATGTCTGTTCAAAGCATTTGTGAAAGGTTACCCATTTAAAATCACAAAAATTTCTAAAATACATCCATGGAAGTGTCACAACTTTATATATACATATATATATAATGCATAGAAAAAAGATATGCTTATTTTACCTTTTTAAGTGTAATCACAGATATTTTTTTTTCAGTTTTGTAAGAACATTTTCCTAACCTGATAACTTCCATTTTTTTTTTTTTTTGAACAGGAAGTTCATAATTCATTTATGAAGACCCTGTCTATAATTACAATAATAGAGCAAATTGTCTACAACTGCAAGAAATTAAACATCGATATTAGACGTAAAAAAGTTGTAGTTTCCACTGACATAGGTTTTTTTCCACAAAAATATACGGTAGGTAGGTCGCCACAACTTTTGCCATCTATTTTTTTTACCTTTACACGTCATTTTCCACTAAAAAAGTAATTTCAATGACAAAAGTAATTTTAATACTGAGTGAAACATCATTTCTATGTAATTCTGTGATGGCAAAATTATAATTTGATAAAATAATCCAGAAAAAAATCAATAAAAAATATGACTTTAAATGGCCAAAAAAATGTTAAGGGTCCGCAAAAAAATTGGGTTGGTCGGGTCAGTGGAAACACGCAAAGTTGTGTAGGCCTTACAGACAAAGCCAATAAATTGTTTAAAACACAATTGTTTGAGTTTTGGTCTCTTAAAAAATTTAAACACCAACTTTTTTAAAAATTATGTCGCTTTTGCATTACTTCTACAAAGTTTTAGAACAGTCCTATAGCTTTATTTTCATACACAGAAAATTTGTTCTCGACACACGTGCACAAGTAAACATTTACATTTATGAAAGTATATAAAATTTGCACATTTTCCAGGTAACAAAATGTGTCGCGTTCTGACAAAACTGGGCATAATGAATGTGCGTAAAGTGTCGTCCCAAATTAGCCTGTGCAGGGACGACACTTTCCGCATAAATTGGATTTTTGCTAAGAATCTTCATTTTAACGACAAATGTCATAAAAGCGGTCAGTGTTGTCCCTGATTAGCCTGTGCGGACTGCACAGGCTAATCTGGGACGACACTTTACGCACATGCATTATGCCCAGTTTTCTCAGAACAAGACTCAAATTATAAATACACAGAAAATACTTTTGAATATTAAAGACAATATCAGGGGTTTTCAGCCTTATATAACAGAGCCCTATTAAAGGCTCCTACCAAATTGACAATTTCTTTAAAATTATGCAGTTTTCTCAAAAATCCTAACTTACACCAGCTTTTTCATTTCCCAAAGCAGTAATTTTAGCGAGATTTTTTCCCAAAATGAGCAATTTGTTCCCTAAATCCATAGGCTAGGTCTTTTCCCAATGAAGCGAGGAAAAATCCTCAATATTATTTTGTTAAATGCCCATAAAGCTTCATAGAAAACATTTTTGAGACTAACTGGTGATTCCATCTAGCAGATCCCTACAAACTTTACGTCATGGGTTTTTAAATGTATACAATGGTTAAAAAATACCAAAACAATGAAAAAACCTATTTCAACCATCAGGTAACATATAATAATAGCCACAATTGTGTGGCTTTCACGGAAACTATGTGTGCTTACTATATTTAAATTTTCCAAAAATATGTACACATATTTTTATGAGAAGGATTTATTCAAAATGTTTTAAGTATGAACAGCTAGAACGTTACGGTCTTTGTGAGACAGAACACATAATGGTGACATTTGATCAAACTATAAATGAATATGACTAGTCCATAATATCACTGTATAGCTAGTTGCTGTCTGAATCATGCACAACAGCCTCGGGGAGCATTTCATTCTGGTCTGTAGTCTGGTTGGACATTCTTTTCTGTAAAAAAAACACAAACACTACAGGTTAATAAATAATTGAATAACTTTATCAATCAGCAAGTCCGTTATTTAAATGGAAGTTGAAAAATGTGTGTTATTCTGCTAACAAGTTAGATTAAATGAACGATTTTGATATTTATTTTGAATTATTTTATATAAGAAAAGATTGTGTATAGCTGTTTTAAAAATAGCTTTTGATGTATTATTTTACCACACACCTTATATCATCTGCCGTGCTGATACGGTGCGTGTTTAAAAAATCTGTAACGGTGACTTCCACCTCGGATCTCGTCATGTTCGATACCTTCCGTATTCCATCTGCAAATATATCAAGGCAGTTTAAAACTAAAATATTTGTAACAACTATTTAAGGCCGGGTAAATATCAGTCCTTAACAGGTACATGTTTGTCTGGGTAAATGTCCGCCTTTAACAGTTAATGTTATGCCAGGAAAATGTTGGTATTTCTGGAAGTTTTAAGACACCAATGGATGCAATTTTTGCGACAATGACTGGGGGTAAATGACTACCAAACTTCTATTAAAGAAATGCCTGGAGATGCATCAATATTAAAAATGCATGAAATTAATGTTCTATTATTCTATATTTATTATTAATTTCATAATTCGGAATTGTATTTTCACTTCCCATTATACGTTTACAGGGCGAATTGACTGGGTGCGAACAAGTATTAGGGGCAAAACGAAGTCGTATTATCCTTATAGCTTAGAGTTCAGGTTAACTAAATGTAGTGAAATAAGGTCTTTAGCGACGTGGTTAAAGTGTCTGACTACCACTCTGGAGGTCGTGGGTTCATTCCCCGGCTTGAGCTCAGTATTTTCACATTAATGGCGACGAGGCAAAGAACTGTGAATGCGGGAATGCGTCTGAGCTGTTTCTAGGAGGGCCATGGGGCCATGCGGATGCAAGACATGCTGTAGCGGGTGTTTCTGGGCCTTGAAACATTAAAAGGGGGAGGAGTGTAGTGAAATAAGGTCACTTCTAACAGCCTTACTGTTGGCCTGGCTCTTTAGCGACGTGGTTTAAGTGTCTGACTACCACCCTGGAGGTCGTGGGTTCAATCCCCGGCTTGAGCTCAGTATTTTCACATTATAAATCATGCCAAACGCGATCATATATGCAAATTGATTATATACACATGTCGTTTTCCTGCAAATGTTGTTATTTATCGAACATGTTTTCTGGAATAAGTGAATTTTTGTCTTTTGCACACCGCTTCTGTGTTAGTTTGTCCTTGCGCCAAACAGGCAGCGAAAAAACCGCGGTTTCGTATTCAGAATATTCAAATTTGTTGAGTTGCAAATGTATATTTTAGTGTATAAGCCTAATATGTGGTATATCTTGTATGCTATGTTTTTGTGAATATTTAGTAAAATTTATTGTTTACAAGTTTAATTTAACCCCCCAACGCATAAAAATCGCAACTAAAACTAGCTCTAAAAGCTTTTTCAAAAAGCTTCAGAAAAACTGTTGAAATATTTATGAAAAATTATAGACGGTATTTTTATTTAAATCGTTTACCAAAGATAACAGATAATAATTATAACATTAAAAAAGGAACATAAGATGGTATGACCAAAAACAAAGTTGGTCAAACGTTATGTTATAACGTTGGATAAACGTTCTATAATAACGTTCTAAAATAACGTATAAACAACGTTATTTTAACGTTATTGCAAAAAATGTAGAAAAAAAACAAAAAAAAACACGAGTTTTGATTTTATTTTTTATCAAATTGTTTTCTTTTTCTCGTTATATCAATTTACATCAAATTAAAATAAGTTTCACATAAGGTAATAACGTTGCCACAACGTCCGCATAAGATTATTATTATTAAGATTACCTGACCAAAATACAACCAAATCACAACGTTGTAATAACGTTATGTGTTTGCTGGGTTACTATGTCCTTGGAAGGGAAAAATCGTTTGTTTTGAGATATTTCGCATCTGAATAAAGTTAAACATAAAAAAGAAGTTAACAAATACAAATATGATTATTTTGTGTGTAGTAATGAATACAACTCAATGACAGCTCGAAAAGCTCGATACATCGCTTTTATAGCATCGTAAAACGAAAATTGCACATTTGTAAAATTTGAACTTTGCATATTTGTGACTTTAATAAGGAAAGTTTACATTTGACAAATTTGCAATGTTTGAACTTTATTGTATTTACAAAAACCGTTTATTTTGAGAGATTTCGCATCTGAATAAAGTTCAATATCAAAAAGAAGCAAAGTTCAAATTTTACAAATATGATCGCTCTTATAGCATCGTAAAACGAAAATTACAAATTTGAAAAATTTGAACTTTGCATATTTGTGACGATTATTTTTTCGTAAGGAAAGTTCAAACTTTACAAATTTGCAATTTTTGCACTTTATTTCATTTACATAACTGAAACGGTGAAAACAAGTGATGAATACAACGGTCAGAACATTTCGAAAAAAATCATGTTTTGCTGTTTTCGCATCATAATGAGAAAATTGCAAATTTTTAAAATTTGAACTTGCAATGTCTTTGGATTGGAAAAATCGTTTTATTTTGAGAAATTTCACATCTTAATAAAGTTAAATATCAAAAAGAAGCAAAGTTCAAATTTTACAAATTTGCAATTTTTTGAACTTTTTTTTTAAATAAGCATTTCTGGGACTGTACAAATATGATTATTTTGCGTGAAGATATATAAGATACTAGCAGATGATAATAATCCATGAAGAAATCGATTTAATAGTGACCTTCTGACGTCACTCAGTGACTTTCTGACGTCACTCATAGGTATATAAACCAGAGCACCATGCCTTCTCATTCTTTACTATACAGGAAAGGCCATAGCGGGAACAGGGGAACGGGGGATGCGAGCGGCGGTCAATCCGGTACCGGCGGTGGAACCAATGACCAGACGGCGTAGAAGGGCTGCGGCGGAAACGGCGCAGGTACGAGATCCGGCACCAAGAGGCGGCACCCGCAGCAGCGCCACCTTCGTGCGTCTACGTGCAGACGAGAGCGCCGGAAATGGTGAGATAATTGATTTTTGCGACATTTTTAGCACAGCCGATGGTCAACCACGTGGCCACAACGTGGTTGAGCACGAGGCGACGTACAATGCAAACGATAATTCATGTCTGTCTCGAATGAATAACTTTCAGAGCATTTCTATATTGCCTAGACAAGCTTATGGTGATTTTTTAATCCACGTACCTGCGTCGCTTAAACAGCGTATTTGTCGTGGAGAATACATAAATCTTGCATTATTGCTTAAGGGACCAGTTGAGATAGCGGACTACACAAACGGGGGTGCTGTTTTCGTTTTGAATAATGAGTCGTCCAAAGATATTATTAGTTCAATCGAACGTTGGCCAGATGCATTTATAATTTTCATGGATATATCTTAATCTGCTCAACCTCAGAGGTTTCACGAAATGTTACACTATTTCTTTACAATAAGAGAGTGTGCTGCACGGTAGGGGGAATGTCTTGGAGGGAATATGACCACCAGTTTCGGTCTAGACAGGCGGCTATGCCTTCTTCATGGTCGGCGCTCAATCAGGATTTGTGGCTTAGATGCATGTCATTTAGAGAAACGGGTGTCGCATAAATGAAAACGGGACGGTACTTTTGTCGGGATTTTCTCAAAAGTTCATGTCGATTTGGTCATAGTTGTACATTTGAACACGTGTATGTCAACTGCGGTGGCAGTCACCCCCTTCACTTCTCCGTGCAATAGTGGGTCTGTCAAATATATATCGCCAGCCAAACGTTCAAGGTCTAGAGGTCAGTCGCTTTCGTGGTCAACCACGTGGTGCCCAAAGTCAATGCAGTTTCATAGGCCCGGAAGGGGCGGGTTTGGTCGCTAATAGCCGGGCCTTTTCTTTTCATCGCCAATCAAATAAGAAGTTTTAGAGTCATGGCTAAAGAATTATAATTCAGTTGATAAACATGTACTTTTGTCAGGTTTCAAAGATGGCTTTAGGCTAAGCTATGAAGGCGAACGAAGGCCAGATTTTCAAAAACCTTAAATCTGCGGCTCAATATTCATCAGTAGTACAACAAAAAATTGATAAGGAAATTCGGGTGGGTCGTGTCGCAGGTCCATTTATTGAAGTGCCACAAAAATATCTTCGAGTTTCTCCAATATGTACCGAACAAATCATTGAGCGAGTACAGATTAATCCATCATTTGTTATATCCATCTGGTAAGTTAGTAAATGATTATATTGATCCCAAAACATGTTCAGTTAATTTTTTGAATTTTGACGAAGCAATTTATATGGTTCAGGATCTGGGTAAAAATTGTTTTTTGTTTAAAATGGACATAAAGAGTGCATTTAGATTGTTGCCAATCCATCCTTGTGACTTTGAATTGCTTGGATATTATTATAATGAGAAATACTATTTTGATAAATGTGCGGCTTTTGGTTGCAGTATTTCACCGAAATTGTTTGAAACGTTTTCGACATTTCTAGACTATTTCTAGACTATGTTATCAAGGCCCGTTTAACAAACCGGAAGCTTTTGCATTATTTGGATGACTTCCGTTCTCGGCACATATCAGAACAGGGTTGTCTTCGGAATATGGAAATATTTACTGAAGCCATGCAAGAAATAGGCGTTCCATTCAGACAATACCAAACATTCAGATTGATGTCAGACATTCGGTCTGACGGATTTACAAATTCTGTCAGACCGGATGAGTGTTTGTCAGACCAAACAAAAGAGAGAAAACACAAAATGAAATGACGGTTACACAGTATTTATTTATTGTACTATCTAGTAATATCATAAAACAAGTATGTAACTATATATTACTAGATATTATCAGATATTGGAATAGAGATTGGAATTCAAATAATTGATTATCTTCTTCGCATTGTAGTGCCAGTGACATCCGGTGCCACGCCTCCGTGCAGAGTGGTACCTGGCTTGCGTCGTTCATGTGACGGAACCATGCTGCATGATGTGGAGCCAATCGGATGGACGCAGATGCCTGATGACAAGACAAGACAAACATTTTATTCGAGATCGGTACAGAATACATAATCTAGAAAATAATGTGATTAAATACAATAAATCAGTGGTCAGTCTGTGTAGGTAATGTTTTAGGTAATGTTTTTAACAAAAAAGCAAATATTGATTCAAATACAGTGTACAGACTCAGTGATTCATTTTGATGTGCATCCCGCGTGCCAGACGCACGTTTTTTTCTGGGGACTCATCATTCTCAAACATATGCGTACTCGGGACGCATTGTTTAAAAGTCCGATTTTCAACATCGTCAAAGTTGTGCATGATACAGAGTTTGATTCGTGGAGATAAGCGAAACACATTTTTGAAAGTAGAACGGAAGTAACATTACTACATTCAGAATGTAATACGCGTATTTTGATTGGTTGAAATATATCAATTATCCAATCAGTTACGGCGTTTTATTAAAAGTTCATTGGACGTTTAATTTGTTGTCCCGGACGGTAAACAAAGAAAATGCCATCCAAAAGGTTTTCAAAATTGATCCTCAACAATTTAAACTCGCTCAGTGTGTAGATATTTATCGATAACGCAGCCTCGATGTGGTTCAATGTGAAGAATAAATGGCGGAAAACACATTTTGTGTTCGTCTGTTGTGAGCGCAGTTTTTATGTACAGAATAAGGTCTTGACCAAATTCAGGAACAGTTTAACTGTAGGAAACCAAGACAACTTATGAGAGTGAAATTGTGCAATTTTGTCAGGGATGAATTTATGGGAAAAGCTCTCCCTGTTTGAAGAAAAAACAAGGCCAGAAGGCTATACACCTTAAATACAGCATGAGTGTTGTTACACTAAATATTTATTGAAGGTTTAAACCTTTTGACCAAAGAAGATATTGTCTTTTGTCACACTGTTTGAAAGGGATACTTTTGATCAAAAAATTATTAACACTTGTCCTCCAATTTATTAAAACTCTAGTCAGTCCAAATTGTTAAATAAGTAAAAAGTTCTCTGTTTAAGATGATATATGTTTCGCTGTTTGTTACTTAAAGTAAAACAAATAAAGACTTACTATAAACCTATTTCTTTTTTTTGCTGTTAAATTGCATAAAAGAGCCCCTGGCTAAGGCGTATCATGTTAAGTAGATTATTTGTAACGAATTTACAAATACACAATCTGGGACCCATTGTTTTCAGTTTGGACCCATTGATTGAAAATATGCCAGTCCCAGGGACTCATTGATGTAGTTTTCAAAATGAATCACTGCAGACTATGTAACATACACATGGAGAGTGATGGACATGTATTACACGGTATTACAACAATTCAGAACATGACTTTGGACTGAAAGGATATTTTTTTAGATTATGTAACACAATATTTAAAGCTTTTAAAGATTTATCAATTAAGAACTCATTATTTGTTGCAAAATTCCCAGTATATTTAAAAACACAGCCGAGATAATTAAATTGATCAACAATTTCTATTGGTTCGTTTTTATAAGACCATCGCTCGTCCTCACGTAGTGCACCACGTTTTCTGAATACCATAATTTTAGTTTTTGAACTATTGACTTCTAAACTCCACGTATCGCAATAAATTGCTCAATTATTTAAGTGTGCTTGTAATTCTTGGGGCGTTTTGCCTAAAATCACCATATCATCTGCAAAAAGTAAAACCAGCAAAACAATATCATACAACTCAATACCACCATTTGCATTATTTTGCAAAAACATTTCTAAGTCCTCTAAAAATAGAGACACTAGCAAAGGGGAGACAACCTCGCCTTGTCTTAAGCCGACAGAATATTCGAAGTATTCAGAAAGACTATAACAATGCTTAACACGTGATTTGACATGTGTACATATTTTTAATAATAAGCAAAACTCTACCACGTATATCAGCATTGTATAATTTATACCAAAGTGCATTTCGATATATACTGTCAAAGCATTTTTAAGATCAATAAATGTTACATATAGCCGTTTGTTGTTATTCAAATAATGTTGGACAACAGACAATAAATATGTCATCCGTTGTGGACAAACCTTTACGAAAACCAAACTGTGTATCGGACACCATTTGCATTATTTTGCAAAAACATTTCTAAGTCCTCTAAAAATAGAGACACTAGCAAAGGGGAGACAACCTCGCCTTGTCTTAAGCCGACAGAATATTCGAAGTATTCGGAAAGACTATAACAATGCTTAACACGTGATTTGACATGTGAATACATATTTTTAATAATAAACAAAACTCTACCACGTATATCAGCATTGTATAATTTATACCAAAGTGCATTTCGATATATACTGTCAAAGCATTTTTTAAGATCAATAAATGTTACATATAGCCGTTTGTTGTTATTCAAATAATGTTTGACAACAGACAATATATATTTCATCCGTAGTGGACAAACCTTTACGAAAACCAAACTGTGCATCGGAAATGAGGTATAATTTTCACAAAATGACGTAATTCTAACATTCAATATAGTTGTAAATAACTTTGAAAAACAACTTAATAAAGTGATACCTCTGTAATTTGCAACAGAACAACGATCGCCTTTTTTGAACAGTGGAATAATAATTCCATCCGCCCAACTTTCCGGAAAAACACCCGACACTAATATCGCATTGAATATTTTACAAATATATTACTACATTCAATAAAATACTCATTTAGTAAACAGTCTAATCTTTTTCGTTTTAATCTTTTGATTGATTTTTTAACTTCATCAATCGATTTAGGAAAACATATTCGTCATTATAACCGGCATCTGCATTAAAATCGTGATTCGTACAAAAAGTGTCTACAGTTTCGTTGGGCAACTGAAAAATATCTTGTTCTAAGTTTGAAAAGAATCTATAAAAATCGTCCAAACATATAGCGGCATCGACATGATCCTTTTAATTTTTGGTAAAATATTTTCAAAAATCCCTAGATTTGCTCTTTTTTAAATTTTCGATATCCTTTAATTTTTTTGACTCAAAATTTTTCTTTTTTTTTCGATATTAATTTCTTACAACGACTTTTACAATCACAAAAATATTCTCGAGAAGCAGGCGTCATACGCTGATTAAAAATACGTAAAGATTCGTCATATTTAAGTCTGGCTTGTTAACAATCGCTATCGAACCATTCTGCATGCTTGGCAACTGACGACGGTGCAAAATAACTGTTGTTACGATTTGTAAAAGATTTTGCAAAAAGTGGTTCAGCAACGTCGTTCAAGAGACATGAAAACTGATTTACAACGTCATTTATACAAGTTGAGTCAATACTTGATGTTAAATTGTCTAATTGTTCAGTAATCGACAATAAGCCATTTTTAAAATCATCCTTTAAATCCGCATTTGGTTTCAACATATTCATGTTTTGACAATAGGTTATTATTACACTTGACAGCAAAATACAATGGTGTGTGATCGCTCCACTGGTTAAAATTTAACACCGCAAAATCAGTGATCAGAGTAAAGTGACATTCACGTGCTAGTACATAATCAATAGTGGAAGTACCGTTACGTGACGCAAATGTGAATGAACCTTTGTTACAATCATCAAATAACCTCCCATTAACAAATCGCATATCCAAAGATTTACATAGGTCAACCAATTTGCAACCAAACGTATTACATGTTTTGTCCATTGAGGCCCTGCTAAGAAAATTATCAGGATGTAATTTTCACAATCAAGAAAATCAACACATTGGTCAAACACTATAAAATCGTGTTTTTGGCCAACTCTGGCATTTATATCACCTGTAATAAAAACCGGACCCTCAATATTATAACTGTTTATATCATTTTCTAAATTATCGAAAAAATCAACGTCAATAATGTTGTATGCTGGTGACCCCTCAGGCCAAATATAAACACCACACAAATAAATATCTTTTTCTAAGTGAAAGAAATGTTTACAGAGTTTTAACCACATAATGGAATCGTATTCATGACTTAAACCTACACCAATTTTATTTCTTTCATGTATATATAAATCTACACCACCGCTTTTTCTTTTTGCATTTCTATGTTGGAACTTACGAAAATAATTGTAACTATCAAAGGAAGACAGATTGATGTTGGTGGTTTCTGAAGCCCATGTCTCAAACAAGAACATAATATCGTGGCTTGATAAGTTCTGAAAAATCAGGATCGTCCATTTTCTGACCGGTAAGCCCTGCTAAGGATCCGCACATCACCTTCCTAAAAGCCCTAGTCTCTTATTGGACGACCGTCGATGTATAGCGTGTCGTAGGATATCCAGGCCTTCTTCCCTTGCTCTTTAGCCGCTTTCATCTGGGGTACAAGCTTTCTCCTTTTGTCTGCTATCTCCTTAGGGTACCGTTCATTCACATAGAAACGAGTCCCCTTCAACGTTTTCGCCTGCTTACGTACGTATGTCCTTAAACTCATGAAACTTCATGGGATGACCATGCTCTCTTGCTACCCGGTCCGCGGACGTTGCAGACGTCCCTGAGGTAAGTATTGCCAGGAGGATAGATGCCCAGATGTGAGTATTTTCAGGAGGATAAGTGTATTAGCCTGTGACGGTAGGTATTAGACTGTGCATTAGCCTGTGACTTAGTGTCTTGCCCTGGAGGTTTAGCTGTGCGTGCGGTAGGTATTCCCAGGAGGATCGGTGGTGTGCAGCCGACGACGACAGCAGACGAGTATTTCCCTCGAAGTGTGTACTGCCGAGGACGACGTCTGCCATCCTGACAAGGTTTAAAGTCGATGCTCATGTGAGTGTATTAGTCAAGTGTCGTTGTTAGTAGTTGCTGTAATTGCAGGCAAAACTCACTTAAGAGCTAACCTCAATAAACACCACAGCATCGTCTCCTTCCTCCTGAAAATCTGAACAGTAATCACTCTTGTCATCTTTACAGTATTGATAATTGATTTGTTTAGTTTCTGCGTCAAAGTCTACGACATTATCAGGTTTAGCAGTCTCCTGCTCATCTGAGGTACCTTCAATTAAAAGATGATCAATCACTTGAGTCTCGACGAATTTGTTTTGCCAATATTCTCAATATAATAGTATCAGTTCCAGGTAATACTTTGGTAAGAAACCTCAGCATATCAGGCAAATCTCACAATACAAAATATAAAGACAATAAAATTGGTTGTGAAATAATCTTTTGAGAAGACAACAATATTTTGAAAACGAATTCACCTGAAAACAATTATACGTCAACGTTATTTTCTCTTCGCAATTCTGTTTTCATTGAAGACCTCTAACATATGCGAGCACCTTGCTGCATGGTCCCGGCTCTCGCATTTTGCGAATTGACGTGCACATATGAGCGTGGAACTAGTACTTTATAAATATCCGTTTGGAAATTTCCAGACGCTGTCACGGAATATACCGAGTTGCAACAGTTTGTATTTCAGATACATCGGAACACACTCGGCAAATAACGTTCTGAATATTTGTGATCAGAGTTTGTGATCACTGTTAATATGGTTGTTAGGATCCCCGCTGATAAAAAAAAAGAGGTTGTCGAAAAAATTCACGTTGTTCTTCACAGCAAAAAGGTTGAGTTGAAAGTAATGCAGTCTCTCATCGGCTCATTAAATTTTTGTTGTCTGGCAATTGTTATTGGAAGACCCTTTTGCAGACGTTTGATTAACGCTACATGCGGTATAAAACAATCACACCATCACGTTGGAATCACAAACGCCATGAGGCGTTACTTAATTATGTGTCTGGATTTCTTTGAACATTTTAACGGGGTTTCCGTTTTTCACGATCGATATTGGCTATCAAATGACGACATCCTGTTATTTACTGATAGTTCGGGTGGTTTCGGTATCTGGTTTAACGGCCACTAGTGTCAAGAAAAGTGGCATGCAGATTGGGTTCGGAAAGGGCTTACTAAAGATATAACATTGCTGGAATTGTTTCCTTTAGTGGTAGCCACGGTCGTGTTCGGTAAACATATGACTAACAAGAAAATTCGTTTTCATTAGGCCGTTGTTTACATTTTGAATACTATGTCGTCCAAGTCGGTTTCGTTCTTCCTTTATTGAGAGTATTGACCATGCAAGGAATTTTTCACAATTGTGTATTTAAAGCGGACCATATTCCCGGTAGCAAAAACGATGTTGCAGATGCATTATCACGGTTTCAGCAAGAGCGCTTTCGGAGACTGGCCCGTTGGCGGACTCGGCAGCAACTCCAATGCCGGCCTATCTCTGGAATGTATTCAATATAGAACTAACAGAATTGTCACTCGCAGGCATTTCTAAAAACACGAAATTAGCGTATAAAACGGCGATATGTTCATTTAATAAATTCAGGGATTTGTATAGATTAGCTGTAGTATGGCCAGCTCCATGTAGCCATGTAATTATGTTTGTTACTTATTGTTTCGAGAAGCATTATTCACCGTCTTCTATAACAACATACATATCTGGGTTGTCATTTTATCACAGGATTAATGGTTGGTACTGCATTTCGGACATTTTTGTTGTTAGCAAAATACTCCAGGGTTGTCGCCTGTCGTGGATAAAAGAGCCCCTATCACGATCTCTATGTTGGAAAAAATATGTTCAATTCTTTCAATGGTCGCTCATGATCATTACGAATCTTTATTGTTCAAGGTTATCTTTACATTGGCATTTTTTGGTTTATTTAGAATCAGCGAATTAGTTTTTACACAAAATGGCAATATGTCACTTTTGTTTGAAGACGTGCGGCTGGCCGCCGATCATCAGCAGGTTTTGATATGTTTAAGACAGTCAAAAACTAATCAGTTTGGAAATCCTATTAATTTGAGACTTCCTTGTGAAACAAATAAATTAAAATGCCCAGTTTGCAACCCCAAACTATACTTTGGCATTCGGCCCGTAACATCGGGTCGGCTTTTTGTGCGCAATAACTATAGACCAGTCACGCGTTATCGATTTTCAGCAGTGCTTAAAGAATGTTTAATTCAGTCTGGCTTTGATTGCAAATCACACCGTTTTAGAATAGGCAGAGCGACACATTTAGCAATTACATGGGTATCAAACGATCAAATTATGCGGATTAACCGGTGGAACTCGAATTGCGTGTATGTCATATATTAGGTAACTGCTCCTGTATAAATATTATTTCAGAAGTTTGGATTATGAGAGATTCGATCCCCCTATTGGGCCGGTCAGCGGGCGGAGTTGCAAGGGATGCCGGACCTTAACCTCCCGGGTGGGACACCAGTGGTTTGGATCGGCGTTTCCGGTATGGGGTGGGCAGACGCCGTACACCACATGCCGAAGGTACGTGTGATGCCACCGAAGGTACTTGTAGTCCACCTGGGGGGTAATGATTTGGTCCGGCATAACCTTCAGGTCTGTTTTAAACATATTCAAGATTCGATTGAATATTAATATCGGGCATTTACGGCGAGCATTATAGTCTGGGCAAACATTTTGCCAAGATTTAATTGGAGGGCTCCGGAAACAGAAAACAAGCAAATTGACAAAAAACGGAAACGCGTAAATCAATTTAGCCATAAAATGATGCGCGTTGTGGAAGGGCATGAGTTAAAAAAAATTGACATAGATTTAAAAACACCTGAGTTTTTCACAAATGATTGCGTTGATTTGTCTGACGTTGGGCTCGCCATGTACTTAGATTCAGTGCGCGAGTGTCTATTAAGCTTAGTCTAAAATACGTCATAGAATTTGGGGGAAAATAAATAAATGTACTTTTGTGGCGGAAATTCTATGTCTTGGAGGTGATCGTAAGTATAAAAGGTATAAATAATTAACTATAGGATAATATACATATGTCTAGGGGAGGTAAACTTTGCATTTTGTCGTCATCCATCACGTAGTGCTAGTCTGTGTGAGGATGGCAGGAATGCTTTCAAAATTATTTTCGGGATAGTATGGGTGTTCTGATACTCGCTCGATGGCACTGCGTGCTTGAGGTACTTGGAATAGCTCTTTTTGGCTTTGGAAATTGTGGGATTGCGAATATTGTATTATATGTTGCACTTGACAATCGCAGGTACTGCGTACCTAGAATTAAGTTGGCCGGTTGCGTTGGCCTTAGCAATTGCTCGTGTATAATGATATACATTTCCGAACCAGTCAGGTGTTCGTTGAAATAGGAATTGCAATAATAAATGTGAGCACGTTGCGGAGCTCTTGCAAAATAGCATAAAATGCGGTGCATTATCTGGTGGCGGTGATTGCATAAACGAGAAGCTAAATTAATACTGCAACTGGGTGGGGGTTACCTTTAGGGCAGTACTTCGAGTCGCCTCCGCGACATGCCTCAGTTGTAGTGCTAGTCTATAGCTGAGGTGTTATTTACTCTAGTGCTAGTCTGGTGTAAATTATATTCCGCCATTTGGCCAATAAATTCCATTTATCTTTTTGTATTGTTCCTTTGATATATTGTATGGTTCAACAATAGACTATCAAATTGTGTTAACGTTATGTAACACATTAAAGAATTGTAATAAAAATGTTATTGACAAAGTTGACTTCTTGTAGTAATTATTCAAATAACTCTAACCAGATGAATGAAACGAATCTTGGTTAACAAATGGGGTAGTGAGCTGCTTTCTGAAATAATAAAAATTAATTTATATAAAAAATTAATTTCATTTATTTGAAGTAGCGAATACATGTCTTCGGTAAAGAAAGGTTTAAATCTCGTGCGATTATAAGATATTAGTGACCTTCTGAAGTCACTCAGGGACTTTCTGACGTCACTCATAGGTACCAGAGCACCATGCCTTCTCATTCTTTTCGAAATAGCTGTCGCTGAAACAACCCACCCACCCGCCCAAATAGATTGCAGTTAATTATGTTTATTTTATGTTTTTGTTATGTTCGAATGTACTGCCGAGATATCTATTACAGAATGGCTGTCAATCTGTTGCGAGCAACCACGGCACACGTTCGGCTTACGTTTATTAACTGTACACGACTCGTGGGGAAGACGTCGGTTTAATCGTCGAACCTCCAACCGAGCATAGCGGCAACGCCACGGCATGGATATAAATAAAATAATGTATAAATAATTAACTATAGGATAATAAACATATGTGAGGTAAACTTTGCATTTTGTCGTCATCCATCACGTAGTGCTAGTCTGAGTGAGGATGGCAGGAATGCTTTCAAAATTATTTTCGGGATAGTATGGGTTTTCTGATACTCGCTCGATGGCACTGCGTACTTCTTTTTGGCTTTGGAAATTGTGGCATTGCGAATATTATATTATATGCTGCACTTGACAATCGCAGGTACTGCGTACCTAGAATTTAGTTGGCCGGTTGCGTTGGCCTTTGGCATTTGTTTTGTTTTGCTGTTTTCGCCTCATAATTAGAAATTGCAAATTTGTAAAATTTGAACTTGCTATGTCTTTGGCGGAGGAAAAACGTTTATGTTGAGAGATTTCGCATGTGAATAAAGTTTAACATTAAAAACAAGGAAAGTTCCAATTTTACAAATTTGCAATTTTTAAACTTTATTTTATTTACATTACTGAAAAGGTTAAAACATTTGTTTCAAGTGATGAATACAATGAACAAAGAACAGTTCGAAAAGATTCATGTTTTCCTCTTTTCGCATGATAATAAGAAATTTGCAAATTTGTAAAATATGAACTAGCTATGTCTTTGGAAGGAAAAATCGTTTATTTTGAGAGATTTCGCATCTTAATAAAGTTCAATATCAAAAAGAAGCAAAGTTAAAATTTTACAATTTTGCAATTTTTGAACTTTTTTGAAATAAGCATTACAAATATGTACAAATATGATTATTTTGCGTGTAGCCATTAATACAACTCAATGACAGCTCGAAAAGCTCGATACATCGCTCTTGTAGCATCCTAAAACGAATATTACAAATTTGTAAAATTTGAACTTTGCATATTTGTTTATTTTTTGCGTTTTTGCATCTTAATAAATGTGTTTTTACATTCAAAAACGAACAAATTTCAAATTTGATAAATTTGCAATTTTTGAACTTCATGTTTTGCTGTTTTCGCATCATTATTAGGAAATTGCAAATTTGTAAAATTTGAACTTGCTATGTCTTTGGAAGGGAAAATCGTTTATTTTGAGATATTTCGCATCTGAATACAGTTTATCATTAAAAAGAAGTAACGTTCAAATTTTACAAATTTGCAAATTTTGAACTTTTTTTAATTTGCATTTCTGGACCTGTACAAATATGACTATTTAGTGTGTAGCAATGAATACAGCTCAATGACAGCTCGAAAAACTCGATACATCAATCTTATAACAAATTTATATTTAATTCATTATGCATTTATAATGTGTGTAGTAAGTAGCACACCTCGTGAACAACCTGAAAAGATAGAAATTTTGCTGTTTCGGCTTGGAACTTTTTTTTATTTGCATGCCTGACATGGTAATTACACATTTATAAAGTGTGTAGTAAATTGTCCAACTCTTGAACAACATAAAAAGAAACAAATTTTGCTGTTTCGGCATTGATAAAAAAAAGTTATTTTTGAACTTTTTTTTATTTGCATGCCTGACATGGTCATTATACATGTATTATGTGTGTTAAAACTAGAACGAGTCTTGAACAAAATGAAAATATTGAAATTTTGCTGTTAGATAGAGAAAAAGTCATTTTTGAACTTTTTTTATTTGCATGCCTGACATGGTCATAACAAATTCATAATGTGTGTAGTAATTTGCTGAACTCAAAAACAACTTGAAAAGAAAGTAATTTTGCTGTTTTGGCATTGCTATAAAAAAGTAATTTTTGAACTTTTTTATTTGCATGCCTGACACGGTCAGTATACATTTATAACGTATGTTTTAGAGTTGTGCTAGTTACTACCCACATTATAAATTTGTTTTGACCATGTCAATGCCGTAAATAAAAAAAGTTCAAAAATGACTTTTTTTATAGCAATGCCAAAACAGCAAAATTTCTATATTTTCAGGTTGTTCAAGAGTTGTGCTAATTACTACACACATAATAAATGTATAAAAAGTTCTCAAAAAGTTCTCAAATGACTTTTTTTCCATCAATGGCAAAACATCAAAATTTCTTTCTTTTTAAGTTGTTTTTGAGTTCAGCAAGTTACTACACATATTATAAATGTTATTTAATGCTTTCCGGTGGTTTATAGAGAAATATCAGTGAATTAAAACTGATAATTTCACTGTTTTAAACAGTAAAAATTATCAGTGAAAATTATCTATGATTTTTACCGTTTACCGTAAAATGACGTCATTTTGTTGACGAAATGACGTCATTTTACAAGCAAAATATATATATATATATATGTATATTTACTGTGAAAAAAAGCATAAAATAAAAAGAAAATTTGTTAGATTAGGTGGAATATCTATCAATGCCAAAACATCAAAATTTGTTTCTTTTCATGTTGTTCAAGATTAAGGCTATTATACTGACATGGTAATTACACATTATAATGTGTAATTACCATGTCAGGCATGCAACAAAAAAGAGTTCAAAAATGACTTTTTCCTATCAATACCAAAACAGCAAAATTTATACCTTTTCATGTTGTTCAAGTGTTGTGCTAGTTACTTCACACATTATAAAGTTCTTATGAACATGTCAGGCATGCAAATAACAAATAGTAAAAAATGACCATCAAAACCAAAACATCAAAATTTCTTTCTTTTCAAGTTGTTTTTGAGTTCAGCAATTTATTTGTTACGACCAAGTCAGGCATGCAAATAAAATAAAGGTAAAAAATGACTTTTTTACTATCAATGCCAAATACAGCAAAATTTCAATCTTTTCATGTTGTTCAAGACTTGTTATAATAACCATATCAGGCATGTAAAAATAAAAAACAGTTCAAAATGACTTTTTTTCTATCAATGCCAAAATAGCAACATTTCTATATTTTCAGGTTGTTTAAGAGTTGTGCTAGTTACTACACACATTATAAATGTATAATGACCATGTCAGGCATGCAAATAAAAAAAGTTCAAAAATGACTTTTTATCAATGCTAAAATAGCAAAATTTCTTTCTTTTCAGGTTGTTCAAGAGTTGTGCTAGTTACTACACACATTATAAATTTATAATGACCATGTCAGGCATGCAAGTAAAAAAAGTTCAAAAATGACTTTTTATGCCAAAAATGCCAAAACTTCAAAATTTCTATCTGTTTAAGTTGTTCAAGAGTTGTGCTAGTTACTACATGTAAATGTATAATGACCATGTCAGGCATGCAAATAAAAAAGTTCAAAAATGACTTTTTTTCTATCAATGCCAAAACAGCAAAAATTCTATCTTTTCAGGTTGATTTAGAATCATGCTAGTTACTACACACATTATAAATTTGTTATAACTATGTCTGGCATGCAAATAAAAAAAGTTCAAAAATGACATTTTTTATCAATGCCAAAGCAGCAAAATTTCTTTGTTTACAAATTGTTTTAGAGTTGAGCTAGTTACTACACAAACCGGTATTATAAATTCGTATTGACCATGTCAGGCATGCAAAAAAAAAAGTTTAAAATTGACTTTTTTCAATCAATTCCAAAACAGCAAAACTTCTATCTGATCAGGCTGTTCAAGAGTTTTGCTAGTTACTACACACATTATAAATGTATAATGACCAAGTAACGCGTGCAAATAAAAAAGAATCAAACATGACTTTTTTCTATCAATGCCAAAATAGCAAAATTTCTATCTTTTCAAGTTATTATCGGGTTGTACTATTGACCACATACCTTTTAGATTTGTGATGGCCATGTCAGGCATGCAAGAAAAAAGTTCAAAAGTGACTTTTTTTATCAATGCCAAAACAGCAAAATTTCTTTGTTTTCAAATTGTTTTAGAATTGAGCTAGTTACTACACAGACCGACATTATAAATTTGTTATGACCATGTCAGGCATGCAAATAAAAAAAAGCTCAAAAATGATTCTTTTCTATCAATGCCAAAAAAGCAAAATTTCTATCTTTGCAGGTTGTTCAAGAGTTGTGCGTGTGTACTACACACATTGTAAATGTATTATAACATAGTCAGGCATGCAAATAAAAAAAGTTCAAAAATGACTTTTTTTTCTATCAATGCAAAAACATCAAAATTTCTTTCTGTTCAAGTTGTTTAAGAGTTGTGATGGTTACAACACACATTTTTAATTTGTTATGACCATGCTTAAAAAATGTTTAAAAATGACTTTTTTTTCTATGAATGCCAAAACAGCAAAATTTCTATCTTTTCAGGTTGTTCACGAGTTGTGGTAGTTACTACACACATTAAAATTTGTTATGGCCATATTAGGCATGCAAATAAAAAAAAGTTTTAAAATGACTTTTTTTTCTATCAATGCCAAAACAGCGAAATTTCTATCTTTTCAGGTTGCTCAAGAGTTCTGTTAGTTACTACACATATTATAAATGTTTAATGACCATGTCAGGCATGCAAATACAAAAAAGTTCACAAATGCCAAAACAGAATTTCTATCTTTTGAGGTTGTTCAAGAGTTGTGCTAGTTTCTACACACATTATGAATTTGTTATGACCATGTCAGGCATGCAAATAAAAAAAGTTCAAAAATGACTTTTTTCCTCCCAATGCCAATGGTCAATTTCTTTCTTTTCAAGTTGTTTTAGAGTTGTTTTAGTTACTACCCACATTATAAATTTGTTTTGACCATGTGAATGCCGTAAATAAAAAAAGTTCAAAAATGACTTTTTTTATAGCAATGCCAAAACAGCAAAATTTCTATATTTTCAGGTTGTTCAAGAGTTGTGCTAATTACTACACACATAATAAATGTATAATGCACATACAAAAAGTTCTAAAATGACTTTTTTTCTATCAATGCCAAAACATCAAAATTTCTTTCTTTTTAAGTTGTTTTTGAGTTCAGCAAGTTACTACACATATTATAAATGTTATTTAATGCTTTCCGGTGGTTTATAGAGAAATATCAGTGAATTAAAACTGATAATTTCACTGTTTTAAACAGTAAAAATTATCAGTGAAAATTATCTATGATTTTTACCGTTTACCGTAAAATGACGTCATTTTGTTGACGAAATGACGTCATTTTACAAGCAAAAAAAATATATATATATATTAACTGTGAAAAAAAGGCATAAAATAAAAAGAAAATTTGTTAGACTAGGTGGAATATCTATCAATGCCAAAACAACAAAATTTGTTTCTTTTCATGTTGTTCAAGATTAAGGCTATTATACTGACATGGTAATTACACATTATAAATGTGTAATTACCATGTCAGGCATGCAACAAAAAAGAGTTCAAAAATGACTTTTTCCTATCAATACCAAAACAGCAAAATTTATACCTTTTCATGTTGTTCAAGTGTTGTGCTAGTTACTTCACACATTATAAAGTTCTTATGACCATGTCAGGCATGCAAATAACAAATAGTAAAAAATGACTTTTTTCCATCAATGCCAAAACATCAAAATTTCTTTCTTTTCAAGTTGTTTTTGAGTTCAGCAATTTACTACACACTTTATTATTTGTTACGACCAAGTCAGGCATGCAAATACAATAAAGGTAAAAAATGACTTTTTTACTATCAATGCCAAATACAGCAAAATTTCAATCTTTTCATGTTGTTCAAGACTTGTTATAATAACCATATCAGGCATGTAAAAATAAAAAATAGTTCAAAATGACTTTTTTTCTATCAATGCCAAAATAGCAAAATTTCTATATTTTCAGGTTGTTCAAGAGTTGTGCTAGTTTCTTTGAACTTTTTTTATTTCATGCAAATAAAAAAAGTTCAAAAATGACTTTTCTTATCAATGCTAAAATAGCAAAATTTCTTTCTTTTCAGGTTGTTCAAGAGTTGTGCTAGTTACTACACACATTATAAATTTATAATGACCATGTCAGGCATGCAAATAAAAAAAGCTCAAAAATGACTTTTTTCTAGTGATGCCAAAACTTCAAAATTTCTTTCTGTTTAAGTTGTTCAAGAGTTGTGCTAGTTACTACACACGTTATAAATGTATAATGACCATGTCAGGCATGCAAATAAAAAAGTTCAAAAATGACTTTTTTTCTATCAATGCCAAAACAGCAAAAGTTCTATCTTTTCAGAATTTAGAATTATGCTAGTTACTACACACATTATAAATTTGTTATAACTATGTCTGGCATGCAAATAAAAAAAGTTCAAAAATGACATTTTTATCAATGCCAAAGCAGCAAAATTTCTTTGTTTACAAATTGTTTTAGAGTTGAGCTAGTTACTACACATATCGGTATTATAAATCCGTATTGACCATGTCAGGCATGCAAAAAAAAAGTTTAAAATTGACTTTTTTCAATCAATGCCAAAACAGCAAAACTTCTATCTGATCAGGCTGTTCAAGAGTTTTGCTAGTTACTACACACATTATAAATGTATAATGACCAAGTAACGCATGCAAATAAAAAAGAATCAAACATGACTTTTTTCTATCAATGCCAAAATAGCAAAATTTCTATCTTTTCAAGTTGTTATAGGGTTGTGCTATTGACCACATACCTTTTAGATTTGTGATGGCCATGTCAGGCATGCAAGAAAAAAGTTCAAAAGTGACTTTTTTTATCAATGCCAAAACAGCAAAATTTCTTTGTTTTCAAATTGTTTTAGAATTGAGCTAGTTACTACACAGACCGACATTATAAATTTGTTATGACCATGTCAGGCATGCAAATAAAAAAAAAGCTCAAAAATGATTCTTTTCTATCAATGCCTAAAAAGCAAAATTTCTATCTTTGCAGATTGTTCAAGAGTTGTGCTAGTTACTACACACATTGTAAATGTATTATAACATAGTCAGGCATGCAAATAAAAAAAGTTCAAAAATGACTTTTTTTTCTATCAATGCAAAAACATCAAAATTTCTATCTTTTCAGGTTGCTCAAGAGTTCTGTTAGTTACTACACATATTATAAATGTTTAATGACAATGTCAGGCATGCAAATACAAAAAAGTTCACAAATGCCTTTTTTCTATCAATGCCAAAACAGAATTTCTATCTTTTGAGGTTGTTCACGAGTTGTGGTAGTTACTACACACATTAAAATTTGTTATGGCCATATCAGGCATGCAAATAAAAAAAGTTCAAAAATGACTTTTTTCCTCCCAATGCCAAAACATCAAAAAAAAAGTTTTCAAGTTGTTTTTGATTTCAGCAAGTTACTACACACATTAAAAATGCATAATGATCATGTCAGGCATGCAAATAAAAAGAAGTTCAAAAATGACTTCTATCAATGCCAAAACATGAAAATTTCTTTCTTTTCAAGTTGTTTTAGAGTTGTACTAGTTGCTACAAACATTATTATTTTGTTATGACCATGTCAGGCATGCAAATAAAAAAAGTTCAAAAATGACTTGTCCTTTCAATTCCAAAACAGCAAAATTTCAATCTTTTCATGTTGTTCAAGAATTGTGCTAGTTACTACACACATAATACATGTATAATTACCATGTCAGGCATGCAAATAAAGAAAGTTCAAAAATGACTTTTTTTTCTATCAATGCCAAAACATCAAAAACAATCTGAAAACCTTTTTACCAATGCCAAAACATCAAAATTTCTTTGTTTTCAAGTTGTTTTTGATTTCAGCAAGTTACTACACACATTATAAATTTGTTATGACCATGCAAATAAAAAAAGTTCAAAAATGCTTTTTTCTATCAATGCCAAAACAGCAAAATTTCTTTCTATTTAAGTTGTTTTAGAGATGTGCTAGTTACTAAACACATTATAGATTTGTTATGACCATGTCAGGCATGCAAATAAAAGAAGTTCAAAAATAACTTTTTTTTATCATGCCAAAACTATGGAAGCATATTTGTGCCACTAGTTACCAGATGAAATAACGTGAAAAAATAATGGCGAATTTCGCGAAAAAAATCGATAACAGATAAATTTTCACGAAAATAAAATAAATCATGTTTGCACGAATTTTTCCCTGTTAGTGCTCTACATATAGAGCACCACATATAGATAAATTAAATTTTTTCACGAAAATAAATCACTTTTCTCGAAAACAGTTATTTTTTCATGAGGGTACGATTGATTAACCAATGAAAACCCAGATGGGTTTTTTATACAACCGTAACCAAAGCTCATACTATGTAGTTTTAATCGATATTTAATGAAAAGTATTAAGAAATACCCAAAGAGGGTGACACTCATGATGTTATGATGTTTTTTCATTATTTGGGAAATTAGGTTTTACTCACTTGAGCACAAAGTATTTCTTCTTTTGATTTCCTTGTTGTCATGTTGGTAAATAGTTTTACATAGACTTATTTAGCGCCATCTTGGCCTTGTTTATTTGACTTGAGGGTTTTAAACACGAGATGCCATTATATATGTTCATGTATACCTGTGTACTGTTGGATTGTGTTTTATAAATGCTATGTTTTTACAATTCTTATAGAGCACTTATTAAACCAGGGTATCTTAAGTGTGGATATTAATTTGTTCAAATTTGGATATTGATTTCAAATTTCTTAATGTCAGATTGGCATTACATGTGTAAATATTTGGATATTTTTATATATAACATAGTTTGTTTAAATTGTTCCAGATTTCATTTCTTACACAATGAAAGTGTATATTTTAGCAATAGTGTCAAATGAACAAATTTAAGACAATGGAAGTCATTTTTGATAAGGCTGAAAATAATTAATATTGTAAAATTAACTATAAAATACATTTTTATTCACCCAGACATTGCTTGATAGCTGGTAAAAATATTCCTGCTAATGAAAGGGAAACTCCGTCCCTTTATGTAAAACGGTAATTTTTGAAGAATTCTTGAGAACAAAGTTCAAACTTAAGTTTTCTTATAAAAAATGTATACTTTTAGTAACATTTAACAAAATATTAATGTATACTTTTAGTAACATTTAAAAAAATAGCAAATACCAATGAACATAAATGTTATACATTGTCATATTTGAGATTATTTATTTATTTTTTATTCAATATAAAACATATAATGTAAACATGTGCATAAACAAGAACAAAGTTATAACATGCAGCAATGATAATGTTAAACATATTATACAATATATGCTAATATTTATATTTTTACCTAATTAAACTAAATATGAGTTGCATAAAGTGGGGTAGATAAACAACTTGACTAGATTATGAAAGTTTAATGTGTTTCAATTTTTGTTCAAAAATGTTAAGTGTATCGTTGTTGAGGGCTATTTCCTTTTCAATTTGGATCTTTAGTTTTAAATAATTTATAAAACAGTTCAAAGTAGGTTTTTGTTTTTTATATTTCATGCTGAATAAAAAATATTTCATTAATATAATAATGTGGTTAACAGTGGTATTTATTTCTGGTATTTTACAAGTATTTACACCGAAACTGATATTTGAGAGAGACAGTTTTATTATTAATTGTTGTTTCTCTAGAAAAGTTGTCAATTGATTCCATAGAGAATGAATATGTTTACACTCCCAGAAAAGGTGTTATTTAATAAAGCATACTCAGTTTAAAAGGCCTGTCTGTGAAGAGTTTGACATAGTTCTGTATTACATTAATTTTCAAGTTTTTTTCGCATTTTATATCCTTCAGTTTAGGTTGTTATACCCATGATAGGTCGGAGGGGGATATGGGAATCGCGATCGTCCGTCCGTCTGTGTGTCCGTCCCGTTTTTGTCCGGATCATAACTTTGCCATTTATCACTAATCAAATTTCACTCATTTTGCTACAAAGGCTCCCTACTATTAGACGATGTGTCTCGCCATAAATTAAGATTGCTACCCCCAGGATCAATGTCACACTTATAGGTCAAATGTCCATATATGACAATATGATAGTGTTTCGCGTCCAGAGTACAACTTTGTCATTTATCAAGCAAATTTCTTTTAACTTGGCAAAAGTGATCCCCATCATAAGACGATATGTCGCACTATACAAACCAGGGTCACTACCTCCAAGGCCAAGGTCACTCTTATAGGTCAATTATCTATTTATGACAATATGATACAGTTTTGGGTGTCCGAAGCATAACTTTTTCATTGATCAAGCAAATATTAATTTACTTGGCTCAAATGTTCCCCATTATTTGATGATGAGTCGCACATAACAAACATGTCCCATTCTTCAAGGTCAAGGTCACACTAATATGTCAAATGTCTATATATGACTATATAATACCATGTTTTGTGTCCGAAACAAAACATCTTCATTTATCAAGCAAATTTCATTTAACTTGGCAGAAATGTTCTCCATCATTTGCCTATGTGTTACCCACGTTCCTACCTCCTAGGTCAAGGTAACACTTATAGGTCAAATGTTCATATATGACAATATGATAGTGTTTCGTGTCCGGAGCATATCTTCGTCATTTATCAAGCGAATTTTATTTAGCTTGGCACAAATGTCCCCCATAATTAAACGATGTGTCACGCTCTACACCCAGATCATTACCTCCAAGATCAAGGTCACACTTATAGGTCAAATGTCTATATATGACAACAAGATACAATTTTTTGTGTTCAAAGCATGACTTCGTCATTTGTTAAGCGAATTTTAATTAACTTGGCACATATGTTACCCATCATTTGACGATGAGTAACGCGTAACACCTAGGTCCCTATCTCCAAGATCAAGGTCACTCTTATAGGTCAAATGTCCATATGTGATTATATGGTACAATGTTTCGTGTCTGGAGCATAACTTCGTCATTTATTAAGCGCATTTCATTTAACTTGGTTCTAATGTTCCCCATCATTAGACTATGTGTCGCTCTTAACACCCAGGTCCCTACCTCCAAGGTCAAGGTCACTCTTATAGGTCATATGTCCATATATGATTATATGGTACAATGTTTCGTGTCCGGAGCATAACTTTGTCATTTAACTTTGTTCTAATGTTCCCCATCACGACGACGCGTTAAACACCCAGGTACCTACCTATAATGTCAAGGTCACACTTATAGGTCAAATCTCCATATATGATACAGTTTCATGTCTCATTCGTGTCTGGAGCATAACTTCGTCATCTTTCAAGTGAATTTCATTTTACTCGGCACAAAATGTTCATCATCATTGTCCAATGTGTCATACTGAACAGCCAGGTCTCTATCCCCAAGGTCAAGGTCACACTAACAAGTGTCATAATTAATTTTATTTGCCCTTGCTTGACTTAATCATGTTAATGTGTTTAAGCTCTACTTTTCGACGCATGTTGAGTTATTGTTGTCAGACCATTGTAGTTGAAGACATCAGTCTTGTTTAAGTGTGTAACTGGTGTCCATTTTTCAACAACTATCAAAGGTTTCACCTCTAACTTTGAACACTTGCAGCCAGTTGTGTAAACTTTGTTAAAAGTTAGCATTGGTTAGTTATCTTTTTCAATATCTCTGGTTTTTGGATAATTTAATTTGGATTCCAATTGTATAAAAAGATTAACGAGACCATCACATGCTTTGGATATTGTTTTTGTTGTTGTTAAAGTTAACCAAGGTCTTAACCAATTTGGACAAATTTAAGCAGTGGACAAAGATAACCGGCGGATAAGATATCCAAGTTTGATACAATTGTTAACTATCAAAAGGAGAACACAAACTTACAAGACAGATAATCCAAAAAATATTTTGGCAGAATTATGCCCCATGTTCAACGTATATTTTTTCACATACATTTTCATTTTATAATAATAATCTAGCACTGCCCTGAGAAAAGTCGAGTGTGTTGATGTCGAACGGTTCTTGTTTAAATATCATCTTGATTACCATCAAACAAATTCAACTAATTCAGCCACCTCTGACTTACCTTTGCACTTTCACATACTCGGTGTAGTTGTACCTTAACAAATAGTTAGTTGTACATAACTCTTGATGTATTTATCCATATATAATGGTGTGTTTGAGGTATGTTACTCAAAGGTCAAGGTCACATAATGCATAAAGAAAATTAGTTCGAATATAAAACACTCTTCTTGTATGGCATAAAACTGCTATTCTCGCCCCACATTGGCGGAACAAGGAAAGACGAGAAGTGCCCTGAAGACGAGACAACCCCTGAATTCAAGGTAACACGAGAAAATGACACCTGACAGCCCTCTGGCTCGACTTCAAGACACAATGATATCAAATTTGACAGTCGTAATGAGTCAGTCTCTCTCGTTTATCTATAGTCTTTACAGAACCGTCTCAAGGCGCACCTTGGGTTGCCTTGTTCATACCGTATGCCAATTTTTTTTTATAACCATTTGACAGTATAAGGGCGATTGCCACACATGGGCAGAACAGAAGCATTCCACCGTTCATATGAAATTTGGAAGTGTTACGCAAAACAGTGCAGTGATCCAGAAAATTATATTTCCAGACACTCTACCCTTCGTGTAACACTACTTCCCCCGTGACGGTATAAAGCTAGCATTTTGGTCACATTTTTAAATGATATTTTAAAGCGTAACTGACAAAATATGTATTGTTTTATTGACACACAATCATACATGGCAATGACAGCGCATACAAAGCCAACAGCTTGTTTAAAACTAGTACTTGCTCTGCTTTCAGACACAACTATATCTATTAATTAACATTTTGTCAACCAATGCACAAGTTAGCCAGTTTGTAAGGAAGTATCATTAAGTTCATTTTTGTTTCATTTCCGTATATTAAACAAGGCGTTCAATGTACATGGTTATTACAGCAAAAGCTCTGTTCCTTCTTCTCTGTTTCTAGGTGGTTATTGGAGATTCAAATCTCCGACAGCTGCTTTTGCGATTGTCAGGAACTCTTGTGATACACCAAGTTTTGGAGGGCGTGGCGAATACTCCCGTTCCACATCATTTAATTCCCTATTGTCAACCAGTGGTATTTTACAATCTCTTGCACCATATACTGAAAGAACAACACCTCAGGTTTTCCTGCAGGACATGAAATTCGGTTATTTCGACGAACACGATGAGTATTCCAAATATTGCAAACTTCATTCAGGTCTTTACTAATGACAGGAAGAAAAAAGTATCTAATGCATTCTAAGTGCACACTTTATCAGATGTGTCCAGTATTCCGAAATCACTCATATCTTTTAAAATGGTTCATCCAGACATTTCCACACATTTCTCTAAGACTTCGACAAAACCTCTCAATTCTGACATTTTTGAAACATAGACGAAGGTTAGGATCGTCAACAAAGATGCATTTACATTACAAATTAAACAATAAGAGGAAACTTACTAGTTGCTATAGTATGCACGTACACTCCAGTTCTTGGTCTGTAGGATAAAGACAATGTTTACAGATTGAAGAGCATCTATTTTTATATACTGTCATCTTTCGCGAATTTATATTCATAATTTAATGAAGTTATCTGATTTCGAGAAAAGTTATTTGTTTTCGCGAAATCTTCCATTATTTTCATGAACATTTTATCTGTATGTGTTGGCACTAACATGCATAAATTCGTGTTAACATAATATATTTATTTCCGTGAATGTTTATCTGTTTTCGCGAAAAGAATATCTTTATCCTCCATTATTTTCATGTTATTTTGAGTTGTTAAGTGGTGGCATAAATATGCTTCCATACAAAACAGCAAAATTTCTTTCTTTTCAGGTAATTAAAGAGTTATGACATTTACTACACACGTTATAAATGTATAATGACCGTGTCAGGGATGTATAATGACCATGTCAGGCATGCACATAAAAAAATGTTCAAAAATGACTTTTTTTTATCAGTGCCAAAACATCAAAATTTCTTTTCAAATTGTTTTAGAGTTAAGCTAGTTACTACATACATTATAAATTTGTTATGACTATGTCAGGCATGCACATAAAAAAAGTTCAAAAATGCTTTTTTTTCTATCAATGCCAAAACAGCAAAATGTCTTTATTTTTAAGGTGTTTTAAAGATGTGCTTGTTAATACACACATTATAAATTTGTTAATACCATGTAAGGCATGCAAATAACAAAAAGATCAAAAATGACTTTTTTTTCTATCAATGCCAAAAAAGCAAATTTCTATCTTTTCAGGTTGTTCAAGAGTTGTGCAAGTTACTACATACATTATAAATTTGTTATGACTATGTCAGGCATGCACATAAAAAAAAGTTCAAAAATGACTTTTTTTATCAATGCCAAAACAGCAAAATTTCTTTCTTTTCAAATTGTTTTAGAGTTGAGCTAGTTACCGGTATTCTTAATTTGTTTTGATCATGTCAGGTATGCAAATAAAAAAAGTTCAAAAATGACTTTCCTCTATCAATGCCAAAACAGCAAAATGTCTTTCTTTGTCTTTCTGGTTGTTTTAGAGATGTACTAGTTACTACACACATTATAAATTTGTTATGACCATGTCAGGCATGCAAATAAAAAAAAGTTCAAAAATGCTTTTTTCTATCAATGCCAAATACAGCAAAATTTCATTATTTTTAAGATGTTTTAAAGTTCTACACACATTATAAATGTAAAATGACCATGTCAGGCATGCAAATTAAAAAAGTTCAAAAATGACTTTTTTTTCTATCAATGACAAAACATCCAAATTTCTTTCTTTTGAAGTTGCTTTTTAGTTCAGCAAGTTACTACACACATTATAAATTTGTTATGACCATGTCAGGCATGCAAATAAAAAAAGTTCAAAAATGACTTTTTTCCTATCAATGCCAAGACAGCAAAATTTCTATCTTTTCATGTTGTTCAAGAGTAGGGTCCCAGAAATGCTTATTTCAAAAAAGTTCAAAAATTGCTAATTTGTAAAGTTTGAACTTTGCTTCTTTTTGATATTGAACTTTATTCACATGCGAAATCTCTCAAAATAACCGATTTTTCCCTTCCAAAGACATAGCAAGTTCAAATTTTACAAATTTGCAATTTTCTTATTATCATGCGAAAACAGCAAAACATTAATCTTTTCGAACTGTTCTCACCACACATCACTTGAAACACATGTTTTTGCCGGTTCAGTTATGTAAATAAAATTAAGTTCAAAAATAGCAAATTTGAAAATATGAACGGAAAAAATAAACGTCACAAATATGCAAATTTCAAATTTTACAAATTGCAATTTTCGTTTTACGATGCTTTAAGAGCGATGTATCGAGCTTTTCGAGCTGTCATTGAGTTGTATTCATTGCTACACACACAGTTATCATATTTGTAGAGTTCCAGAAATGCAAATTTAAATAAGTTCAAAAATTTCAAATTTGTAAAATGAACTTTACTTCATTTTGATGTTTAACTTTATTCAGATGTAGAATCAGAATTTTGTAAACTTTTTGTTATTGTTATTGGTCGTGTTAATTAAGATATGGTAATAGTATAAGTGTGTGTGTGTGTGTGTCTGTATAGGTGTGTGCGTGCGCGCGTGTTAGGGTGTGTGCATATGGGAAAATGTAATCAACAATACATTTATATTCTTAAATACTTTCTGTTAATAATAAATATTTGTTCCTTGAGACCATTTCAATATTGGAAGAGAAATTAATAATATAAGAGAATTCATATAATATACTTGCTTTTTATGACACTTCTATTACACTATTACAGTACTCTTATGTCCGTCAAAGTCTATATGTTTGCATTTTAATGTAGAAATGCATACCATAGTTGTTTGAAGGCCTCATTGAATTAAGATTGCCATTGTAAAACTATTTGCATGACTTTGTATCAATGTGTTGTCTTAATGAGTTTCCTTCGGAAAATAAATAGATTATTATTATTATTATTATTATTATTATTATTATTATTATTATTATTATCTCTCAAAATAAACGATTTTCCCCCGCCAAAGAAAGTTCAAATTTGCAATTTTCTAATTATGATGCGAAAACAGCAAAACATGAATCTTTTCGAACTGTTCTTACCATTGTATTCATCACTTGAAACACATGTTTCACCCCGTTTCAGTTATGTTAATAAAATTAAGTTCAAAAATTGCAAGTTCAAAAATTGCAAATTTGTAAAATATGAACTTTCCTTACGCAAAAAATAAAGGTCACAAATATGCAAAGTTCAAATTTTACAAATTTGCAATTTTCGTTTTACGATGCTATAAGAGCTATGTATCGAGCTTTTCGAGCTGTCATTGAGTTGTATTTGTACACACAAAATAATCATATTTGAACAGTTCAATTAATTCAAATTTTAAAAAGTTCGAAAATTACAAATTTTCAAAATTTGAACTTAACTTCTTTTGATGTTTAACTTTATTCAGTTGCAAAATCTCTCAAAATAAACGATTTCCCCCCCGCCAAAGACATAGCAAGTTCAAATTTTACAAATTTACAATTTTCTAATTATGATGCGAAAACAGAAAAACATGAATCTTTTTTTAATGTTCTTACCAACGATTTTCCCCCGCCAAAGACATAACAAGTTCAAATTTACAAATTTACAAGTTTCTAATTATGATGCGAAAACAGCAAATCATGAATCTTTTGGAACTGTTCTTACCATTGTACTTATCTCTTGAAACACATAGTTTGACCGTTTCAGTAATGTAATTAAAATAATGTTCAAAAATTGCAAATTTGTAAATTTTGAAATTTGTTCGTTTTTGGATGTAAAAACACCTTTATTTAGATGCGAAAACGCAAAAAATAAACGTCACAAATATGCACAAAGTTGAAATTTTACAAATTTGTAATTTTCGTTTTATGATGCTATAAGAGCGATGTATCGAACTTATCGAGCTGTCATTGAGTTGTATTCATTGCTTCACACACAATAATCATATTTGTACAGTTCCAGAAATGCAAATTTTAAAAAGTTCAAAAATTTCTAATTTGTAAAATTTGAACTTTACTTCTTTTTGATGTTTAATTTATTCAGATGCAGAATCTCTCAAAATAAACGATTTTCCCCCGCCAAAGCAAGTTCAAATTTTACAAATTTCCAATTTTCTAATTATGATGCGAAAACGGCAAAACATGAATCTTTTCGAACTATTCTTACCATTGTACTAATCTCTTGAAACACATAGTTTCACCGTTTCAGTAATGTAAAGAAAATAAAGTTCAAAAATTGCAAATTTGTAAAATTTGAAATTTGTTCGTTTTTGAATGTAAAAACACCTTTATTTACATGCGAAAACGCAAAAAATAAACGTCACAAATATGCAAAGTTCAAATTTTAGAAATTTGTAATTTTCGTTTCACGATGCTATAAGAGCGATTTATTTCAGAAAGCAGCTCACTACCCCATTTGTTAACTAAGATTCGTTTCATTCATCTGGTTAGAGTTATTTCAATAATTACTACAAAAGTCTACGTTGTCAATAACATTTTATTACAATTCTTAAATGTGTTACATAACATTAACACAATTTGATATTCTATTGTTGAACCATACAATATATCAAAGTAACAATACAAATATATAAATGGAATTTATTGGCCAAATGGCGGATTATAATTTACACCAGACTAGCACTAGAGTAAATAACACCTCAGCTATAGACTAGCACTACAACTGAGGCATGTCGCGGAGGCGACCCGAAGTACTAAAGGTAACCCCCAACCCAGTTGCACTATTAATTTAGCTTCTCGTTAATGCATTCACCGCCACCCGATAATGCACCGCATTTTATGCTATTTTGCAAGAGCTCCGCAACGTGCTCACATTTATTTATGCAATTCCTATTTCAACGAACACCTGACTGGTTCGGAAATATATATCATTATACACGCGCTAAGGCCAACGCACCCGGCCAACTAAATTCAAGGTACGCAGTACCTGCGATTGTCAAGTGCAACATATAATACAATATTCGCAATGCCACAATTTCCAAAGCCAAAAAGAGCTATTCCAAGTACGCCTAAGCACGCAGTGCCATCGAGCGAGTATCAGAACACCCATGCTATCCGAAAATAATTTTGAAAGCATTCCTGCCATCCTCACATAGACTAGCACTACGTGAGTTAATTATTAATACCTTTAATACTTCCGATCACCTCCAAGATATAGAATTTCCGCCACAAAAATACATTTATTTATTTTCCCCTAAATTCTATGACGTATTGTAGACTAAGCCTAATAGACGCTAGCGCACTGAATCTAAGTATATGGCGAGCCCAACGTCAGACAAATGAACGCCTTCATTTCTGAAAAAAAAACCAGGTGTTCTATTTCAATTTTTAACTCATGCCCTTCGACAACGCGCATCGTTTTATGGCCAAATTGATTTGCGCGTTTCCGTTTTTTGTCAATTTGCTTGTTTTCTGTTTCCGGAGCCCTCCAATTAAATCTTGGCAAAATGTTTGCCCAGACTATAAAGCTCGCCGAAAATGCCCGATGTAAATATTCAATTGAATCTTGAATGTGTTTAAAACAGACCTGAAGGTTATGCCGGATCATTCATTACCCCCCAGGTGGACTACAAGTACCTTCGGTGGCATCCGGAATAGAGCGGGGAGCTGCATGTGGTGTACGGCGTCTGCCCACCCCATACCGGAAACGCCCATCCAAACCACTCGTGTCCCACCCGGGAGGTTAAGGTCCGGCATCCCCTGCAACTCCGCCCGCTGACCGGCCCAATAGGGGATCGAATCTCCCATAATCCAAACTTCTGAAATAATATTTATACAGGAGCAGTTACCTAATATATGACATGTACTTGCTAAATGTGTCGCTCTGCCTATTCTAAAACTGTGTGATTTTTGATTTTTTTTTTGATTGCAATCAAAGCCAGACTGAATTAAACATTTTTTAAACAAAATTGATAACGCGTGACTGGTCTATAGTTATTGTGCACAAAAAGCCGACCCGATGTTACGGGCCGAATGCCAAAGTATAGATTGAGATTGCAAACTGGGCATATTAATTTATTTGTTTCACAAGGAAGTCTTACATTAATAGGATTTCCAAACTGATTAGTTTTTTGACTGTCTTAAACATATCAAAACCTGCTGATGACCGGCGGCCAGCACCACGTCTTCAAACAAAAGTGACATATTGCCATTATGTGTAATCAAAGTACTGACAGTACTGGTGTGACGATGCTTTTGAGAGGATGGATATAAAAGCATCAAGTTAAGTTTATCTACATCACCACAATCACCACAATTGTGTATGTTGGTACGAAAAAAAAATTGGTACAAACATTTTGCGAAAAAAATTTGGGTATGAAAACAAATTTGGGTACGAAAAAATATTTGGGAACAAAAAAATTGGGACCGAAAAAAATTTGGGTACGAACAAAAAATTGGGGATGAAAAAAAAATTGGGGATGAAAAAAAAATTGGGTACGAAAAAAAATTGGGTACGAAAAATTTAAGGTACGGAAAAAAATTTGGGGGAACGGGAAAGTAGTACCTGTGCACATTTTCGGCCCTTTCCGTCAAACATCAGATAAGTTCCTCGAAGGCAATAGTATGAATACACTTTTCGGAAGCGGTAATGCGGTCCTACCTACGCGCGTCAAAATGTTAGCAAAATGTCAGGAATTATTGAATTAACGAAGAAAATCGTGTATTGATGTAAGTTTTTTTGAAGAAATGTGCAGAAAATATATTAAACAAGAGCTGTGTTTGTGAAGCACAATGCCCACTGCTGCGCAGCTTTGAAGCCATATATTTTACCTTTGACCTTGAAGGATGACCTTAACCTTTCACCACTCAAAATGTGCAGCTCCATGACATACACATGAATGCCGAATATGGAGTTGCTATCTTCAATATTGCAAAATTTGACCTTTGAACTTGACCGATGACCTTGACCTTTCACCAATCAATATGTGCAGCTCTATGAGATACGCATGCACACCAATATTGAAAAAGTTATGGCTAATGTTAAAGTTTTTGGACAGACAGACAGACGCTTTATATTTGACATTTGACCTTGAAGGATGACCTTCACCTTTCACAACTGAAAATGTGCAACTCCATGAGATGCACATGTATGCCAAATATCAAGTTGCTATGTTCAATATTAAAAAAGTTATGGCCATTAAAGTTTTCGGACGGACGGACAGACTGACACACTGACTGACTGACTGACTAACTGACTGACAGACAGTTCAACTGATATAGGCCACCCTACCGGGGGCATTAAAAGCAATGGCGATATTTTTCTCAGCCACATTATTGTTAATAGTTTGATATCACAAAATGAAAGAACTGTCAAAAATGACAACCTGTCAACGTGTTGTTTTTGCTGGCATGAGAGGGCGATTACACTCAATGTGTTCACATTTTGACCATAGGCTTTGTCAATGACCTTTATAGTAGCTTTGATATTATTTATTGCTATCATGTAACTGCATGATTGTGTATATGTTTACTATACACAAAGCATAAATAATGATATAAATATACTGATTGAGCTTATAATAATCTGAGAACTATAGCCAGGTCAATTAAGGACTTAAAATACAATTTTGTGTCCTGATTTCATGAAGAAATGACCATGCATGTCCTAGATTTCAAATTCAAGGCCCTGGTGTGACACATTGGTAGCATTACCGTTAAACTGTTACCAGGCTTATGAAATTAGTTTTTATTGAACTATCTAAGAAAATCTAAATCAGGCACTGATTTTTCTTGTTTTAATACAAGTCCAACTTCGACAGGGGTCAGGTAACTTAGACCTGGACACCTTGGAGGTCCTGATTAGGCGGCCCCTAAGTGTTAGGGAGGTAGATCAGCTGGATTTTACAGAAAATCCAATGCTTGCAGAGGCGTCACAGGCCAGCGGAACCGATGAAGACTACATTGATTGGGAGCCCTTAAGTAGGTCCAGGGTCCCGGATTCCGGGTTCAGGAGCACCCCATACCTAGACCGGGGCCCCGAGGCTCAGGAGCGGGTTAAAGCGGAGCTAGCCTCTCAAATTTCTGAACATGAGGCTGACATCACTGCCACATTGGAGCAGCTCCAGATACAGAGGGGAGAACCTCTGGCCCTCCGGCGTCTGTTGACAAAGCGTGGCCCAGTTGTTGCAGGAGATATCCCGACCCCATTCGATAACCTGACATCGCGCCTCCCCATCCTGCCCTAGTCGTAAGCTTTATCCCGGATGAGGGCGGATAGGGCAATCGAGCGACCTAGGCGAAGTAGCCTTTGTCGCTCGGTTACTTCAGAGGCCTCCTTCATGGCCCCTTCAGCGCATAGCCCCTGGCGCGCGGCAGATTACAACGTGCCAGCACACTTTAGAGAGACGTCCACAGAATATTTGGGACAGTTTCGGGCCCCAAGAAGCCCTCCTGCTCCTATAATGCGTCTTTATTCAACCCATTTCACCATGCCTAACAGCCAACCTGTGGTAAGTGGCGTCTCACGTATAACAACCAACCTGTGGTAAGTGGCGTCTCACTGGTTAACAACCAACCTATTGCAAGTGGCGTCTCACTGTATAACAACCAACCTGTTGCAAGTGGCGTCTCACTGCCTAGCAATCAACCTGTTGTAAGTGGCTTCTTAATGCCTAATAACCCAACTGTTGTGAAAAGTGTTCCCGTGCAAAGCACCCTACCAGTGGTAGGTAATCTTATAGCAGCCAGTAATTTACCCATATTAAGTAATACAATTGCATCAAACAACCCAACTGTGGCCCTACCCAACAGTATCCCCGTTCAGATAAGCCCTCCAGTCCCAATAACCCCCCCGACCCAGCGGGATCGGGAAGTTTTGACCAAGCTGCCAAAGAGCCTGCTATTTGATGGGTGCAGCTATTGGTTGTTGTTTATGAGGAAGTTTGAGCGTAACGCCAGAATGCAAGATTGGTCTGACGAAGAATGCGGTGATTGTCTTGGTTGGTGTTTAACTGGTAAGGCGGTGGACTTTTATGCATTACTGACCGAAGGAAGGGAGACGTTACCTTACGCCGAGCTTATGCAGCGGGTTCAGGGGCGCTTTGGTACCAGGGAGCTCCCAGCCACCGCGCAGGGTCGTTTTCAGGATGTCCAACAAGAAGTAGGCGATTGGTCCGATCGGGTGCTGACGCTGGCAACAACAGCATTTCGTGATCTGCCCTATGCGTACGCCACTGAGCAGGCAGAGACGAAGTTTAGTCACGGTTTGGTTGACAAAGAGGCCGGCAAGCATGTAAGCCTGCAGTTACCCACATCGATGGGAGATGCGATGAACATGATGAAGATATATAGCCATGTTCAGTTGGCTTGCGCCGCGGCTCCGATGGATAGCCAAAAGGGTGAGCGCGAAGAGTCGAGGTGTGTTCACGAGGTGAGAAGAGCACCTTCTCCAGGTACGGTAAGTGGTTTGGCGGCCGACAAATTGACCCAGGTGGTCGATCGAATACTAGGTTCTGTGGAGCGATTGTCGAACTCTTGTGGGAGCCAGGACGAGAATTCCCGCGTCAGACAACCGGTTCAGGTGTTCCGTTTCGATGGAGGCGAGAGATTGTATGGCAAATATGCGGTCGAAGGTTCCAATGAAGACGGCACCCAGAACCTGGGGTTCAACAAGCAATGCCAGGTTAGGTGTCCTGAGGGTACGGTGGGCGGCGGTCCACGTGGGCATCGGAACCAACATGCCTATGAAAGGGGATCCGGCCCAAATGCTTACCATGGGAGCGCTGGGAACCGGCAAAACAACGGGTACCGTAGTGGATACCCATATTCAAATGTCCGCCCCGAAGGATCGAAGCGAGGCAGGTATGGTTCAAATTGGGGCGAGTATCCCGTAATGGCGAGGCGGGGCATATCGTGTTTGTTTGGTAATTTGGAGCATTTCCGGTGTGGTTGTCGTGTGGGCGCCGGGTCCGTGGCCAACAATGAGTTGATACCGCTGTCAGTTACCGAGGCGGCTGAGCAGCAGAGTAGACCGGAAGTAGGTCGTGTCAACCAATTGGGTTCAGCTGCGCAGTTTTGTTTGAAGGTTAAGGTTGGTGACGTAATGGTTGATGCAGTGATTGATTCGGCAGCGGAGGTCAGCCTCATCTCAGATCGGGTCTATAAGGCCATGAAGCAGCCACCTCTCAAGCAGCGTGATGTCAAGCTGTTGATGACAGGAAGGGGTGCCTCCATGCAGGGTTTTGTCGTAGGCCCAGTTAAAGATTGGTAACTACTGGAATCAGCAGCATTTGTATGTAGCCCGGACAGATGTCGATATGCTACTTGGTTTCGACATTTTGATGAATCCGGGCAAGGCAATCATCAATATGGCAGAAGCCACTATTATTTTTGAAGGGCAGGTTTTGAGCCTCGAGGGGGGAAGCCTACAGCATACCGACCACGTGCATGAAGCAGTTCCGTTTGCGTTGCCGACAGCTTCAGAAGTCGTCCGGTATCCACAGATGATCACCGATGAGAGCACTGAGCGGGACCATGGGGGTTCTAGTTATGTCGGTACGTTTCGCGTGCAGCGGGTGGCGGTCCAGTCTGGAGTTAGGGCCACCCTGACCGCCGGACATGCAGATCCGGCAGGCGTCACCGCGGAAGACAGCCGGGAGAAAGCATCCAGTTGTGGTGTCACCGCGGCAGACCGTCTGAAAAGGGCTTCCGGTTATGGCGTAACATCGGAAGACCGCTGGAACAGTGCGTGTGGTTACCGAGTCTCCACTAGTAACATCAAGCTGCCGACCGTTCAAGAAGTTTTCCGTCACATCGGGGTGTGCACCGACGGGAGCACTGAAGGAGGCAACGATGAGACTGTAGGCGTCGATGATGCGGTTCCGTTGGCGCTACCAACAGTTCGCGAAGTTGTCCGTCACATTGGCGTGTGTACCAACATAAGCACTGAAGGAGGCAACGGTGAGTCTGGCGGCGTCGGCGGCAGAGAAGACGAGTTCACCGAAGGCATCGATGATGCGGTTCCATTGCAGCTACCAACAGTTTGCGAAGTTGTCCGTCACATTGGGGTGTGCACCGACATGAGCACTGTAAGGGGCAACGGTGAGACTGGCGGCGTCGGTGACGGTGAAGCTACAGCGGAGGGAGAAAACAGTTGCAAGCCGTAAACAGTCCAGCAGGGATCTTCCAGATTTGTTTATTTTATTTTTATTTTTTGTTATGCATGGCTTTGTCATCGGTGTTGCGGAGTATTCACTTTCCCATTTCCTTTCAGTATGGACACTAGCTTTGAGATGAATGAGATTCTGCTTCTAAATGATGTGGATGGGTTGGGCCCTCGATCTAACCCAAGTTGGGCGGCACAGATGGACGACGAAGACAGGGCCGACCTAGATGCGGCCCCAGGAAGCTCCAGGACGGCCGCGGAACAGGAGTTGTCCAGTTTTCGGAGCACGTTAGAAGAGTCGTCTAGCTTCAGGAACTCTGTCGGCACAGTCCTAACAGAGTTGCCCAAGAGACCTGTCGGCCTAGTCCCAAAGGAGTTGTCCAGTTTTCGGAGCACGTTAGAAGCGTCGTCTAGCTACGGGAACTCTGTCGGCACAGTCCTAACATAGTTGCCCAAGAGACCTGTCGGCATAGTCCCACAGGAGTTGTCCAGTTTTCGGAGCACGTTAGAAGAGTCGTCTAGCTACGGGAACTCTGTCGGCACAGTCCTAACAGGGTTGCCCAAGAGACCTGTCGGCATAGTCCCACAGGAGTTGTCCAGTTTTCGGAGCACGTATGAAGAATCGTCTTGCTTCGGGAACCCTGTCGGCATAGTCCTCACAGGGTTGCGCAAGAGACCAGTCGGCATAGTCCCATAGGAGTTGTCCGGTTTTCGGAGCACTTCAGAAGAGTCGTCTAGCTACGGGAACTCTGTCGGCATAGTCCTAACAGGGTTGCCCAAGAGACCTGTCGGCATAGTCCCACAGGAGTTGTCCAGTTTTCGGAGCACGTCAGAAGAGTCTTCTAGCTACGGGAACTCTGTCGGCATAGTCCTAACAGGGTTGCCCAAGAGACCTGTCGGCATAGTCCCACAGGAGTTGTCCAGTCGCCGGTTTCCCTCTGGTAACACCCAGAGGAACCAGTTAAGTCATGGCGACTCCTCAGTAAACCGCCAGAGCGGTGCGTGCGGTTACGGAGTTGCCGCGTGTGTACGCCGGAAGATCTCGGAGGATGGATCTCTGGGACCTTTTAGGTGTGGCTCTGCAGGGTGGCGACCCTCAAGTTCTCGCCGTTGGGAGCGGTCCCAACGGTGGAAATTAGGTAAGTGTCTGAGCGAGCGTGGGGGCCTAAGGTAATTATCTAGTTAAAGGGTGGGGGTGGGTACCTTTAATAGTTCTCTGTTTTTCTTGTTTTATTTTAGTTGTGTTTCGCTCCATATTTAGTGTCAGTGAAGTGTAAACTTTTTATGTGTCAAACAATTCTGTTGATAGAAACGATGTGTTTGATTAATCAGGCACGTGTCTACTTACTCGATTAGTCCCTTATTGGCCTCGCCCACCAGTCCATTGTTTGGTTATTATTTAGTAACTTTGAATATACATTATTAGACTGGTTACTCTTGGTCTCCGTGACAACGCAGGGTTGATTTCACTGTCATGACATCCGGCAACTGATAGTCCAGTGATTCATTTTAAAATCTACATCAATGAATCCCAGGACTCGCATATTTTGAAACAATGGGTCCAAACTGAAAACAATGGGTCCCAGATTGTGTCTTTGTAAATTCGTTACAAATAATATACTTAACATGATACACCTTAGCCAGGGTCTCTTTTATGCAATTTTACAGCTAAAAACAGAAATATGTTTATAGCAAGTAAAATCTTTATTTGTTTTACTTTTAATAACAAACAGTGAAACATATAACATTTTATACAGAGAACTTTTTACATCTTCAACAGTTTGGACTGACTAGACTTTTAATAAATTGGATGACTAGAGTTTATAATTTTTTGGTCCAAATTAGCTCTTTCAAACAGTGTGACAAAATACAATTTCAACTATGGTCAAAAGGTTTACAACTTCAATATAGATTTAGTGTAACAACACTCCTACTGTACTTCAGGTGTATAGCCTTCTCGCCTTGTTTTTTTGTCCAAACAGGGAGAGCTTTTTCCACAAATTCATTCCGGGCAGAAATGCACAACTGCACTCTCATGAGTTTGTCTTGTTTCCCTACAGTAAACCTGTTCATGAATTTGGTCAAGACCTTATTCTGTATAGAAAAACCCGCTCTCACATCCTGCAGTATGAACAGCAGATGTCTGTGTTGTTATATGTACTTACATTCTACGTTACATAGGACGGAATACTGTACGATCTGTATCATTATTATGTATGTACCGTATAAAAATAATGCTATTTATTTCAGAACTTGCACATTTTTATTGTCACTTTAGAAAAAACAACACTGCTCAATTAATCCAGAAAAGAATAATAACATCGCTTTACTATATAAATAATAACTACCTGCGCTCACAACAGACGAACGCAAACTGTGTTTTCCGCCGTTTATTCTTCATATTTAAACCACATGGTTTACAACGAGGCTGCGTTATCGATCAATATCTACATTCAGGGATTATTCCTTGTGCTAATATCAGTTGGTAACACGTTTGTAGGTTGTTCCTTGGTCTATGTTTTTTCTTACCTAGCCGTATTTGTGCGTATTTTTCCTACTTTTGGTGTTTACATACACTGACACAGGTAAAATCGTGACCTTGACCCTCAACACCCGCCATTTTTGTTTGTTTACATATCGCTAAGCAGGATGTATACAGGTATGTTGTTACCAGTATTCATAATAGTCTTCTGTCTGAGGTTGTTTCCACAGTCAGAGGCTGACACAGTTCGTCCTTTTATGAGTAAACAGGCTAATAGCTTACGTCCAACAAGAACAGTCGCTTGCGCTAGTCTTTTGAAAAGCATGCGTCGATGCGGCCCTACCCCACCAGTCAAACCATCACGTAACATGTCATTACTCTATTTATGTATTCTACTTATGTCCATGTCTCCTGATATTGAAAAGAACCCCGGACCTCAGTATCCATGTGGTTCCTGTGGCATTGAGGTAAGAGATTATGACCCAGCCCTTGAATGTGACTCCTGTACAAATTGGTTTCACATCAGCTGTCAGGACATCAGTCAGACTTCATATGATGATCTTGTTGCTCGTGATGCGTCGATCTCCTGGGTTTGCTCGATTTGTGATGCGGTGAATTTTCTACCAACTCATCTTTATCTGTGGATTTGCAAAATAGCTTTTCCATTCTGAGTGACCTTCACACTGACTTACCCGACCCAAGACGACAAAGTACCGGGACGCCAGCCAAAACAAATCGTACATAGTTCCATACAATAAACAGTATCCAAAACTAAAAGTTATTTTAGTAAATTGTCAATCCATAGTTAATAAAAAGCCTGAATTCATAGCGCTACTCGATCACCACCGACCAGATATTGTTGTAGGAACAGAGTCGTGGCTACATTATGATCACAAAGATAGTGAAATTTTTCCACAATATTTAGGTTATTCTTCTTTCAGACAAGACAGATCAGGCAAAGGAGGCGGAGTATTTATACTCGTCAAAAGTACCATCATAGCCACCACTTATTACAGACCTAAAGAAGCAGACATCAACAGCGCCTAGGAATTAAGAAAATCTTTAGATCTAGCAAGTAAATTAAAAGGAAATCTTTGGATCCTAGGTGACTTCAATTACCCAAAATTATCATGGAGTACAGATCATGTTCCATCTATTAAACCCAACTGTAATTTTGTTAACCTTTATGATGATTTCATTGATTTACTTTCAGATTTTGGACTGACTCAAATGGTTACTGATATTACAAGAGGCGACAACATTCTTGATCTTTTTCTCACTACAAATCACACACTAATAAATAATATCTCTTGTCTTCCAGGTATCTCAGATCATCAAATTGTTTCCTTCACAGACAGTGTTAAACCAAAACAAATGTGTCAAAAACATAGAACAGTACATTTATATAAGAAAGCAGACTGGGATGGATTCAAAGAGTACATGGAAATTATGTCTAATGATATTTTGTCAAATTACTCAACAGCTCCAGTGGAAGACATCTGGGAGAAATTTTGTAATGCTATTACTAAAGGAATTTCAGATTACGTCCCCACAAAAAGAATAGGTCCAAAAGTATCCCTTCCGTGGATAACACAGCCCATCAAACGCCTAATAAGGAAGAGGGACAAACTCCATAATAAAATGAAGAAAATGAGAAACAGCAAAATTAAATCAACACTTTTAAATCTTAAACACCAGATCAAGAAGACCATCAAATTATCATATAATAATTACATTGAATATATTTTAGGTATAAGAGACCAAAATGGAGAACCAGATGAATCCAGCTAAAAATTTAACTCCAAAAAACTTTTCAGTCTTATCAAGAGCGCCAAACAATATGCATGCGGTATTTCAACATTATATGATAAAATTTCAGATACAACAAAATCTTCAAATACAGACAAAGCCAATATCCTGAACCAGCAATTTCAGTCAGTTTTTAGCCCAATGTCCCCTCTAACTCTATCTCAATCTTGCTTTTCAGCCCTGGAGAACTCTTAATGTTCATTCTTCTTCAAGTCGCAAATACCCAATCAAGCCAGAAATCACTATCTCGGTCAACGGTGTTTTGAAGCTCCTTTCCAATCTGAAACCCCACAAAGCTGCAGGTCCAGAAAACATCAGGCCACTTGTCCTTCAAAATCTTCGTCAGCAAATTGCACCTATATTATCTCTTCTTTTTCAGAAATCTATTGACACAGGCATCTTACCAAAGATTTGGACCTCTGCAAATATTGTACCTCTGTTCAAAAAAGGAAATAAAGAAGATCCAGCCAACTATAGACCAATATCACTAACATGTATTCTTTGCAAAGTTTTAGAGCATATTGTAGCTTCCAACCTCACAGCACATTTTAATAAACATAACATGGTTTCAGGGAACGTCGATCCTGCGAAACCAAACTTATTCAACTTGTCGATGAACTGGCTCGCAACCTCGCAAATGGTCATCAAACTGATCTTATACTTCTAGACTTCAGCAAAGCTTTCGACAAAGTCAGCCACCTTAAATTACTTTTTAAATTACAGCAACATGGAGTGAACAAATCTACAATTTCCTGGATTAAGTCTTTTCTCATAGGCAGATCGCAAACAGTTGTTCTGGAAGGAGAATGCTCATCAGAAGTCCCTGTAACATCGGGCGTGCCACAAGGCTCAGTACTTGGTCCCTTACTCTTTCTTTTATACATAAATGACCTTCCTTACTCTATCTCTTCTCAAGTTCGTTTGTTTGCAGATGACACTGCTGTATACTTGGCTATTAACAACTTGCAAGACTGTGCCTCTCTTCAAAATGATTTAGACAAATTAGTACATTGAGAAAACTTGTGGGACATGGAGTTTAACCCTAGCAAATGTGTAGTCTTTGTTATTTCTAAGAAAAAACATAAATTCATCTTCAATTACAGGCTACATGGACAAATCCTTGAAGTCGTAGACAGAGCTTAATATTTAGGTGTTTCCATTTCAGATGATCTTTCTTGAAACAAACATATTACCAACATTGCAACGAATGCTAATAAATCTCTTGGTTTCATCCGCAGGAATATACAGACTAAAAATGAAAACATCAGAGAAGTAGCCTATAAGACCTTAGTTAGACCCCAGTTAGAATATGCGTCCTCTGTCTGGAGTCCACATACCAAACAAAATAGTGACAAAATAGAAAAAGTACAACTTAGAGCAGTCCGCTGGGTGAAAAACGACTTCTCATTCTACAGCAGTGTTACCGGTATGCAGACTGAACTTGGCTGGCAGACTTTGAAGGACCGACGTGACCTCTCCCGACTGACCCTTTTTTTACAAAATTGTGTATGGCTTGGTAGCCATTTCGCCGCCATCATATCTTGAGAGGCCTATGAGGATGACTCGTCATATGCACCCACTCTCATTCAGACAAGTCCATACATCAGCCAACTACTTTAAATATTCCTTCTTTCCTTACACCATAGTTCTTTGGAACGGCCTACCGGCCTCAGTTGTACAGCAGGCAGACCTAGGGGTTCAAGCGTTGCCTTAGCCCCACTCTACTCCCCAGTCGTCCCTGAATGCACAAAACAGTGTTAAACAACTTTTAACCTATAAATATGTTTCTTCTTGTTTAACACTATCACACTTTTATCTTCACCTCACTTTCATGCTTTGAAGTCTCCCTTTCAATGCTTTTAAACCTTTTATTCTTGCACTGACACGCGCACCTGCCAATAGTACCCGCAAGGGGGTTCCGGCAGTATTGAAAGATAGATAGATAGCGAGTTTAAATTGTTGAGGATCAATTTCAAAAACCTTTTTCGGTCGCATTTTCTTTGTTTATCATCCGGGACAGCCAATTAATCGTCCAACAAACTTTTAATAAAACGCCGTAACTGATTTGATAATTGATTAATTTCAACCAATCAAAATACGCGTACTACATTCCCAATGTAGTAATGTGACTTCCGTTCTACTTCTTCAAAACCGTGTTGACATGTGTTTTGCTTATATCCACGAATCGTACTCGGTATCATGTACAACTTGACGATGTTGAAAATCGGAGTTTTTAAACAATGCGTCCCGAAAACGCACATGTTTGAGAATGATGCGTCCCCAGAAAAAAACGTGCGTCTGGCACGCGGGACGCACGGCAAAATGAATCACTGTCAGATACCTTTTTTTCATTTTTCTGTTCATGTTTCCCTGAGTGGGAGTGGAGATGTTTGGGTTGGTATTGCCACCCGTAAATATATAGAAAAAACACACAATATAATTGTTGTAGTGTTGTTGTTTAATAGTAGAAATGCAAGCATTGACATTCTCAAGGTTATTTCGTACTTGTACTGACCGTGTGTTTTCACGCGAGTGTAATACGCCTGATGTCGTAATGGGTACACGTCGCTTCGCTGAATACTTGGGGGAAGTTGGCGGCAGGGCGAGGCATTTAGATTACTCTTATCAGATCCAGCTGTGAGCTCTTTCAGTCCACTTTTATTTATATTTCTCTGAATAACCACTCAAGGACATGTCATAATTGTATATTATGCCATTAAAAGATGTAAATTGTTGCATGTCAGGAACTGTGGGGAACTATTGCATGTCAGGAACCGTGGGAAACTGTTGCATGTCACCCAACGTGGTGGTAATTATTATTTAGATAAGTTTTTTAGTGAAATTTTAGCGTTTAACTGTTCACAGCTGATCCTGTCCATGGCTAAAGCTTTGTGGATTTACTGGCTGGGCGAGCCCATTAATCTCCGGGTTGTTTAAGGGTCCTTGGGCCGGTTGTATCTTTCAGTTCTCGGCATGAGACTGTGAACGGCAATATAAATCAATACTTAAATGTGAGCATTCTATTTTCATTTTATTACAGACCAGGGATCACTGACATTTTATGGAGGGTATTACACTTTAATTGGGATATGCATGCATATTAAAATACTCTTGGTGGTCGTACGAAAACCGGCCAATGGGTTAAATTAGTTGTGGTCTATCTAGGGTTGAGTCCCCCATTCTGCCCACGTTGTGGCGTGCCTGTAGTTTTGAAACAATTAAGTTGTCCCAACTTTGGGGAGTCTGGGCAAGGTCATATATCCGCTAGGTCTCTGCGTCTAGGCGTACATCGCATGGCGAAGGCGCCCTCCTTGCTTACGAAAGGGGCATTGGGGTCCGAGAGATAGTCAATATACTTCCTCGGGTGCGACGGGACGTCTGTGGCGGACTGACTATGACATTCGGTGGGACGATTCCTTTGTGAGTAGGGGGGTGGGTCGTCCCAAAAAGAGAAAAGTGAGGGGAGTGTAGTGCCAGTAACATCCGGTGCCACGCCCTGCAGAGTGGTACCCGGCTTGCGTCGTTCATGTAACGGGACCATGCTGCATGATGTGGAGCCAATCAGATGGACGCAGATGCCTGATGGGATGAACATGCTCTCTTGCTACCCGGTCCGCGGACGTGTGCAGACGTGTTCCCTGAGGTAAGTATTGCCAGGAGGATAGATGCCCAGATGTAAGTATTTTCAGGAGGATACGTGTATAAGCCTGTGACGGTAGGTATTAGACTGTGCATTAGCCTGTGACTTAGTGTCTTGCCCTGGTAAGCTGTGCGTGGGGTAGGTATTCCCAGGAGGACCGGTGGTGTGCAGCCGACGACGACAGCAGACAAGTATTTCCCTTGAAGTGTGTACTGCCGAGGACGACGTCTGCTATCCTGACAAGGTTTAAAGTCGATGCTCATGTGAGTGTATTAGTCAAGTGTCGTTGTTAGTAGTTGCAGTAATTGCAGGCAAAACCCACTGAAGAGCTAACCTAAATAAACACCACAGCATCGTCTCCTTCCTCCTGAAAATCTGAACAGTAATCACTCTTGTCATCTTTACAGTATTGATAATTGATTTGTTGAGTTTCTGCGTCAAAGTCTACGACATTATCAGGTTCAGCAGTCTCCTGCTCATCTGAGGTACCTTCAATTAAAAGATTATCAATCACTTGGGTGTCGACGAATTTGTTTTGCCAATATTCTCAATATAATAGTATCAGTACCAGGTAATACTTTGGTAAGAAACCTCAGCATATCAGGCAAATCTCACAATAAAATTAGTTGTGAAATAATCTGTTGGAAAGAAGACAACAATATTTTGAAAACGAAATCACCTGAAAACAATTATACGTCAACGTTATTTTCGCTTCGCAATTCTGTTTTCATTGAAGACAATTGACCTCTAACATATGCGAGCACCTTGCTGCATGGTCCCGGCTCTCGCATTTTGCGAATTAACGGGCACTAGTACTTTATAAATATCCGTTTGGAAATTTCCAGACGCTGTCACGGAATATACCGAGTTGCAACAGTTTGTATTTCAGATACATCGGAACATGGCTTTCCATGCTTTAAAAAAAAAATATACCGATTTTTTCAAAACCACCCTCACGCTCGGCTTTGTCCATTTTATTTTCAACCCTGGGGTATATAAAAGTTCAATAATTCATTCAAATTTCCAAATATGGGCATGTAGTTGGTGTGTACAGATGCAGTAAAGGTGTTTTAAGTTTAAACAAGATGAAATAAGTATTCTTTTACAGACATTTATTTTTTACAAATTTTTATCTATGGAATAGCGCCATGAAATGTAAGTGATTTCAGCCAAGTAAAAATTGGGTCGGTTAAAATCAAAGTGTCATAAAATTTAAAATAGTATCATTTAAGTTTTAGTTTAAACTTAATTTTTATAGAAACACTATATACAGCAAAAATACCAAGAAATAGACAGATTTACCGTTTACTTTTTGAAAGAAAAATAAAAATGCAACATGCATCATTCGTATTTTCAGCAGTAAATTACCCAATTTAGCCATAACGTTGCTTTAATTTTAAAAATTGAAGGATGTGTATACAATTTTCAACATATTTAACAATAAACATAGCTTATATGCTATATTAAATCAAATTACGTTAGAAAAGAAATAAAACGCGTCGCAAAAAGAATGCGATGTCGGCAGGATTCGAACCTGCGCGGGAAGATCCCAAAAGATATTAAGTCCATCGCCTTAACCACTCGGCCATGACAACTTCACAACCGTGCAACCTTAAATGAGATATCCATAAGTAAACAGGTAAAAAGGCTAGTCGATCTTTGAAGAAATCGCGAACTCGTATTTTTCAGATAATAATTGGATCAAAGTCAATATTTATAGTGAAAATAATGTATTCTAAATGAATTAGGTAAACACATATCAAAATTCGAAGTTTGAAAAAAATAAAATGCATCTCTCGGAAATAACCGATCATTGAAGATCGGCATTGATCGTAAAATAAATCGCGGGAAATCATTAGAGGTGCGCAACCTTAAAGGGGTCTTTTCACAGATTTTGGCATGTTTTGAAGTTTGTCATTAAATGCTTTATATTGATAAATGTAAACATGAAATTTTAAAAGCTCCAGTAAAAGATCAAAAATAACATTTAAACAAGGGCTGTTTGTAAAACATGCATGCCCCCCTATATGGGCTATAAGTTGTAGTAGCAGCCATTGTGTGAATACGTTTTTTGTCACTGTGAATGGTGAACGATTCAAATTGATTTAAATCGGCTGCAATCTTTAATCTTTTATCAGATGTAATTGTTTATTTAAGCCGCTAAGATATTTTGTTTTCACACCAGTAATATTCCAATTTATCCTGTCACATGCCTTTAAATCAGCCCGATAACCAGGTAACCTTATATCCCTAAAGGTATTAGGCTAGATGACCACGAGACCTCGAATATCCGTTAGTTGCTATCCGCGCATGCGCATGCATTTACTATTAATAAAATATACTTTTTTTCTATTAATAAAATACCAAATACATGTAAAAAACATTATTATTTAAACAGCATAATTTCGTCTTTGTGTATTGAATTAATTAGGAGTAACTCGATTTCTGTGTGTTTTAACAAGATGGAAGCTAGCCTAAGCCAATGTGTCACACCGGTCTTACTGACCTGTGTGAATGCGCGCTAAGCATTGTGGGAAACGGACTTTTTTCCATCATGGCGTTGGTAAACATAATAAACACGGAAGTGAAAAATGGTAATTAATTATTATCAAAAACAGGCCCATTCAAACCGGGCCAGCTGTAATATATACATGGATGCAGTTTGTGCTTCAAAAGGAGCCACTTTTCATGTCAGTCTATTGTTTGTAAGAATCACTAAACACGTAACTTAGACTAACTAAACACGTTGCAAGACTGTATCTTCGAAATAGTAAATAAATCAAAATAATAAATAAATATTTATAATTAAATACCTGCTGAAATTTGAGAAAGTAAACGATTTAAAATAAACGCTGTGAACATTACAAGGAATCTTACATGTAGGCCTCATGTGTGAGAGGATTAATCAGGGATAAAATAAATGGAGTTCAAACTCAAAGGATCCAACATTTTGAGGAGGACGTCATGGTATCTTGGACATTTGGCACTTTCATATATTTATTTAGTAGATACTGAAAATGCTGAATGTGCTAATTGCAACATCAAAGACAAGCAGGTGAGATTTTTTACAGCTTTATTTTTCTTGACATAATGTTGTATGTTTTCCATTTAATTTATATGGCGCTCTAGTCTTATTTATAAGACGCGCAAAGAATTTAGAGATACTTTTTATATGGGCTTAATTCTTTGCTCCAAATATTACCCATATAATAAGTAGCTTAATATTTAAGAGCGTCAAAAATTTGGACTAATGGCGCTCAATTTTAGCTCGGCTGTTTTCGGGGAAAACCCTAGGTATTGTCATAGCTTGTCGTCAGATGTCCGTGTCGTGCTAAAATCTTTACATCGGCTCTAATATCAAAGTGCTTCCACCTATAACATTGAAACCTCACATGTATATGCACCGTGATGATTTTTACACGCCACACCCATTTTGGGGTCACTCGGTCAAAGGTCAAGGTCACTAACCTCTAAAAAATTCTTTTAATAAATTTCATTTATTCAAAACTGCACCGCAGCCTAACTTGGCACCCATAATTTGGTGCTCTTGTTTATATATAATTTTAAAAATGTATTAATAACCAGAATAGTTTATGCATGTATAAATAAAAAGATACAGCCATGAACAGTGCGTTTTAATTTTTAATAAATATGCTTTGATTGCGTATATGCAAAACAATGAAGTCCATATATTGTTAACTGATTTTTAAAATGTTGAATGTCACACATTACGTACCAGTCCGTTTATGTACCGACACTTTATGTACCACTATCTGACACTTTATGTACCATATTTATAATATAAAGAGATAACTAATTTAATATGAATGTGTGTTATTGATGAAATGTATTTTGTGTGATAGTATTTATGAATTTAGACTTATATATTGGCTATAGATTTTATATTTTGTCAGATTGTCTAAGTGTCACTGAGTGTCTTAGTTTAATTTATTAGCCCAAGTACATGTAGTACTTAATAAATGACTTATTAGTCTTACCTGAAATTGAAGTAAATTATAAAAATTCATTTGTCTCTTATCTTATCCTGACTAAGGATTATAAAGTCTAAAATGTTTGTATTATATTGTATAATTGAAATGTGATACTTTGAAGAGAAGAGAGAATGACCTTAATGTTCAAACTGTAAAAAAATCAAATTATTTCCTTCTTTAGACTTTAATCATGTTTAGAGAATGACCTTAATTCATTAGGACTGCTATGAATGAATGGACAATAACACCTATATTTTATGTAGGTGGTACATAAAGTTTCAAAGTACACAAAAGGTCTGGTCCATGTACATAAGGTGTTACACCCTAAAATGTTCATGGTATCAGTGTTTCAATAATGTAGTGTTTCTTATTATGTATTGCTTAGGTTGTTTTGTTTCAAATTTGCATTTATTTTAAAGAATTTTCAGTCATTTTGTGAATTCCATGTTTTTTGTAATAAGGTAAAATATGTTTTACATGGCGCCAAATATTAATTCATGGTCGCTATGGTGTAGAGAATGATGTCCGCTGGGCGTGGGTTCGATCAATACTCTGGGAGTTCTCATTATCGTCTCCATGGACAACAAGTTCTGGTGTACCAAGTAGTAGTAGTAGTAGTAGTAGTGGTGGTGGTTGTGGTGGTGGTGGTGGTAGTAGTAGTAGTAGTAGTAGTAGTAGAAGTAGTAGTAGTAGTAGTAGTAGTAGTAGTTGACTAGTAGACTAGTAGTAGTAGAAGTAAGATCAGTAGTAGCAGTCGTAGTTGTTGTTCTTGTTGTAGTAGTAGATAATTAATTAATTAGTAGTAGTAGTAGTAAGAGTTGTAATGGTTGTGTTTGTATTTGTATTGAATTCTGATAATAGAACACAATGATGCTGCTGCTAAAGATGATGATGATGAATATGATAATGCTGCTGCTGATTGTGATGATGATTATATGATGGGACTTTGGTATTATAAAATTTGTGAGGTTCAAACACAAAACCTGTTGGATAATAAAACTTCTCATTTTATGACAAAAGAGCTAGATTGTAGAGTAAAAAATAAGTATAAAATTCCTAATAGGAAAGCTACCATTAAAGGACCATGACTTGTGGGCTTCATCAAAAGCAATGCATGAAACAGTTATATCTCTTTCAAATGCACTCAATATTGCTGTTCCAATTGATATGCTCAGAAATGCTTCTGGATGGGCACACACCAATGAGTACTTTCCTTCAGTTATTTCTTCTAAAGACACATTAACAACACTGTCGCCCTTAGCAGGAATTCCGGACGCTCCCCCTAAGATGTTCCCTCCCCAGACATTTCCCCCATTTTAGTTTTAGTGCTTACATTACCCCCCCCCCCCCCCACCCCACAATAAATTTATAATGGTTTGGTTGAAGTATAATCTTGATTTATTATCAAAATGATTTTTTTTTGCTTATGTAATCTTATGTAATTAACTTTTAATATGAATCAGCTTGTTTGTTGTTTTCTTTGGATTAATCATTCATTATTTTTGTTAAACTGTTTAAGGAGTGCATGTAAATCATTAGTAAGACGTGCATGTTGGTGTACTAGAGGAATACTAGAGGAATACATGGGATATTCTCAAAATCTTACACATGTTATTTTTAATATAATTAAATAGGATCAATTAATTCAGTTTGAGTCAACTTAGGCTGGGTTGTGGAACTATAGTTATTTGTTGTTTTTAATCCAATTAAATAGGGTACTATGTAACTGTCAAAGAAAATATGCATTCATTCGCATATAAGCCAAGTTTTGGATGTCACTGATATTTTCAATTTTACTAGTACCTAATTAAGACTAATTAAAACAGAATTGGACTTTCCTTGCAAAGTATTTATTATTAATAATAAAATAAGCTAATGTAATCAAAACATATTGATATTTTAAAAATTTAACTCAATGATATTAATAATATTTAAATTTGCCCCAAAAAAACTAGGGCAGGTAGATAGGAAGATTTTTTTTTTTGAAAACCAAAAGTGTTGTCAGTGTAAAATATTTGTAAAGCTTCTTCAATTTCAGTTTTACATTTTATGACCTGCAACATATTCTATGCTACTTTATTTTACTATGGTAAGTCATTAAAGTGTTATTTATTTTTCAACTATATAATGTGCTAATCTCATATAATGAATTACTACCCCATTTAAAGATGACACCTAATCTAAATTCATTAATACAATAGTTGTAATTGTTTTATTGTAACATACTATTCCACTAAAAAATGACCATCATAGAACAGCAATGCTGTGCTTTTACTAAAATTTTCATTGATCTCAATTATTTAAAGAAAAAAAACTATCAGGCATTTATAAAAAAATATATAATTAGGGTGTCAAAATTTAACAAACTGAACAAGTCAATTTGAACTTTTCTTGCAATGCAAATGGAGCCACTTGAAATACCAAGTTGTTCTTATACTAGTCGGCAATATAGCTATGACATTGTGTCTATTCATAACATGCATCAGATACACCTTCTGAAACTTTTTAAGCGGTTTTGAAAACGCTATTTCATTGCAAACTTTCGTCAATAAAGGATACATGTTGTTGTACAACCGAAAGTGAAAGTACAGTTTAAAAAAAATGAATAAAGAGCGAAATTGTTGAAAACTTACGAAAATTTGAAATGATACTAACATAAGACCGTAAGACTGAACAAAATTATACTTGACTTTTAAATCATAACATGAAAGTTTACTTATAAAGCAAATTCTTCATTCATCCGCGGACTTCTTTGTGTCGTAGTCATAAATGCCTCCAAATGGAGGTGCGTGATGCGTCTAAGTATAGAGGTGACAATAACGTAGTGACGTCACCATTTATGTATAGAATGAGCCTAAGCGCTTTGCCTGACGTGACGTCACAATGTTTTTTTTCGCGCGTGCTGTTTACCATATTACATATTTAAACACAAAATACTCGAAAACTAGATATTTTAGAAACATTTCAACAAATGTTGTAAATGTGAGAGGATAAATAGAATAATAGGTTGGTGACGTAGATGGAGAATGGTTATCTGGCTCGTCGGAGGATCTTATCGGGTTCGCCGATAAATTCCTCGAACTTGCCAGATAACCATTCTCCCTCCACGTCACCAACCTATTATTCTCTATGTCTCATTGACCGGTTCTAACCGGTGTTAATGCCGACTGCGTATCAATCTTTCAGGTCAATAACACGGCGATGTATTAATGCACAGTCTACAGCTGAAAGAGTTTAATCTGGGATGGCATGTCAGGAAAAAAAATTAATACCGATAATCCGCATTGTTCAATAATTAAGCAACGATTAATAACACTTATCATTTATGGATTTTCATGAAATAAAAACCATAATAAAGAAAATTTTATTCTCTTTAATCTGATATATAAATTATTATTATAAACTTAGTGAAAAACAATTAATTATGCTGTTAAAGGTTTTTCTATTATTTGACCTATTGACCTAGTTTTTGATCCCAGATGACCCATATACAATTCCTACCCAGATTTCATCAAGAAAAACATTCTGACCAAATTTCATAAATATTGGATGAAAAATGTGACCTCTATTGTCTACACAAGGTTTTTCTATTATTTGACCTAGTGACCAAGTTTTTGACCCCAGATGACCCAAATACAATCCCAACCCAGATTTCATCAAGAAAAACATTCTGACCAAATTTCATAAAGATTGGATGAAAAATGTGACCTCTACTGTCTACACAAACAAATTGTTGACGGACACACGCACGCACACACACCGCCGGACATCACACGGTCACATAAGCTCACCATGTCACTTCGTGACGGGTGAGCTAAAAATAAAATAAAAATAAATATTTGTGTTTTTTAACCATGTTTAACAACATTTTTTTTTTTGGGGGGGGGGAGGGTTGGGGGGTATAGTGTAAGGGTGTGGTGGTGATTTATTAGATGATTAACAAGATGCGTTTGTGAAACACAATGTCCCCCTATATGACGTTTGACCTTGAAGGATGACCTTGACCTTGACCCTTCACCACTCAAAATGTGCAGCTCCATGAGATACACATGCATGCCAAATATCAAGTTGCTATATTCAATATAGCAAAAGTTATTGCAAAATGTTAAAGTTGGCGCAAACCAACCAACCAACAGACCAACCAACAGACCAACAGAAAGGGCAAAGACAATATGTCCCCCACTACTATAGAGGGGGACATAAAAAAAAATTAGGGGGAATCAGGGGGGGGGCGTGGGGGGATGGTTTGGGTGGAGTCTATTGTGGTATGTTAGGTAAGAGTTGTTTTGTCAAAGTATCAATCAAATCTAATCATAAATAAAGAAGTTATGGCTATTTTAGCAAAATTTAATAATTTGACCTTGTGAGTCAAGGTCATTCAAAGGTCAAGGTAAAATTCAACTTGCCAGGTACAGAACCAACCCTCATGATAGCATGAAAGTATTTGAAGTTTGAAAGCAATAGCCTTGATACTTTAGAAGTAAAGTGGATCTAAACACAAAATTTAACCATATAGTCAAAAAAGGGCCATAATTCCGTAAAAATGACAACCAGGGTTATGAAACTTGTCCTTTACTGTCCCCTTATGATAGTTTGCGAGTGTTCCAAGTATGAAAGCAATATCTATGATACTTTAGGGGTAAAGTGGACCAAAACACAAAACTTAACCAAATTTTCAATTTTCTAAGTATAAAGGGCCCATAATTCCTTCAAAGTCCCAGTCAGAGTTATATAACTTTGCCTGCACAGTCCCCTTATGATAGTTAGTAAGTGTTGCAAGTATGAAACCAATAGCTTTGATACTTTAGGAATAAAGTGGACCTAAACACAAAACTTAACCAAATTTTCAATTTTCTAAGTATAAAAAGGGCACATAATTCTGTCAAAATGCCAGTCAGAGTTACATTACTTTGCCTGCACAGTCCCCTTATGATAGTTAGTAAGTGTTGCAAGTATGAAAGCAATAGCTTTGATACTTAAGGAATAAAATTGACCTAAACACAAAACTTAACCAAAATTTTCAATTTTCGAAGTATAAAAAGGGCACATAATTCTGTCAAAATGCACACCAGAGTTATCTCACTTTGCCTGCTCAGTCCCCTCATGATAGTAAGTAAGTGTACCAAGTTTGAATGCAATAGCATTGATACTTTATGAGAAAAGTGGACCTAAACGCAAAACTTAACCGTACGCCGACGCAGACGCCGACGCCAAGGTGATGACAATAGCTCATAATTATTTTCAATAAATAGATGAGCTAAAAATGTTATGGCCAAGTTTCATGAAGATTGGACATAATATGTCACTTCTACAGCATAAACAAGCCTTTTCTTTAATTTCAGCTAGTGACCTAGTTATTGACCTCACATTATCCAGTTTCGAACTCGACCAAGATATCATTAGGACAAATCTTCGGACCAAGCTTCATGAAGATCAGACAAAGAAATGTGGCCTCTTGATTGTTAACAAGGCAAAATGTTGACGACGGATGACAGACAATCGACAAAAAGTGATCCCAAAAGCTCGCCATGAGCACAATGTAATCAGGTGAGCTAAAACAAGGTGCAGATAGTAATGCGTTTATTTTGTGTGTAATGATCTGTACAAAGTAAGAACAATTTCAATAACAATACTCACTTGTGTTATAAGCATGCATACAACAATACTCACTAGTGTCATAGGCATGCATACAACAATACTCACTAGTGTCATAGGCATGCATACAACAATACTCACTAGTGTCATAGGAATGCATACAACAATACTCACTAGTGTCATAGGCATGCATACAACAATACTCACTAGTGTCATAGGCATGCATACAACAATACTCAGTAGTCATAAATAATTAATTTAATTAATCATTTTGGCAAAACAAGATTACTTTTAACATATGCATTGTCCAGATTATGATTATTATTTATTTAAACAAGAGCTGTCACCATAGGATGACATATGCGCGTGAAAAACACTTTTTCGAAACCTAAATGCGGTTTCGAAACCTAAACGCGGACCCTAAGTTCAAGGTCAAAGGGGTCAAAATTTGTGCAAGTTTGGAAAGGCCTTGTCCATATACACATGCATACCAAATATGAAGGTTACATCTGAAGCGACATTAAAAAAAGGTTTGGTTTTGTTTCAATATTTGATTATTATCTGTAATAATGAAGATAATTTGTTTAACTTATTTGAAAATTTTCTAAGAATATTTCTGAAGTTCTTTCATTTCTTACAATCATGTGTGAGTGAGTATGCATTGCAATAAGGCTTCCATGGCGCCTGTGCTTCCTTGGAATTCTTCCAAAATATCATCACAACAACACAGAAAAATGATTATTTTCCTTCATTTGAAATCCATTGTTATTTAAAACCGATTTCAAATAATATGCCGAAATTGTTGTTTGACAGTTCTGAGATTGAACATAACAAACTTGAGTTATTAAATTCTCTGGATCTGAATTGGACGTAACCGGGGATATCTTCCCTGATTCTTAATATTACAAATATTTCAATCTGCTTCTAAGATAGTTTGAAACGGTACGCCCCGTTCCAATGTAATAACTCAATGTGTGCTAATATGGCACCTGTTTTAATGTCAGGAAATGAAGTTTATTTTACTGGAAACTGAAATATATATATATATTTATGTGATTTATTTATGTTTATCTTCATAAGTTTTTTGTGTTAATGGAATATAATTATGATTTACCAGAAGCATCATGTTATAAAAACATTAAGAATCCTTAGTAGCAAATTATTATCAGTTTACACATGTTAATGCATTTCTTTCTAGTTTTGGTTGGTTAGTTGTCAACTACAACAGGATCTGTATCTGTATCTGGGGCCAACTTGGCAATGTTTACATATTTCAAAACTGTCACACTTGTGTAAAAGGGTATTCTTCCAGATCTGCTTCTGACTTCACCTGAAGTAACGCCACTTTCTTTTTCCTCTCGTTGTCCGAATGTACATCCATTTTGTCCAGGTACTGGTTCATTATTTTGTTGAAGCTTTCTGGTCTGTCTGCATACACATGATGACCGGCACCCGGTATCGTCTGAAAATGTTAACAGAATAGAAACTTCAACACATTTTATTGACATTTAAATTATTTGCAGAAATATTCATTCATAGCTTGTCAGGGGTCGACAAAATTGTTTTCAGCAACTTGCCCTGCAGGGCGAGTAGCTAAGAATTTTCACTTGCCCTGCTGAAATATGTACTTGCCCTGCAATTTATTCAAAAACTGCAATAAATCTGAACTAATATGTTTTATTGTGATTTTCTATTGGTTTTCATATAGAACTGTTAACTCAACAGTTTCAATAAAGCTTATAAACTGTTTTAACACACTTTTCACTTGTTTGTTTTTCATTTTGTCCTCATGGCACAATCATTATGATTACACTTTAGGAGCATTTGAGAGTCCGACAGGCATTTTGTTAAACTCAAACAAGCCTCTGTGTGTACACAAGGCAGTTTTCTCTTTGTCATTTTCGTCCATTAAAATTTGCCAATAGCCACTCTTTCAATCTCAAGATGTAATGAATTTAGACGATTTTTTTAGCAGTATGAAAAGACCGTACACCGTACTGTAAAAGAAACATTCACAGAACATACCGGTATCAGCGCGTAACCTGAACAGGACTTATTTTATCGCAGTGTGGAGAAATCAACATCCAGTTAATTTTAAATCACCAATTAAACGTTGTTTTGTTTAGTAAAGATGTGTTAAAACTTGAAATTTAGATCTTTTCGGCAAGAAATGCTACTCGTCCTGCAGAATGAGCGCTGCCGGAATATTCACTCGTCCGGAGCCGATTTCTACTCGTAATTGAAAACGGGCAAGTGGATTTGTCGAACCCTGCTTGTCTCGTCAAAATTATTGATTAAATAATTTAAAAAAAATATGAAATAGTTCAAGGTCATCACAGTGAGATGTGTGGATAAAGTGCTCTGAAAAAAATACATTTAAATACATGTTTGTAGTGACTAAGTCATAATTTTTTTTAGTACAACATGTACATGAATGTTTAGTTCTTCAAGTGATAAAGTGAAACATTGGAAATATTGTGATTGAAAAGAATAGATTGAAGGTGTTGATTTTTTTTTCTACAATAGATGAATGACTGTTGAATTTTTTCACAATATACTATTTTGAGAAAACCCCTGAATACCTGGGTTTACCTGTGCTTACCTGGATCATAGGCCGAGGCAGAACAAAAGCTGGATTATCAATACAATACAATTTTTGTGAAAACTAACTGTTCTTCTCAAGTATCTCCATCTTGCCTTTCAACAAGAGTTGCTTGAACAATGAGTGAAAATACAATAAAAGGCCAGACAAAATTGAATTTCACGGGGACAAAACCTCAAACAAAGCAGGCTATTAAGAAATCCCGACCTGACCGTGAGACAAGTAATTCTGGACAGCATGGATGAGCTACATGCTATCCAAACACAGCTGCAAAATATGACAAAGAGAATTACCAGTTCGAGGGAGGAGCTCAAGAGTATGCTAAACAAGAAATATCTTTAAAAAAGATTTACGGCGTTGATTTTGGTTGGAGTTTATGGAAGGTAAAGATTTAAATGAATGAGATCAATATTAGCTAATATCTTTTTCTGTGCAGTTTTTAGCTGCATCAAACGCAGTACGGGATGTTACACGGAGTTTTCGCGGTTTATTTTACATTATTACATATTGCTGGTCATAAACCTATAGATACAAAACAGAAAACCAAATTAACCGACCACACGCGAAGTCTCCGTACATATTTTAAATATGTATACGCGCGTTCTTCGAACAAACCTGTTTGAGTGGTTTATCGGGCATTGCTACGTGTATTTGATTCGATTATTAACAGTATCGAGAATCAACGCACTCATACTTAATACATTAGTCAATATGATGCAATAATTCCTGTTAATTAATTACAAGAAATATCTTTAAAAAAGATATACGGCGTTGATTGTGGTCGATGTTTATGAACGATCAAAAGTTATCTCTATGAGATAAAAAGTAGCGGATGCCTTTTTTCTGCGCAGTTCTTAGCTACATCATAAGCAAATTGACCTTTCGACAGCCGATTGATTGACAGGCTTATTAACCAATCAGATTACAGCATAGATTAGGCCCGTTACTATCCGCCATTTTGTCCGTCAAACTCGCCGTTGTCCGACACATAAGCTTATACGTAATTCTGTGTTTTAAACAAAGAAAATGGTTGAAAGGTGCTGTTATGGCACTTGTTATTCAGACACAAGGTATCCAGAACGGTTAAAAGATGGAAGTACGTTTTTTCCGTTCCCTCAACCGGGTACTAATCTTGAAAAATTCAAACGTTGGATTCGTCCACACGAACAGCTTAATCTCAACATATTAAGCGATCGCCCGAAAGCAAAACACAGTCGTTATAATAAGATACTACGCGAAAATAAAAAATGTAAGTTTTGCAACGGACACGTTATAAAAAGAGTATAACTTTGTACTTGTTTATCCTCTATATAGACAAATTAGAAAGGAACATTTAAAACCATTTTTCAAAGGTGGCCAACGTTAAATAAATTTGACATTCTAATGCAGTCGGCAAATAAATAAGACATTATAAACTTTGCTAGATTTTTTTAATGCTAATGAAATCGTAATAATAAAGACAATCAGTTATTATTTTTAATAATATCACATAGAATAAAACATTTTTTATTTCTTTCGGTTTAAGTCTTCCAAATTTAATGTAAGTTAAGAAACTATTTTCAAATGCGCAAGTAATTATCAATAGGGGCCAATAAGTGTCATTTTACACCATATGTAGGCTTTCTACTAATCCGTTATCAAAACAGATGCCGCAAACTGTAAATGACCCTGTGAAAACCCGGTCTGATTAGCGAGTTTTTTTGTACATGAAAATTCTTTCAACTTTTTATATTTTAAACATTGCAGAAGATAGTTTTCGAGGAAATAATAATATATAATAATATATTGTGTATGTTACTTTTTTGACGACTTTGACTTTGTTATACGATTATAACAATGCGCATGGGTCATTTTGACCAAACGCATTGTAGATATGTGTTATATCGGATTTCACTAAAAACGTTCTTCGTCTTCTATTATAATAAATTTACTTACCTGTGCCACATTTGCGATGTTGCCATCGGTTGCAAAAATTAACGGCTTTTAATTAACAAACTGAAACATCTATTACTCAAGGAAAAATATTGTGACTAACGAACAATTCATACTGTATGCGATAATTGGCGATAATTTTGCCGACTTTGATGATAAATTTAACGGCTTTTAAGTAGACTAATAAAAAAGTTTTGACTATTTAATAGATATGATAATTATATTCAGCACCACTATTCAATGATAATAAAAACTATTGTATGGCCTTTCTGGTATACCATGAGGCCTTTTTGGTTCACTTATGCGGCCGATTCGCGTAGCCATTTTTATGACGGACTTCGGCGGAGTGACCCCCCTTGAAATCGGTGGGCGTGGCTTCACTCTCGCTGTCGAAAGGTCAATTACGGGGTGTTGCGCCAGATTTCGTGGCCTATTTTTCTTTATGTGATATTATTACTCAGATATCTATATTTACAGAATAGAAAAACACAAGAAACATGAAAATAAACGAGTGCATATAGGTCAGCCGGCAATACTCGAATCTTATTTAATTGCATAATTATAGTATAGTGAATTATTGTGCTCATGCTTAATAAACTGGTCTAAATGGATAAATATTTCTAATTAATTTTATCAAAATTGGTCCTTATCATGCAAATGTTGAAACCATATTAAAATCGATGATTGACATACCACAATAATATCGCCGAATATCTTTATCTCTGATCAAAACAGACTTCAAGTGCACAAAGTTTACGAGACGGCGTTTATATAAAGATTTCTGCAACTGACCGCAAACTGACCTTGAAACCTTGCGGATTGGAATGCAATGCATTACAGTCACTACGTTATTGTCAGTAAGACCGGTGTAACACAATGATCGCAACCCCTTCTGCGAACTCCGGTGATGAACTGTATTTTATACTAAAGGCTATGTTGTCATATTTAGTACTTACTTGCACTGCATTTCAACCCGCGAGGTTTCGGGTCAATTCGCGGCCATTTGTGAAAGTCAGAGTTTAAACGCTTTTGCGCTTGTAATTCTCTGAAAATAAAAGGTGAACGCACAAACTGTATTTATGTCGAAAATTGATTGTAAAACTGTTCTATCTACTGAGCCTTTTCATTAGAGATAAAATTGTTTCATGCAGTAAAACAGTGTTACAAAGACGCGGATATGTTTCCAATGTTCTGGTGTTATACTCAAATCAGCCAATGGAATAAATGAAGTGTATTCATTCGTACCTAGCCGCGGGAAATTTTATTTGAGTATTATTGGACACTTACAAAGGTCAAGTCAGGGTGAAAAGCTGGCTTAATACAGCTTACGCCGAAAAAAGAGGAGATAGAAGAATTAATTACCAGCACAATCACAACAATTATGGCCGAAATTGAAGAGAACATGAACAATAAGAAAGAGCACTTAGTTAGTTAGATGTTTAATGAAATGCAATTAAAAATCGACTCCCTAGAGTTTGATAATACAAACCTAAAAGAATAAATACAAAAAATAGAAGACATCACAACCTCTGAAAATAAATCACTACAGGAACAAGTAAATAAAGCATATGAGCTGAGCAAACTGGCACATCAAAAAGCAAATTACAATTAACAATACTCCAGGAAGAATAATATTAAGATATTTAACATTCAAGAAAATAGGGACGAATCAGAAGAATCACTAACAAAAACAGTAACATCAACCCTGAAGACCCATGCAGGGGTAGACTTACTGCTGACTGATATAGTAGCGATCCATCGTATCCCCACAACGCGGGGGCAAACACGCCCAGTCCTCATTAAACTGAAAAACAACTCCGCAAAGTCCACCATTATGTGAAAGAGGGCCCCCATGAAGAACAATGGTTATCAACTGGTGGATGACGTTACCAAGCCCAACCAGGGGCTTATCAGTAGGCTTCACCTGCACCCGGACATTAGTAGTGCCTGGTACTTTAACGGTTCTGTATATGGTCAAACTGTTGCCGATGAGCGCATCAAATTTGACATTTACGACAACGTGAACAATGTTATTGAATAATTCAGGCGCTTCAGAAGAACAGGAGTGAGTGGACGTTAGAGACACCATAACTACCATGTATGGACCCCATGTCACTGAAAGATGGTATGATTCTAATTAAATAGTATACACTTCTGTATGTTACACAATTTTCTGTAATTCAAAAAAAAATTTGTAAATATATCCTATTATTTTTTGTAACTATACCCTATAATTAACTAATACCATTTGTTGATTTTTTTTTCTTTTAAACAATGCTTGATATATAACAGAAATGCACTTCTCGATACATTATTCAATCTAAGTATACTTTGTAAACAAATTAGCAATGAAACAGAATATAAAACGGCATATATATGTCAATCTTCAAACCAGACTATATATTATCTAGTGGGCGATAGAGAATGATTGATATATAACAGAAATGCACTTCTCGATACATTATTCGATATAATTAAACCTGTTAACAAATAAGTAATTAAACAGTCTATAAAAAGGCATATAAAAGTCAATCTGTAAAACAGACTATACATCATAAAGTGGGCGATAGCCAACAATTCTATTGTTAGCATGTGGTCATACACCTTGATAAATTGGATTACTTAAACCATCACAAACCACTAGTGAGACTATAGACCTTATCTTATTTAAATGAAGTCAACATGTGTTTAGAATATGCAAATTTGCAAAAAAGTAACATATAAACCTTTTCTAAAATAATAAACACAAATAAATACTTTCTTGTAACTTTAATTGAATGTTTATGTTAATAACGCTGATGTTTATTTGTCACTCCTTATATGTCATTTCTATTCATATCATTCCCTTATTTGTTTTCAAAAAAAGTGGTCATTGTCTCAACTATGTGTGCTTGTTAATGCATTTTTTTATTATTAAGAACGCACAATGACTGTAATGTTGGCTGTGCGGCTGAATATAATATATTATTATATATTATTTGTTTTCAAAAAAAGTGGTTATTGTCTTAACTTTGTGTGCTTGTTAATGCATGTTTTATGATTAAGAACGCACAATGACTGTAATGTTGGCTCTGCGGCTGAATATTATTTAAAAATGAAATATCTATACTATTTTTATTTAAACAATCTGCTAAAACTGCATGTGTAAGCCATGTTTTATGATTAAGCATGCACTATGACTGTTATGTTGGCTGTGCGGCTGAATATTATTTAAAAAATGAAATATCTATACTATTTTCATTTGAACAATTAATCTGCTAAAACAGCCTGTGTAAGCCATGTTTTATGATTAAGCACGCACTATGACTGTAATGTTGGCTGTGCGACTCAATATTATGATCAAATGAAATATCTATACTATTTTTATTTAAACAATTAATCTACTAAAACTGCCATAGTAAGCTTCTTTTTGACGATGCTGGAACAGCATCGTCTAAGGTATAATAACCATTAAAAAAAAATTCACAATGGCAACCTATGTAAAAGACCGAGCCAGTCCGATTGAGATAACTCGATTTTTCAGTTACTTCCCTTGGGCATTAGCCACTGCGTAGGAGATTGCTCGTTGATTCTCCTAGCAGAGTTGTCGTTCGTGTTTCAACATTCAACAATGGCCGCCCCCATGAAAGTCTCGATTCAAAACTTTCTTACTGCATAAATTGGCTTGTTTCGCTATTTAGAAGCTGTCATTTATGATATATGAATTATTTATTCACTAAATCTCCGCTAATGACAACAATGGATGGAATTCGAAGGATATATTCGATGTGAATGGATCACTTTCTACAACAATGACTTCGCCCATGAGAGACTTGATAACACTCGTGTCAAAACTTTCTTACAGCTTAAATTGGCTTGTTTCGCTATTTAGTAATGCAACAATAAATGGAATTCGAAGGATATATTCAATGTGAAATGAAGCACTTTCTGGATCTCGACAGATTGACAAGGCAAAACTGGCATACTGATGATACTGGTATTTTTAGTTATCAATTTAAGTCACATTTTGCTTTATAAATTTTGTTCGAGCATTTTGCGACTTATTGAATGGCTATGATACCCGATTTCAACAGCTCATATGGAATTTGCATATCACCAAGCTGTCCTGAAATACAACATTGGTTACAAACTCTTAACTCAAATTACTGGTTTGTATGAATTCTTTCTTCTTTCTATTTAAGTAGTTGATATCATAGTCCAAATAATTAGACGTAATTTATCGTTTAGTCCATGTATATCAACCTCATATTTATAGGAGTAGATATTATGTTTCACAGATTTTAACATGTTTTGAAGTTAGTCATTAAATGCTTTATATTGATAAATGTAAACATTGGATCTTAAAAGCTCCAGTTTAAAATCAAGAATAAAATTCTTTCCAAAAAAGTAGTCCGCCACAGGGCTTGAACCAGTGACCCCCTTAGTCCTGGAGTAAAAACGCATTAGCCTGCTAGACTTTTCTGCCAAGTATAAATGGTTGACGTATTTTATACCTAATATAAGCAATCTTTGTAGTTTCACACAATTAAACAACAACAACATAACTCTCCAAATTATTCAACCGTTTCGCGTTGCAACGCTTTATAATGTTTCAATCGTTAAAAGATGCATATAATCGCTATATTAGACAAGGGTAAATGTTCAGTAATACTGTTTCCTAAAAATAACATAACTTAAACAAAAATTTGCGAATCCGATACAACTTTTTTCAATTTTTGTCAATTTACCAAAACATGACAAGATTTCTTTAAAGTTAAATGAACTGTATCCCAGTAAAAGAGACATTAAGGCTATTGTGGCCAGTTAAGATCCAGTTCAGCCTGCAGTTGCTTGAAAGCTGTTTGCTTATGAGCGGTTTTCTGACAATGACAAATAGTTTAATTGGATACTGATTAGACTGCCCTTTTCCTGTGACCTGGCTAATTAATTCAGAAGCCTGGTAACAGTTTAACGTTAATGTTACCAATGTGTCAGACCAGGGCCTGGATTTTGAAATCTAGGACATGCATGGTCAGAAGATGTCATTTAAGATTATACATTTTTTCAAACATATACAAATGCATAAAAATATAAATAGTAAAATGCACTAAGTCAGAAGGCATTTGACTTCGGCTGGTGCCTTGGCACACCAGGTGTTTCGGTTGCAATAGTTTGATGGACTCACTACTTGGATGTGTAGTTACATTATTTACAGTATATCAAACAGTATTTAGCATGAACCAATAATTTTTTCAAACATAAATAATTATTGATGTAAAATGCTTGAAGGAATAATATTTAAGGTTTAAGAAGGCATTTTCTTTTTGTTTTAAAGGATCTCTTTGAAAATTATAATTTTTATGAATTTTTTGGCAACAAGGGGTAACGCATTTTAAAAAAATGTAATTAATTTTCGACAAAAAACTGGTACCATGAGTAGCATGAAATTTTTTTGTTTTAAACATTTGAAATTGATGAAAAATGATTGCAAAAAATAATATCTAGGGTCTAATAAAGCATTTTTTATTTTATTTTAATAGGTTACTCTTAAAATTCTATTTTTCATGATTTTTTTTGCAACAAGGGGTTATGAAATTTAAAAAATGTTACTGGATTTTTAGACCAAAACTGGTACTATGATAATACTATAATGCACTTCGCCAAAACATTTATTATTATATTGTTTATTCTTGAAAATGTATTTCCCCTATTCACAAAAAATAACACTTTTGATAAGAAAATTCATATATAATGATGTTTACTTTCATTTTCAAGAAGAATAATGCCTCTTTTTAGTCGTATTCAGCCACAAGTTCTTGTCAGCCACTTAAGGGTTATATGTTGCCTTTCTTTTACTAAATGCAAAATAATTCACGCTTTGAGACATTCATAAAATATTTTATGTCTTTACAACACCGACAGGCTAATAAATTTATATATCAAGTACTTCCATACTAACAGGACCATTCTAGGCGGGCAACCTAGCAACCTTGATTTGTTCATATCTTCCTATCAATCTGTTATATGTGTTATTAATCATTTGTTCGGAGAACATTTAATGTTTGTTATAACTTTTAAATAATTCAATGTTCAAAGTGATATTGTTATTGACCGATAAACCAACATACTGATTAAAAGGGAATATTTTATTAATTATTTGCATTTTATCTTACATGAGAAATATTTGCCTAAATGTTTTTCAAACTATAGAGAAATCTATATACAATTAATAATTAACGACGTTTATCAAAAAAACATTTATGAAATGGAAGTTTAAAGATAAAAATAAATAATGCAAGTTTTTGTCAGATATTCGTAATAATTTCCATGATAATTGAGTGTCTGAGCAATGTGGATGAATGAATATATCGGATAAAACGAACACTTGTCTACACTTGAATTATGATTTATTTTTCAATATTGTATGCACTTCAGTTTAGCCTTTATGTTTTTTTTAGCATTTATAGACAGTGTCCCTCCCCAAAATCAAGGAATTATTACTTGTCATTCATTTGTGTAATGGTATATTATAATTTTGTGGTAGAATATTTGAGAAAAACATTAGACACGAAACTTGTCAGTGATGAAATTTTCCATATGGTTATGGAAATTACCGATCGTCGGTTTCTGAAAAACAATACGTCACGGTTTCCAAAAATATGATGGTTGTGCCCAATGATTTTGGTGTTAATGAACATAACTGGTTTATATTTTAATAATTTCGATTCTCATTTGATTAATAGGTAATTTCAAGGCTGATAAACTTGAAATAAGCACGCTATTCTTTCGTTTTGCATATGTCTGTCGGTACATCTGTACAATCGGTAATTTCCGTAACCACTCGTTAAATTGTAGCAGACACAAGTTTAAATATTTTTTTTAATGTTTTACCCTAATATTCTACCTCTTTCTTGCTAAAAACTAATGCATGAATGATTTACAAGTAATATTGCATCGTTTTCAGCCAGGAACACTGTCTATGACCGCGAAAAAAAACATAACAAACCTTTTGATTTATGATATTTACTTTATAAATAGCTTGCATGCGGCATGGCATTGCATGTTCCGCAAGATAAATATCTCGACTTTATTTATTGGATGATTTCGGACTGTTTCATCCAATCAGAAAATAGCTTTTAAACGTAATTTAGACCCATGTTTAGCGAGATAATTAAGTACCACTTTTTATATACTGCCAAATTGTGACATAACAAGTTGCCTCCCTTGTTGGTTCATTCTACTGTATTATTATGCCCCCCTTCGAAAAAGAGAGGGTATATTGTTTTGCACATGTCGGTCCGTATGTCCGTCCACCAGATGGTTTCCGGATGATAACTCAAGAATGCTGGATGCCACGTTTATATTCCAATCTTCATAAAATTTGGCCAGAATATAAGTCTCAATGATATCTTGGATCAGTTCGAAAATGGTTACAATTGGTTGAAAAACATGGCTGCCAGGAGGTGGGGCATTTTTCCTTATATTGCTATAGTAAAACATTGTTAACACCCGAGAGGTCACATTTATTTTCCGATCTACAAGAATTTTGGTCACAATATTTGTCCCAATAATATCTTGTTATCTCTGGTGAACAACTTTGGGCCTTTCAGGCCCTCTTGTTTGTTCATCTTACCATTTGAAGAAAAGATATCATTGCACAGATGTCTTTAACTTTTAGAATGTGTTATGCTGCATTTCTTATGTGGCTTGTTCGGGGTATATTGTTTAGCACATGTCGCTTAGTCCGTCAGTTTGTCCGTCCACCAGATGGTTTCCGGATGATAACTCAAGAACGCTTAGGCCTAGGATCATGAAACTTCATAGGTACATTGATCATGACTCGCAGATGACCCATATTTATTTTGAGGTCACTAGGTCAAAGAGCAAGGTCACGGTGACCCGAAATAGTAAAATGGTTTCCTGATGATAACTCAAGAACGCTTATGCCTAGGATCATGAAACTTCATGTGTACATTGATCATGACTCGCAGATGAACACTATTGATTTTGAGGTCACTAGGTCAAAGGTCAAGGTCACGGTGACCCGAAATAGTAAAACGGTTTCCAGATGATAACTCAAGAACGCTTATGCCTAGGATCATGAAACTTCATAGGTACATTGATCATGACTCGCAGATGAACCCTATAGATTTTCAGGTCACTAGGTCAGAGGTAAAGGTCACGGTGACCCGAAATAGTAAAATGGTTTCCGGATGATAACTCAAGAACGCTTATGCCTAGGATCATGAAACTTCATAGATACATTGATCATGACTCGCAGATGACCCCTTTTGAGGTCAGTAGGTCAAAGGTCACGGTGACCCGAAACAGTAAAATGGTTTCCGGATGATAACTCAAGAACACTTATGCCTAGGATCATGAAACTTAATAGATACATTGATCATGACTCGCAGATGATACCTATTGAATTTAGGTAACTAGGTCAAAGGTCAAGGTCACGGTGACCCGAAATAGTAAATGGTTTCCGGATGATAACTCAACAACGTTTATGCCTAGGATCATGAAACTTCATAGGTACATTGATCATGACTTGCAGATGACCCCTAATGATTTTCAGGTCACTAGGTCAAAGGTCATGGTCACAGTGACTCAACTTTGAAAAATGGTTTCCGGATGATAACTCAAGAATGCTTACGCCTATGATCATGAAACTTCATAGGTACATTGATCATGACTCGCAAATGACCCCTATTTATTTTCAGGCCACTAGGTCAAAGGTCAAGGTCTCAGTTCCAAAAAACGTATTCACACAATGGCTGCCACTACAACTGACAGCCCATATGGGGTGCATGCATGTTTTACAAACAGCCCTTGTTTCAAAAATGTTTTCATGTAGTATACTTAGATTGATATTTACAAAATTGATGCATATGAATGATAGACTTTACTGAAATCATTTTTGACGATGCTGCGAAGCCGCTCGTCTAAGGTATCATACCATGAAAAAAATCTTCACAATGGCGACCTATGTAAACGACCGAGCCAGTCCGATTGAGATAGCTCGATTTTCTTATCGGCATACCTCGCTTATTATCATTGATAAAGGTATAGGAAGCTCAGCTATAAATAGGACAGCATATTCTGGGAAAAAGATTTTATAATAGTTTGAAAACGTTAATTTTTAATCAGTTATATTCAATTCATTATATGTCTGTAGATCAATGAAACAACTATGCATTTTCTGTATTGTATTTGACATTTGTCGTGATTCAGTAAATAAATTGCGAAATAAAACGTGTATAATTAATTTTCTACGCGATCATGAGTGTAAAGAAAACGAATTATTTCGAACCTGCCAATTGTAAACGTTGTAGCGACTATGGTATATAAACAGCATAATAGACATGTGACATCTGAGAAACTCGCTCTTATGCGTGCTTTCTCATTTTGCATATTTAATAAACTTTTCAAACAGAAATTACAGAGCCACATCAGTACACATACTATGTTTGATTATTCATTCGTTTGTTTATATATTGTTTGCTGTTTTAAACACATATTAGGTCATATCGCGGAGATTTGGTTAACCTTACCATGTGTTCATAGGCGAACTCACGTATTAAAGTGCTCTTACGACTATGTGCTCATACCTACTTTCCGGATTCATCATGAAATTATTGCTGTACTTAACGAACAAACATGCCTAAGCTTATTGAATTAAAGAAAAAAAATAATCAAAAGATTAAAATTATATGTTCATGCACATGAGCATGTGAAATAACGTCCGTACAGCATCATTAACTTAGGAAAGGAAACAACGAAATGTAAAGTTTGGTATGATAAACATGTGAAATTAAAGAGCATGGTGAAATTAAAGAGCATGTCAAGTTTTGAATTTATATGCTGAAACGTTATGTTATAACCCACAAACATTTTACTGTAACATAACGTTTTTTTAAGATAAGAGGTACAGAAAATACACGTCGAATATCTTAAAGATATTTCTTGTTATATTTGATCGAGAATGTAACATGCCTCCCAGTTTCGCTGAATGGATCAAGTTCCCCACGGATACTACTTCCCTGTACCCCCATTTTTTTTTCGTACCCTACATTTTTCATACCCAATTTTTTTCGTACCTAATTTTTGCTCGTACCCAATTTTTGTCGTACCCAATTTTTTTTTTCCTACCCAATTTTTTTTCGTAACCAAATCTTTTTTTAACCCATTTTTTGTTGTTGCATAATTTGTGTACCCAAAATGTTCGTTACCATTTTTTTCCTACCCAAAAAGTTCGTACCTTCTTATACAATTGTGGTGATGTAGATAAAATTCAATAGATGCTTTTATATCAATCCTCTTCAAAAGCATCGTCACACCAGTACTGTCAGTACTTTGATTTATATATGCTTGACAAAGTTTAAGCTGCATGGAATACTTGATTTATTGATGCTGCTTTATTTGTTGTTTCTATGTGTAGGGGGCTATGCCAATTCTACTTAACGATGAACGATACAGTATTTTAATATAAAAATGAACAGTTAAGATACGAATGATATTTTCAGCACACGGAAGTTGATAAAATTATCTATTTATATCAAAAAAGCAGTTGTTCCGTACTAGTTTTATAATTTTAATTAAAGTATTTATAATATGAGTGTATGGATGTTGTTGACTTCAGAAAATAAACACCTGTTTGTCAAATTTAAGCTCCTTTTATCCAAAACTATTGTATTATAGCAATTAATATTTTATTTAAAAAAAACACCATCATATCGCCGACTTATTTAGTCTAATCAGGACAAATATAATAACACAACATTGTATTAATTATAGTAATTAATATTTCATTAAAAAACAACAACATCATATCACTGACTAATCAAGACAAAATTAATAACAAAACATTGGTCCTTTTCTTTTCACTATAACAATTGTATTTTTGATGTATACTTAAAGATGCTTTTATTTAGGATATATATATTTAGCTGTATATGGGTATGTTTTTGTGTATGTGACGGTGTATGTCGGTATTTATATAGATGTTAATATAATATATATATATATATATATATCCCATACAGTGACCTGCTTGCTTATGATCTAAGGCATTATGCATTTATTTAGGATATAGATATAGATGTATATGGGAATGTTTTTGTGGGTGATTGTGTATGTCAGTATTTATCTATATAGATGTAAACATATATAAGTATATGTAAATAAATTGAAAACATGCTTTTGATCTAAGACATTATGCTCTATAAGTATTTAAATGTCATTATGCGTAAGAATCGGGTGCGTTTGTCTCATTTTCAATATCATATTATATGTTCTGCATTGGATGTGATAAGATGAATAATGACATATACAATAATAAGTTCAAAACATTTACGTTGTAAAAATCACTTCTTTAACACATATATGTAAAAATTATGTTGTAAAATCATGTATTTTGATGTCAACAAACTGATTTGTTTGCTTGTAATCACGATCATTTGTTTTACCTTGCTACCCCTTTGTTTATTTTGTTCTTGTTTCTTTGTTTCTTTGTACTTAATTTGCTGAATTGCTTTCATCTTAAAATACGGAATTTTAGAGTTGAAAATGATGTCGATGTATACTGTATACCAATTATATGTTTAATAATTTATTTGTTAAGCACATGTTCCACCAACCTATATTAAATGGATAATCTTAAATTAATCTCATACAACTGTAGGGGCCTAAATAATAATAATAAACGTAGAGATGTTTTTGATTTTTTAAAAGGGAAACAAGCACATATTTACTGTCTCCAAGACTGTCACTTTACTCCTGATATGAAAAATAAAATCTACTCAGAATGGGACGTGGAATGTTATAATAGTTTTGGGAAATCAAACTCTAGAGGAATTTGTGTCATGTTTAGAAAAAACCTACCAATCACAGTGAATAAAATTGAAAATGATTCTTCAGGTAACTACATCTTACTGGATTTAACATATATGACCAGTAGGTTTACCTTATGTTCATTATATGGACCTAATAAAGACACGCCCATCATTTTACAGATCTCTTTAAAAAGTTAACATAATTTCAAAATGATGAATTCATTATATGCGGAGACTTTAACTGTGTATTAGATGTTAACTTGGACTATCAAAATTATTCATCGATAAATAATAATAATAAAAATGCAAGAAAAACATTACAAGATATTATTAGAGATAACAATATAATTGATACTTTTAGATATATAAACGGCACTACCCAACAATATACATGGTTAAGATTTACACCGTTACAGCAGGCTAGACTGGATTTTTCCTTACTTCAAATTGTCTGTCATCTAAAATAAGAAAATCTACGATTGATTCATGTTATAAATCAGATCACTCCATTATTGACCTAGAAATAAGTTTTGAAGATGTAGCACATGGAAAAGGGCTATGGAAATTCAACAATACATTGTTAAAGAATATAGACTATTTAAACTGCATTAATACTTTGATTGAAACTGTTAAACAACAATATTGTATTCCTATTTACAACTTTGAAAACATTGAACATACTGACAATAATAATATACAATTTGTCATCAACGACCAGTTATTCCTAGAAACATTACTGATGGAAATAAGAGGAAAAACTATTTCATTCTCTTCATATAAAAGTAAACTAAACAAAAACCGCGAATCTAATTTAATACAGGAAATTGACAGACTTCAAAAATTACGAAACGAAACAAATAAAGACCAACTAATAGAACTACAACACAAACTATAAAATATAAGGGAAAATAAACGTAAACGGTATTTTATTCGATCTAGAGCTAAATGGATAGAAGATGGGGAAAAACTGTCAAAATACTTTTGCTCGCTGGAATCAAGCTATTATGTAAACAAGTCGATACCTTTTATTGAATTAGAAAATGGTGTTAAATTGCAGGATCAAAATGAAATTTTATATGAAGCTGTCTCATTCTATAAAACATTATACAAAAAGAAAGACAACGAAATTAAGTATGACATTAGAAGGAATGCTTAATATTGAGGAAGTATCCATAACTCTTAAAAACATGAAATCTGACAAAAGTCCAGGCTCTGATGGATTCACTGCTGAATTCTTTTAAGTATTTGGAAAAAGTTAGGTCATTTTGTTGTAAGAGGTCTTAATTATGCCTTTATTACAAACTCCTTATCCATAACACAAAAATATGGAATTATAACTTGCAAACCAAAAGAAAACAAGCCAAAGTGTCATCTGAAAAATTTAAGATCATTAACTTAATTAAATGTTGTTTACAAACTAGCATCAGGATCCATAGCAAATAGACTAAAAACTGTACTTGATATTTTAATCTCCAAAGACCAAACTGGCTTTATTAAAGGACGATTTATTGGTGAAAACACAAGGTTACTTTATGACATCCTGAAATACGCTGAAGAAAATAATTTACCTGGTTTACTAATGACAATCAATATTGAAAAAGCGTTTGATACCTTGTCTTTCCAATTTATAGAAACCACCTTTATTTTTTTTAATTTCGGACCAATGTTTCAAAAATAGATATCCATGTTCTTGCATAACACTATGGCCTCAATACAAATAAATGGATTCTTGTCGAACACCTTCTGTATAGAGGGGCTGTCGTCAAGGAGACCCAATAAGTGCTTACATTTTTGACGATGCTGGAACAGCATTGTCCAAGGTTTGATAATCATCTAAAAACCAGCCAAACGAATGTGACAGTCTTCTTTTACTAAAGACCTTCCAACACCATGGTGTTGATATTGGTGGCAGTTGAAGTTAAAAATAATCCCTGGAGGGGCCATATAACGCCATATACTTTTTTCTAATGAGAGTGATCTAAAATTGGGAATTAATATTTCTGAACAAGATGCTTTTGTGAAACACAATGTCCCCCTATATGACGTTTGACCTTGTAGGATTACCTTGATCTTGATCTTTCACCACTCAAAATGTGCAGCTCCATGAGATACACATGCATTTCAAATATAAAATTGCTAGCTTCAATATTGCAGAAGTGACATTACATGAGCAATTTTGACCCATATATATGACGTTGAAGGATGACCTTCACCTTTCACCACTAAAATGTGCAGCTCCATGAGATACACATGCATGCCAAATATCAAGTTGCTATCTTCAATATTGCAAAAGTATTCATAAAATTAGCGATTTGAGCCACATATATTTGACCTCTGACCTTGAAGGATGACCTTGACCTTGACCTTTCACCACTCAAAATGTGCAGCTCCATGAGATACACATGCATGCCAAATATCAAGTTGCTATCTTCAATATTGCAAAAGTACTCATAAAATGAGCGATTTTGGCCACATATATTTGACATCTGACCTTGAAGGATGACCTTGACCTTTCACCACTCAAATTGTGCAGCTCCATGAGATACACATGCATGCCAAATATCAAGTTGCTATCTTGAATATTGAAATACTGCAAAAGTATACATTAAATGAGCGATTTTGACCCATATATTTGACCTTTGACCTTGAAGGATGACCTTGTTAAAGTTGGCACAAACCAACCAACCAACAGACCAACAGACCAACAGACAGGGCAAAAACAATATGTCCCCCACTACTATAGTGGGGGACATAAAAAATTCACAATTGCGACCTATGTAAAAGACCGAGCCGGTCCGATTGAGATAACTCGATTTTTTAGGTTACTTCCCATTTGCATTCGCCACTGCCTAGGAGATTGCTCGTCATTGATAACATTCTCCTAGCAGAGTTGTCGTTCGTGTTTCAACATTCAACAATGGCCGCCCCCGTGAGAGTCTCGATTCAAAACTTTCTTACTGCATAAATTGGCTTGTTTCGCTATTTAGAAGCTGTCATTTAGGATATATGAATTATTTATTCACTAAATCTTCGCTTATGACAACAATAGTTGGAATTCGAAGGATATATACTCGATGTGAATGAAGGACTTTCTGGATCGTAACAGCTTGACACGGCAAAACTGGCATACTGGTATTTTTAGTTATCAATATAAGTCACATTGTGCTTTATAAATTGTATTCTAGCATTTTGACTTATTGAATAACTATGATACCCGATATCAACATTTCATCGGGGATTTGCAGATCACCAAGCTGTCCTGAAATTCAACATTGATTTCAAACTCTTTACTGGTTTGTACTATTTCTTAGTGTTAGTACTTTTTATCATTTTAAAGTTAAATGAACTGTGTCACAGTAAAAGAGACATTAAGGCGATTGTGGCCAGTTTGGATCTAGATCAGCCTGCAGTCGCTTGAAAGCTGTTTGCTTAAAAGCGTTTTTCTGACAATAACAAATAATTAAATTGGATAATGATTTGACTGTGCTTTTCCTGTGACCTGGCTCAAATAATAGAATTGTCATTAATCAAATTATTTATTTCGAACATTAATCTATTGTTTTTCTTGTCCCTCGGGATCAATGACTCCAGCACTTTCCTGTTGAGAATTGAATACTGCTAAAGGCGATGCTAGGGGGCGTGAGAGATGTTGCACCTTCCAGTATCGCTCGATTGTTCATTGTCGGCTCGGGTACTACATACATGTACCCCGGGTACTCTTCAGTATACTTACATGTATCCTGGGTACGGTAAATATACTAAAATGTACCCGGGAAATTTAACCCTAAATCAGTCGTTGTCAACTATTTTTTTGTAATAATTATATATACACATTTATGTCAATTTTCTGTAGAATGGCCTCTATATTATCGTAACACATACTCAAAAACCATGTTGATGCAGTGTTTTTTTAAGAGAAGTGTGTTTAAGATAATCGGTTGCGCGTTTTACGACATCGGATTTTGGGCGCGAATACAACTCGGGTACAGTCTAATATGGACCGAGTACAATTATGTTTATTTACCGTACCTGGGATACATGTAAGTATACTTAGAGTACCCAGGGTACATGTAAGTATACTTAAGAGTACCCATGGTACATGTAAGTAGTACCAGAGCCGACAATGACCAATCAAGCTTCATTATCCCTCATGAACCGACTCAAAAAACCGAGTCGGCAATATTTGACTTAATTTTTGGTTTGGTTGCTCTCGAGGGATCGAAAATTTCAGAATCTTCCTAAAAGCCCTACGGGTTTGATACCCAGAAGCGACATTGAAAACTAGCATACTTTGTTATCTAAAAGGCTGCTAAACCTGATATACAATGATAATGTGAATTTTCTCTCACATGATGTTCATCAGTCATATTATATAAAAACTTACAGCAGTAGTAAACAACTGGACAATAATTAATGAACGCATCTTTCATTTGTCTTTGACACTTTGATTTTGACATGGCCTAGATTTAAATATGTGACTGGACTTTACCAACACTCATGTGAAAGAGCTAAAGTTTAAATTTACCATGAAGATCACCTAAATCCAGATTTGCTATTATAGACGTGTGGAAAGTTTTAAGGGTGTGACAAGTAAGCAAAAATTGGTCATTACCCAGAGGCCACAACTGATCTATGACTGTATTAAAACAAGAAAAATCAGTGCCTGATTTAGATTTCCTTAGATAGTTCAATAAAAACTAATTTCATAAGCCTGGTAACAGTTTAACGGTAATGCTACCAATGTGTCACACCAGGGCCTTGGATTTGAAATCTAGGACATGCATGGTCATTTCTTCATGAAATCAGGACACAAAATTGTATTTTAAGTCCTTAATTGACCTGGCTATAGTTCTCAGATTATTATAAGCTCAGTATTTTAAGTCCTTAATTGACCTGGCTATAGTTCTCAGATTATTATAAGCTCAATCAGTATATTTATATCATTATTTATGCTTTGTGTATTGTAAACATATACACAATCATGCAGTTACATGAAAGCAATAAATAATATCAAAGCTACCCATACTATAAAGGTCATTGACAGAGCCTATGGTCAAAATGTGAACACATTGAGTGTAATCGCCTTCTCGTGCCAGCAAAAACAACACGTTGACAGGTTGTCATTTTTGACAGTTCTACTTTCACTTTCGTTTTGTGATATCAAACTATTAACAATTATGTGGCTGAGAAATAAATCGCCAATGCTTTTAATGCCCCCGGTAGGGTGGCCTATATCAGTTGAACTGTCAGTCAGTCAGTCAGTCAGTCAGTGTGTCAGTCTGTCCGTCCGAAAACTTTAATGGCCATAACTTTTTTAATATTGAACATAGCAACTTGATATTTGGCATACATGTGCATCTCATGGAGCTGCACATTTTCAGTTGTGAAAGGTGAAGGTGAAGGTCATCCTTAAAGGTCAAATGTCAAATATAAAGCGTCTGTCTGTCTGTCCGAAAACTTTAACATTGGCCATAACTTTTTCAATATTGGCGTGCATGCGTATCTCATAGAGCTGCACATATTGATTGGTGAAAGGTCAAGGTCATCCTTCAAGGTCAAGGTCAAAGGTCAAATTTTGCAATATTGAAGATAGCAACTCCATATTCGGCATGCATGTGTATGTCATGGAGCTGCACATTTTGAGTGGTGAAAGGTCAAGGTCATCCTTCAAGGTCAAAGGTAAAATATATGGCTTCAAAGCTGCGCAGCAGGGGGCATTGTGTTTCACAAACACTGCTCTTGTTTAATATATTTTCTGCACATTTCTTCAAAAAACTTACATCAATACATGATTTTCTTCGTTAATTCAATCATTCCTGGCAGACTTGTGTACATATTTCGCTTACATTTTGACGCGCGTAGGTAGGACCGCATTACCGCTTCTGAAATGTGTATTCATACTACTGCCTTCGAGGAACTTATCTGATGTTTGACGAACAGGGCTGAAAATGTGCGAGTGTGGGTCAAGTTCCCCACAGGTACTACTTTCCCGTTCCCCCAATTTTTTTTCCGTACCTAAAACTTTTCGTACCCAATTTTTTTTTCGTACCCAATTTTTTTTTCATCCCCAATTTTTTGTTCTTACCCAAATTTTTTTCGGTCCCAATTTTTTTGTTCCCAAATATTTTTTCGTACCCAAATTTGTTTTCATACCCAAATTTTTTTCACAAAATTTTTGTACCAAATTTTTCTTACGTACCAACATACACAATTGTGGTGATTGTGGTGATGTAGATAAACTTAACTAGATGCTTTTATATCCATCCTCTCAAAAGCATCGTCACACCAGTACTGTCAGTACTTTGATTATTATATGTGCAGAAATTCTTGCTATTAAAATAAGGGAAAGCAAACAAATAAAAGGAATAAGAATAAAAGACATAGAATATAAAATATCTCAATTTGCTGATGATACATCTCTACTACTTGAAGGATCAGAATAATCCCTAACTTGTACTTTAGACCTGCTTCATGAATTTTCAAGATACTCAGGACTAACCATTAACTATGACAAAACTAATTTAATTTGGATAGGCTCAATGAAGTATAGCACTAGATCAATTAAAACTAAATATAAACTGAGGAGCTACTGCTTTTAAAATTCCTGGAATAACCTTTGATGTTAACTTAGAAAACATGGTAAAAACAAATTTTGAACATAAAATTGAAAGTATTAGAAGAGCTATAAGTCATTCGAATCGCAGAAATATAACAACACTTGGAAAAATAACAATTGTTAAATCATTACTTTTACCTTTCATTACGTTTTTATTTATATCTCTACCAACACCAAAAATAGAAACCATGAAACCATGAAACATTTAAATGAAATCTTTTACTACTTTATTTGGGCAGGACCAAGCAAAATAAAAGCCACCGTTGTTGTTAAAGAGTAAAATGAAGGCGGTTTAAATATGATTGATATATGTTCATTTGAGAAATACATGAAACTAACATGGCTGAAGAGATTAGTGTCAAGCGAAGGAAATTGTTACACACTTGTTAAATCGATAATAGATTTTAAAACAATTGTTAACACTGGTAAATTGTACACAGAGAAAGTATGTTTACAGCTAAAAAATTAATTTTGGATTGATGTATTAAAAGCATATATATTGTACATTGAAAAGCTGCCAATAATAAAAAGTGATGATATTCTGGACATCCCACTATTTTATAATCATAATTTTAAACTGAACAACAGTCATATTTATATGAAAAGTTTATATGAAAGAGGTTTCCGTTTTGTTAGAGACATAATGATAGAAAGTGATTGTTTTATTTCCAAAGAATCTCTGGAATTACTTCTTGGAACACATGTTAATTTCCTATTATACCAAGGATTAACCAGCATTATAAGAAGATACATTGGAAATTGTCATAACATGTCAAATTTAAACAATAAAACCCAAGGGCTTATACTACCGACTTATATAAAGAAAATAGTAACCAGTCCTAAAGAAGACAAACATATTAATAAAATATTAATTCAAAATAGAGATATTCCAACTTGTCAAACACAATGGAATTCAGAATTTGTAAATATAGATTGGAAAAAGGTATATACACTGGTGTTCAATTTAACTAGGGATACATATATTAGATGGTTGCAGTGTATAAATATCCACAGAATCTTGGGAACAAAATCTATTATGTTCAAGATGAAAATTGTTGCCAATAATCTATGTACATTCTGTAATAATGAAATAGAAAACATAACACACTTGTTCTGGTACTGCCCCTTTACCCAAGAAATTGTTAAATTTGCTGTTGAAATCATCAAGAGGAGTAGACCTAGCTTACTTACTCAGCTGACATGTCAGGATCTAATACTTGGGATTACAAATTCCAAACTGACTGATATTAACATTGTATGCCTTGAAATTAAACGGTACATTTTTGATTGTCAAAAGAAAAATAGAGTTGTAAATAGCATGAAACAAACATTTGAAATATACAAAGCTACAATAAAAACAGAAGAAGAATCGAAAAACTGATCATTAGTCAAAACTTGTTCAGACATCCCCTGCAACTACATAATTAATCATAACACATAATATATGTATAGTTCATCACATCTGCATTTTGTTAAATCTGCACTTTAAATTTAATACACATAATGAAACTCAGCAATTAAATAAATCATCTTCCTTACGTGCATATTATTTTATAAATAGAAAAAAATATGCACACATACATGTGTTTCTCTACTTTAATGACATGTTACTTTACTTTTATAAGTAAACCAATCTTGTCACTTTTACTTTTATAAGTAAACCAATATTGTTGTTTTTTCTTTTTTTTGTTGCTAAAAAATGAAAGACAAATATATGTTAATAGTTAAACAGGAATGGGATAAGATCGAAACTATGTTAATATCCATCAATATGAATCTTCAATCTATGAAGTGTATATAGTATTTTTCTTTTCTTTCCTTTTTCCGAATTTGAAACATGCGTTGTATGTAAATTTTGGATTACTACTCCCATGGCTATACACACCCTACATGTGCGTGTTTATTATTTGCTATGTATGTTGCACGATTTTACATGAATTGTATATGAATGAATGTATTACTATATGGCAAAAATAAAATGTATGCACACACACGCACGCACGCACGCACGCACGCACGCACGCACGCACGCACGCACGCACGCACGCACGCACACACACACACACACACACACACACACACACACACACACACACACACACACACACACACACACACACACACACACACACACACACACACACACACACACACACACACACTTGACTTGTGATGAATGGGAATCAATCCTTTAAAATAAACAGTTTGTTGCAAATTACATTACAAGTGGGCCTCAAAGGCCCAAAGTTGCTCACCTAAGATACAAAGGAACTGACCTGTTCTGTGCAGCCCAAGATATCATTAAAACAAGGGCTGTTTGTAAAACATGCATACCCCCATATTGGCTGTCAGTTGTAGTGGCAACCTTTGTGTGAATACGTTTTATGTTACTGTGACCTTGACCTTTGACCTAGTGACCTGAAAATCATCTCCCAGTCATGATCAATGTACCTATGACGTTTCATGATCCTTGACCTTATTATTCTTGAGATATCATCAGGAAACCATTTTACTGTTTCTAGTCACTGTGGCCTTGACCTTTGACCTAGTGCCCTGCAAATTAATAGGGGTCATCTGCCAGTCATGACCTATGAAGTTTCATGATCCTAGGCCTAAGCATTCTTGAGTTATCATCCGGAAACCATTTTACTGTTTCGAGTCACTGTGACCTTGACCTTTGACCTAGTGACCTGAAAATCAATAGGGGTCATCTGCCAGTCATGATCAATGTTCCTATGAAGTTTCATGATCCAAGGCCTAAGCATTCTTGAGTTTTCATCTGGAAACCATCTGGTGCACAGACCAACCGATGGACCGACCGACATGTGCAAAACAATATACCCCCTCTTCTTCGAAGGGGGGCATAACAAATGGTCTGACCAAGTTTGATGAACAGTGAACTATAAATGTAACTTTTAGCGTGTTAACAAGGTTTAACTATAGCCATATTAGGATAAATGCCCCACCCCCTGGCGGCCATGTTTTTTAAACAGACAGGAACTATTTACATATCAATTCAAGGTATCGTTATATGGTATAAGTGAAACCATGTTAACACTCTAGAAGCCACATTTATTGTCCGATCATCCTAAAACTGGTCAGGAGATTTTCCCCAATGATATTTTAAATGAGTTTGAAAATGGTTCCAGTTGCTTGAAAAACATTGCCGCCAGGGAGGGGGGGGGGGTATTGTCTGATCTTAATATAACTTGGGCAGAAGATTTGTCGCAATCATATCTTGGATGAGTTTGAAAATGATAACTGTTAGTTAAAAACATTGCCGCCATGGGGCGGGACATTTTTCCTTATATGGCTATAGTAAAAACCTGTAAACACTCTTAAAGTCACATTTATTGTCCAATGTTCATGAAACTTAGTCAGAACATTTATTTTAATGATATCTTGGATGAGTTTGAAAATGATTCTGGTCTGTTGAAAAACATATCCGCCAGATGGGGGGGCGGGAAAATTATTCCTATATGACTATAGTAAAACCTTGTTCGCACTCGAAAATTACATTTTTTAAAGTGCACTCTTTAAGAAACGTTGTCAGAACATTTGTTCTTATGATATATTTGGCTTCACATTACAGGCCAGTTCCTTTGTATCTCAGGTGTGGGTGACTTTGGGCCTGTTAGGTCCTCTTGATTAGCTCATCTGAGCAAAATCTTCTCATGGTGAGCTTTTTTGATCGCCTTTTGTTCATCGTGCAAAATGCAGCGTCAACATTCTAGAGGCAATATTTATTTTCTGATTTTCATGAAACTTGGTCAGAAGATTTGCCTCTAATGTCTTGGACGATTTAGAAAATGGTTCCGGTTGGTCGAAAAACATGGCTGCAAGGTAGTGGGGCAATTGTTTTTATAATATATGACTAAAGTAAAACCTTGTTAACATTCTAGAGTCCGAATTTACATATGTGTTGTCCAATCTTTATGAAACTTGGTTAGAACATAGATCCCAATGATATCTAGGATGTTTTTAAAAATGGTTCTGGTTGGTTAAAAAAAAAATCCTCCAGAGGGCTGGAAATTTTTCCTTTTTAATATATGGCTATAGTAAAGCCATGATTACACCATAGAGACCAGATTTTATGATCAAGCTTCGTGAAACTTGTTCAGCATATTTTTCTCAAAGATATCTTGGATGAGTTTTCAAAAGGTTCCGGATGGTTGAAAAACAATGCTGTTAGACATGTTTTTCAATGGACCGGAACCATTTTCGAACTGAGCTGAGATATAATTGGGACAAATATTCTGATTAATATTCATGAAGATTTGACTATAAATGTTACTCTTAAAGTGTTAACAAGGTTTTACTATAGCAATATAAGGAAAACTGTCATGCCCCCTGGAAGCCATGTTTTTCAATTAACAGGAACAATTTTCAAACTCATTCCAGAAATCATTGGGAAAAGTGTTCTGACCAAGTTTCAGGAAGATTGGACAAGTCACGTGGCCTCTAGAGCGTAAATAAGGTAAATGTTAAAAAGATTTTACTGTAGCCATATATAATGAAAACTGGCAGTCATGTTTTTGAAAGGACAGGAAACATTTTTTTTAACTCAGCCAAGCTGTCATAAGAGCAAAAGTTCTAACCAAGTTACATGAAGATTGAACCATAAATGTGACTTCTAAAGAGTTCTAGAAATCTCATTTATTGTCTAATCTTTATGACACTTGATCAGAACATTCGTTCTAATGATATCTTGGATGAGTTCGAAAATGGTTCCAGATTTTTTTTTAAACATGGCCGCTAGGGGTTGGAATATTTCCTTATAAGGCTATAGTAAAACCTTGTTAACACTGTAAAGTCACTTTTATAGTCCATTCTTTATTGAACTTGGTCGGAACATTTTTTATGTAATGATATCTTGGATGAGTTTGGAAATGGTTCTGGTCTGTTTAAAAGCATGGCCTGGACGGGGCGCGGCATTTTTCTGTATATGCCTATAGTAAAACCTTGTTAATATTCTAAGTCACATTTATAGTTAAATCTTAATGAAACTTTGTCAGAACATATGTTCTTATCATATCTTGGGCTGCACAGAACAGGTCAGTTCCTTTACATCTCAGGTGAACAACTTTGGGCTTTTCAGGCCGTCTTGTTTAAGGGAACTATTGGGTACAGAATTTAATGTTAAAATAAGCCAGTTGCGTACCTTCGTAATATCTTAATAATATTTTAACATTCCCAAAACAAAAGTAGCTGATACTTGTAGTATGTGAGTGCGCATGTAAGATATGGCTTTGTTTAATCACAGCCTAGATAAATGACGACCAGCCTTTTTCACGCCTTGATATTGACAGCCAAGATCATGATGGCGCATGTGACTACTATGATAATTGCTATTGCAATTCAAAACACGCAAATTGACATTTGTATTAATAAGTAATCAGATAATCTTGTGAAGCTACTAGGGCTGGACCAATTTCACCGGGTTTCGTCAGATAATAAAGATGCATAAAAATGGACCAATCAGGTCAGCAACAAGTGGGCATTGGTACAGGGAAGCACATATCTACAGACGCTATTGCAAGTGCTCATTTTGCAATGCAGACAACTTAAAGAAGCCTACACAAACCAGTCAGACTTAGACAAACCCTCGAAAACAATCTCAATCTTTTACCTGACAAACAGTCCTGAAAATTGGACTGACAGGCCTGAATTTACAATATTGTACATGCGGAGATAACACTTAAGGGTCTAATTTTTAATTTGACCATAAACATACGTGTCATAAATTTTCAGACCAATTCTGGGACATTGAGCTCAATTTTCCGGGATATTTGCCGATTTTCCGGAACATGTATACATATAGTGATATGTATAGACATATATGCACTTTTGGTAGGCATTTTTTCACATCTTAAATTGAGTACACATTACTAATAAATATGTTGTTAGCATCTAAAACGATTTTATGATTCGTTAATTATCACAGGTATTTCATTAATCTTTTCTAAGTGTATGATCTCCATCGTTAATTCGATCTTTATTTGCCATGATTGCCGAGTCACAATTTATTTTCTTTAAAGTCCGCCATCTTGTTAAAAATGATGTAAGTGGCAGGTGCGCTTAGCAGCATAAAGTCGTATAATATATTTGCTTTTTGTTTATTTAGTATACGTTACAGTTATTGTTTCAATAATTTTATTATCTTATATATATAAAGACAATTAAGATACTCATTGTTTGTGTGTGTTTTTTATAATTAAATCTCGCGTAAAAATAAATGTTTTGATATAACTGAATTATGCATGAAATGCACAATTTCCACGAGGACAACATCGATTTTTTCATCAAAAGTCTATGAAGTAACTGTCCACGATTTTATCTTGGAGGAGCACACAATATGGACCTATTAGTGTGCTTGGTATAACAAAACCACTAAAACTATAGATTGATATTGACACAGGGTTTTTCATGCATGACTAATTCACAACCGCAAGAATCTTCTGGTTAATTGATCGATTTTGACACGCAGCGTAGTCACCTATTCAGGTATGCATTGCCATGGCGACGCTGCGGATTAGTGGGAACACAGATTCGAGGTGCAGATAAGTTACATGAATATATGGATTTTGTAAAATCCGGGACATTTGACAGATTTCTGGGGCTGCCGGACACGTTCTTCATTTCCGGGATAATCCAGGACGTATGGCATGTATGCAATAAACAATATGAGCTAAAAAGTGTGTTTCACTGATCTGAGCCATTTTCCAACTTGTCCAAGAAATCAATAAAACCATTGTATTGACTAAGTTTCAAGATGGCCCTAGTTCGCTCATCTGAGAGGAGTCGGTTCATTTAATCTTTCCCAAACGTCAAACTTGACCTAGATATTGTCCAGACAAACATCCTGGTCAAGTTTCATCATTATTGAACCTAAACTCTGGTGTATGGAGTGTTTTTGTTTTTGTAAGATTTGACATGGTGACCTATATTTTGGGTCGACACCCCTTACCAAATATCAAACTTTGCTTACAAAAATAAATATTATGACCAAGATTCATAAAATCTGAAACAAAATTGTGACCTCTAGAGTTTTAACAAGAATTTTGTACAATAAAATGAAAATTTTGGACAATCTAAGGGCAATAATTATGGCATTTATTATGTGATTTTGGTCATTATCAAACTTGACTGAGATCTTTCAGCAACTTTGATAAAGAATGCTTGAGAAATGTGAATGCTATAGTGTTTACAATCCAAATGTGGACGGGCGGACGGCGGACAAAGACCAATCCTAAAACCTCACCTGAGCAATCAGGTGAGCTAAAAAGTGTGTTTCACTGATCTGAGCCATTTTCCAACTTGTCCAAGAAATCAATAAAACCAATGTATTGACTAAGTTTCAAGATGATTAGGCAAAACATGTGACTTCTATTGTGTCCGATCACAAGGTTGTTCTCTAGTCACATAAGGAAAACTGCCCCCCCCCCCCCGGGCAGCCATGTTTTTTTACCGATCGGGACCATTTGCTTACTCATCTGAGATATATATAAAACCAATCTTTTCACAAAGTTTCATAATGATTGGGCAAAAAATGTGACTTCTAGAGTGTTCACAAGCTTTTTTTACTATATAAATATAAGAAAACTGCCCCCCCCCCTCCCGGCAGCCATGTTATTCAACTGACCGGAACCATTTTCGAACTCAACTCTCATATCCAGGAAACAAATGTTCTGACCAAATTTCATGTGTTCAGATGTTTTCACTATATACATATAGAGAAAAATGCCCCGCCCACTGGCGGCCATGTTTTTACACCAATCTGGACCATTTTCGAACTCGTCCGAGATATCAATAAAACCAATGTTTTGACTAACTTTCATGATGATTGGGCAAAAATTGTGACTACTAGAGTGTTTACAAGGTTTCTCTAAAGCCAAATAAGGAAAACTGCCACCCCCCCACTGGCAGCCATGTTTTTATACCGATCCGGACCATTCGTGAACTCATCTGAGATATATATCAAACCAATCTTTTCACAAAGTTTCATGATGATTGGGCAAAAAATGAGACTTCTAGAGTGTTCACAATATAAAGAAGTGAAACTGGAGTAGTATTAAATTGATATTATAAACAATTAGTAGGTCAGCTTTTTTTACTATATAAATATAAGAAAACTGTCCCCCCCCCAGCAGCCATGTTATTCAACTGAGCGGAACCATTTTCTAACTCAATTCTCATATCAAAGAAAAAATGTTCTGACCAAATTTCATGAAAATTGGGCCAAAAATGTGACTTCTAGAGTGTTCACATGTTTTCACTATAAACATATAGAGAAAAATGCCCCACCCACTGGCGGCCATGTTTTTTCACCGATCTGGACCATTTTCGAACTCGTCCGAGATATCAATAAAACCAATGTTTTGACCAACTTTCATGATGTTTGGGCAAAAATTGTGACTTCTAGAGTGTTTACAAGGTTTCTCTATAGCCAAATAAGGAAAACTGCCCCGCCCACTGGCGGCCATGTTTTTCAATGGACCGGAACCACTTTTGAACTCAACCAACATATCATTTAGACAAACATTGTTACATGAAGATTAGGCATGAAATGTGACTTCTACAGTGTTTACAAGTTGTTTTTTTTTTGACCTAGTGACCTAGTTTTTGACCCGGCACGATCCAGTTTCGAACTCGACCGAGATTTCATTGGGACAAAGCTTCTGACCAAGTTTCATGAAGATCGGACAATAAATGTGGCCTTTAGAGTGTTTACGAACAAATGTAAACGGACGGACGGACGGACGACGGACAAAGACCGGTCACAAAAGCTCACCTGGGCAATCAGGTGAGCTAAAGATCTTTATAAATTTTGGCACAGATGTCATCCATAATAAGATAAAATCTATCTCCTAAACTCAAAGGTCAAGATCACATTTATAGGTCAAAGGTGTTATTTGGCCATTAACATCTAGAACGTTCCTGTTGTTGTCATAACTTTGCTTTATACTGATGGATTTTGAAATCGATACCACAAATGACCTCCAGGACAAGACAACATGTCCTGTGTAACGCCGTGTCCATACCTCAAAGGTCAAGGTTCCGCTTAGACGTATAATAATAAATTTGGTCATTAGACAACTTATTTCTTTTGAAATAAGTTGGCACAAATTTCAACAATCATAGAATGTAGGACATTTGCCCCTTCGGACATCTGCCCCTTCATGAAATCAGGACTAAACGGACATCTGCTACTTGTTAACACTCTAGAGGCAACATTTATTGTACGATCATCATGAAACTTGGGTAGAAGATTTGTCCTTATGATCTTGGATAAGTTCGAAAATGGTTCCAGCAGCTTGCCATATGAGGGAAAAGCTCCGCCCCCTGGTGGCCTTGTTTTTCAACAGACCAGAACCATATTCAAACTCATCCAAGATATCATTAGAACGAATGTTCTGACCTAGTTTCATGAAGACAGGACAAAACATGTTGCCACTAGAGTGTTACCAAAGTTTTATTATAGCCATTCAATGAAAAAAGCTCCGTCCCCTGATGGCCATGTTTTTCAAGCAACCGAAACCATTTTTCTAACTCCTCCAAGATAGCATTGGGACAAATCTTCTGACCAAGTTTCATGATTATAGCACAATAAATGTGGCCTCTAGAGTGTAAACAAGGTTTTACTATAGCCGAATTAGGAAAATTGCCCTGCCCCCTTGCAGCCGTGTTTTTCAACCAACCAATACCATTTAAATTCGCCCTAGGCACAAATTTCTGACAGAATTTCATGAAGATCGGACAGTAAGTGTGGCCTCTTGAGTGTTAACAAGGCAAAGGTTGACTCCGCACAACAGACAATGGACAAAGGGCGATCACAAAAGCTCACCAAGAGCACATTGTGTCATAGTTAAAGTCATATAATATTTCCCATTTTACAAGACTTGTCCTGTAAACATTTGCCTTCTTTGGATTTGACTGTAAATGTGTCCTTCCCCTGTCAGAGGTAGAGATAAGTGTTGTATCCAACATGTCATATTTTGATGGTTATCATTTGTGGTTAGTTTTTTTCAAAATCCATAAATATATCGCAAAGTTATGGCCAAGACGGGAGTGTTCAAGCTGTTAATTACTAATTTGGCATTTGACCTTAAAGTGTGCCCTTGACCTTTAAGGTAGGTAAACGGGTGTTACACCTAAGTCAACAAAAGGTGGTTGACATCCATCAATATAAAGCTGGTTATGGCTTAGACAGGAAGGTTCGCACAGAAAAGTCGCAATGCTACATGCTGCCTGAAAAGTGACACTATATAAGGTATTGATATACTCTCTGAAGCTTTTTTGCTCATAAATGCAAAACAAATGTTAAGTATTGACAAAACATAAACAGTTGTGTGAACTAATGTGATTTTACTGCCCTCCACGAAGCAAACATTTGTTGTTCAAAGATTCCTAGTTTCTGCATTAAAGCCTTGTATTTCCTGAAAAATTTATTGAAACATTAGGCTCCGCCCATGGTTAAATGCAAAATAACACTTATTTTCCTTCGTTGTCAATAGAAAACAAGTTGAGGGTTGTGAAAGAATTTTTGCATTTTGAACAATTGTTACACATATACTGTTTTATAATTTTCGAACCCTTCGTGCAAATCCATTAAGCTTTAATCAATTTATAAAATACTGTAATTACTCTATGTTTTCGGACACTTAAAAATAATTAAATTTTTTCGTGTCCGAAAACTAAGATACAAAAAATATTCACAAAATACAGGTGTCCGAAAACTTAGAGTCGAAAATTGAAGTGTCCGAAAAAAGCGTCAATTGTATCAACCACTACCGGTAATAGCACGCACTTGTAAAATACCATGCCGTATAGTATAAATTACAGTTATATATGAGTGCACTGCATTTCAAATAATTTTAAACGCTTAATTTATTAAACAGATAGTAACTACAAGGTTGTACTTTGACCAACAAGTTCAAAGATGAGCATGTGATGTACCGATACTCGCTAGTACGAACCTGTAATTAACGCAATAAAAAAGCAAACTATGAATTCTTTTTTTTTTCATTTCTGATATTTCTTGTCTAACCCTTCCATTGTTCGTTAAACTTGCAATAGGGTGCACCAAACTTTGAAAGTTAAGTATTTGTCACAGTTATTTTACTGAGAATGGGTACTACCATTGTGGTAGATAGTTGAACTGCTAATTAGCCCTACCCCTGTTAATTGTCATAACGCTTATGCTATCGGGCGAAACCATTGTTTAATACCGGTTTACAAGATTATTTACCCTATAAAAAGCAAATGTAATGGTCCATTGCCGTCAGGCATGCACCTGCAATGTTTTATGATGTTAATCCGGTTGTAAAACCCAGTGATCAAAGTGTCATTAGATATCGAAAACAGGACCGACATTTGGTAAAATTGCGCTGTAAATTATACTTTCCAAAACTTAGAGACATTAATTATGGACGAAAACTCGTGTGTCCGAAAATTAAGAGTCACAAAAAATAATTATTTTTGCTTAAAACAGGGGTGTCTGAAAACTTTGAGTGTCCGAAAACATAGAGTAATTTCGGTACATCAACACACTTTTTCACTGTCACATGCAGAAATTGCTAGACTTTGGAAAACCAAACTTATCTGGCGATACAAACCAAGCTGATATATAAATTATCATTTCCAAAACATACTTCATAACTTTGTTCATTATTTGAATCAAACTTCCATTAATTTTTCATATACAAGTTTGTTTTTACCTGTCAGATAAAAAAAATTAATTGCAAAAATCTGGATATTTTCACTGAAAACTGCTATACTTAAAATTGACCTAGGGGTGATATCACCTATAATTTACCTCAACATCTACGTGACTTCCATTTCGTAGATACACTGTTTCCGCCCCGCAAGTGCGATCCATCCATGTTTTAGACCCATAGATGAAGGTGATGGGTAATTCTCTGTCAATCTCCGCCACACGGTGCATCATTGGACGTTTAGCGTAACCCAGAGGATGTGAGAGTGTTCGAAATGCAGCCTCACCGCTGAAAGGTTTTATGTCAATAGAATTTGTAAGATTATAAATTGTAATGATAACAAGAAACCGTCGGAGACGGGCGTCGGAGACGGGTGATGCTCCCCAAAGTTTTTTTTTGTCACAATATTGCACTATATATTCAGATAAAAGTAAACGTCTTGAGGGGCATAACTTTGGACAAAATAATAGGATGGATGGTTTAGCAACATAGAAATTTCAAAGGGCGATAACTGTCTAAATAAATCATCTAACCAGAACCCACAAATAACATGCGCATCTCCTCAAGGTAGTTAAGCTTCCCATAAAGCTTCATTAAATTCAAGTCAGTAGTTTGGGAGAAATAGCCCGGACAAGCATTGCACTATATGTATAGTTTATAGAAAATTTCAAAGGGTCATAACTCTGTGAAAAATCATCCGACTATAACCACCTGATAATGTGCACATCTCCTCTTGGTAGTGAAGCTTTCCATAAAGTTTCATTGAATTCCAGTCATTAGTTGCTGAGAAATAGCCCGGACAAGAATTGCATTATATGTACAGTTAATGGAAAATTTCAAAGGGCCATAACTCTGTGAAAAATCATCCGACCATAACCGACTGATAATATGCACATCTCCTCTTGGTAGTGAAGCTTCCCATAATATTTTCATTGAATTCCCGTAATAAGTTGCTGAGAAATAACTTGGACAAGAATTGCACTATATGTACAATGGAAAATTTCAAAGGGCCATAAGTATGTGAAAAATCATCCGACCAGAACCGGCTGATAATATGCACATCTCCTCTTGGTAGTGAAGCTTCCCATAAAGTTTCATTGAATTCCAGTCATTAGTTGCTGAGAAATCGCCCGGACAAGAATTGCACTATATGTACAGTTAATGGAAAATTTCAAAAGGCCATCAGTCTGTGAAAAATCATCGGACCATAACTGGCTGATAATATGCACATCTCCTTTTGGTAGTAGAGCTTCCCATAAAGTTTCATTGAATTCCAGTCATTAGTTGCTGAGAAATAGCCCGGACAAGAATTGCACTATATGTACAGTTAATGGAAAATTTCAAAGGGTCATAACTCTGTGAAAAATCATCCGGCCAGAACCGGCTGATAATATGCACATCTCCTCTTGGTAGTGAAGCTTCCCATAAAGTTTAATTGAATTCCAGTTATTAAATGCTGAGAAATAGCCTGGACAAAAATTGTGCACGGACGGACGGACACACGCACGGACAGACAAAGCGGCGACTATATGCTCCCCCCAAAAATTTAAAATTAAAAGCAATAAAAATTAAACAGGAGCTCTGCGGTCAGAGACTCATGCCCCCAAACAGGGTCTTCAGTGATTTTTTTTGCCAAAAATTACAGCCGATATTTGGCTGCTTCCCAATTGCAAAAAATGATGTTTTTTCCCAAAAATTTGATTAAAATTTCCCCCAAAAAGACAAAATTTTCCCAATAAAGCCAATAAGATTACAATGTAATTTAGCAATAATTTCCAACGAGTGCTGATCGAGCTTGTCGAGACGTCGCCGAACGACAACTGACTTACGTATTGTTCGCGAATTTAGCCAAATACGATTTTACGTTGCTATCCACATCTCTCTCAATATTTCGGAGGATACCGACGATAGTCGATGTATCCCGATTGTAAACGCCTGTTTTTACACACGTCCAAGATGGCGGCAAGCAGACGAGAAATTTGCGATGAGCGGCGAAAATGATAAATAATATTCAAATAAACAACGGATATCATATGGTTATTACGGAATAATTTACTGCGTGTGTCCATTAACGCAAAATACAACGTTTGAGATAAAAACAACAAATATTTATTAGAAATCTTCACAGTGAATGTGCATCACGGAAATTAGTGTTGGGAAATTGGCATTAGTCTACCGGTACTCACAAAGTTAATGCATTTAAGATGAGTATCGTTCGAAAATGGAAAGAGACAAACATGATATGATTTAAATGTTAGTGGATCTGTGTAAAATCAGATTCATATGCATATTCTGCTTTATTATGTTTGTTTACAGTTTACTGAAATAGCATTGAACGGAGGATGTCAAGTGCAAGATGTTGAAAGGTAAAGAAATGAAATAAATTATTTTAACTCCATTTCATACATCATTGACATAGCAAGACCACTAAAGCGTTTTTTTTTAAATATTTGTTAATGTTTTCACCATATGATATTTAATTAAAAAAATACTGAATTTAATTCTTACTGTTAAAGAGGTTATGATTAAATGGTATATTTAAGAATATATATAGATTATTGCAAGTTCAATATGCATGTGGAAGGATATTAACTTAACATTGTCTTCATTGTAAGAACACATTAAATTAGCAATTTATAATATAAAATTGCTGTCAAACATACTTTAAATTTTTTTATTCTGTTCATCTAATCATATTTATAATGTTTCCCAATTTCATGGTTTATCGCGCTAATTTTCCCAATCCAAATGGCACAGGCTGTAACAAAAAAAAGCAAAAAAAATCACTGGTCTTGACACAGTGCCTTGACCTTTCAACTAGTGATCTTAATTCCAATAGGAGTCAACTACTGTCCAAGGCCAATTCACATGTGAAGTATCATGCTAATCAGTTAATTCATTGACGAGTTATTGATTGCAAACAATTTTCACACTTATTGTGACAGTGATCTTGACCTTTGACCTAGTGACCCCAATTTCATTAGCGATCATAAAATGTCCAAGGCCAATACACATGTGAAGTATCAAACCAATCGGTCTATTCGTTAATGAGTTGTTGATCTGAAACAATTTTCACACTTATTCTTCCAGTGACCTTTGACCTGGTGAATCAAATTTCAAAAGGGTTAATCTAGTTTCCAAGGCCAATGCACATGTGAAGTATCAAGTCAATCGGTCATTTTTTTTAGCAAGTTATTGATCGGAAAGAAACTTGTCTACTGACAGACAGTCGGACAGACAGACCGACATCCAGCAAAACAATATATCCCCTCTTCTTCGAAGGGGTGCATTAACAGGTGAGTGAGGTCTTTTTTAGGGCATTATCCTTAGTATATTGCTGACCCATTTCAAAAATGTCCACACAAGGAGAGTTAGCCGAGTGTAAAGCTCACTCTTCTACAATCATTAATCAAGTAAGACAACAGCCCCTGTTAGAAAATTACTGAGCCATTTTTTTATTTGCAATTTGTTAACCTTCTCAGTTTACAGCTTCCCTGAATATTTTTCAAGGCTTATGTTCTATATCCAAAGAAAGCTAGAAACCAATTATTTAATGCATTTATAATAAACACATTAGCTGAAAATAGATATGCCTACATGTACACAATTATGCAAACATGCACACTTTTGCCTCAAAAGGCATACATTTTTGCCTGTCTGAATATATTTGAACATTCTGTTTGGCCCAACTAGACAAATCAGCCAAATCAGCAAAAACATTCATTCTTATATTAAAAGATAATTAACAAAAAGCTCTATAATTTCAATAAACTATTTAGGTGTTAAAATGATGTGTAATGTTTATAGTATAATTATTAAAACTACACAAATGAACCAAATTATTCTATATTTAAATGTAATGTTCTAGTATGCAGGTCCTAATTGTAAATGCCTGCCTGCCTGCCTGCCTGCCTGCCTGCCTGCCTGCCTGGCTGCCTGCCTGCCTGCCTGCCTGCCTGTCTGTCTGTCTGTCTGTCTGTCTGTCTGTCTGTCTGTCTGTCTGTCTGTCTGTCTGTCCTGTTGGTATACTTGTGTACATATACTTACTAACTTTTGAACCAAAAGTTACCTCATTTATTTGTGAGGGTCAATAAAAAGAATGTCTCAGCCCTTCAACTCAGTGTATTGGTTCTCAACAAAATATGACTTCTTAACTTGCTTTTTACCTAGAACTACATGTATTTTTGAACTCAGGTATTTGAACAAATGTTCTGTTCAAATTGTATGCTGAATATGCTAAATATGTGATTCTAGAATGTACACAGTTTCACTATAGCTATATATACAAAACGCTATATATAAATACAAATATAAATACAAATAATACAAATACATGTCACTTATATAGCGCAAAATTATTATAAAAATATTCTATTGCGCTTCACAAACACTGCACATTGGTTATCCATGAAAAAGATTGAGCAAATGAGTTTTAGGTCTTGATCTAAAACAGCCCTCATTGTCAATGATTTTTAAGTGGCTTGGTAGATTTTTCCACCACTTCGGGCCAACAACAGCTAAAGATCTATCCGCCATCTTAGTTCGCCTCTTGGGAATAACAAGATTACAGTCACTTTGTTATCGAAGTCTATACCGACTGTTTGCTGGGACAAACATTTCTTGCAAGTAACCTGAAGCATAACCATGGACAACACAAAGACCATAACCAATGTGCGGGAACAAAAACTGTCACGTGACCACAAATGCGAACGACCACAGCTATTTTGCAGACAAAACGTCAATCAAAGGTATGTTTTCTTATATTTTCTCTGTTTTAGCAGAACACATGTTACAATGCCTTGGTGCACCGTACGCAGTGCAAATTCTACTTTTCATTGATGTATTGCTAATATTTTTACGTATAATACTTTTTGAGAACATTCAAAGACAAATATCGAACTCGATGATGCAGACGACCACTCATCTTTTTTCTGTAGGCGTTTCTCTTTTAAAAGACTAAGTTGTCAATGTTTACCTATTCGAAACAGACCAACAGAACAGCTTCGAAATCTACATAGTTTTGAAAAGGTTATTAACATTGTCTATAGTATAATTACAAGGGGAAAAATAAATGTGCGAACGACCACACTTGAAAAATGTTTGCGTACAACCACACTTAGAAATAAATTTATGCGAACGACCACACTTAATTATTAAACACTCGTTTTGTTTAGTACCTTTGTATACTTTAGTATAATTTAGTATATAGTCATAGAATCTCCATGCATATAACAATATATTTTTCATTATAGACCATTTATATATCGTAAGGGACGATCTCATAAATATCATCTGCTGGAGAAGTCCAAGGATTTACCATCAGAGTGTGACCAGAACTGTGTGGCATGTGTATCTACATCCAGAGCAGTCGTTACTGAAATTATGATCAAGTAAGTTAGTTGGACTAATTGTAGGCTATGAAAACAAACTTCGTTTTGTTTATCCCGCTAGTACATGTATGCTCAATTCCGATCGTTATGACAAAACAAATATCAAATGGAAACCACGTGGATTGTTTAACTTCGAAATAGGCTAGCAATGTTTTAACTTACAACAATAATTTTTAAGTTACAAATAATTAAATACGAACCAAATTTGTTGTAATATATTTTATCATAATATTTGCGCTACCTGGTGTTTAAAATAATAAATCTCAATATGGTATGTAATCTTTCAGGGATCGTTTCTTTGATCATCAAAAAGGGAGTTAGAAGAAAGGCGGCACCGTTGATACGGACAGAAACTCTCTACTAAAAGGCGCCCTTGGTGTTAGGTGGGAAAAAGCTAGAAGAAATGAATCCAAAATGCTGGTTACTTCTTAAATGGGCTTAACAGACGTCATCTAACTTTCATTGTGTTTCGTGTACTATATACCATCAAAACGGTGAATTTGAATGTAAATAATATAGATTATATACCAGCTAATGACATATTCAATTCAAGGTAAATACTTAAACGAAAATTTACCAACTGAATGTGCATTTTTTTCTACATATTGTATACGTATCCCATGCGTCAGTGGAGTTTGTGGATACGCAACTTATTGTTTAACTTGTTATAAGTGTCAATATATGCATATTAAATTTCATAAATGAGGTGGAAGTCTTAATATGAAATATGCAGTTATTTACAATGGTGTTGAATGGTGAAACAAGTGAAAATTGAAATTTGTTTCCTTTCAATCATAAAACTGTTCATTTATTTTATTTACAACAAACATTTTTCAGATCAACAATTTATTATAAAAATAATCAAAGACAAAGATCACAGTGAGGAAATTTGCAAACATAAAACTGTAAGTCTAAAATGTTTAATTATGTTTCCTGAACACATTATCACAGAACATAAAAAATAGCACTGAGTGTAAATAGTCATAAATCATCACATTAATGACTTCGCCATATGGAACATCAAGTATGCATTAATATAATACAAAAGCAAAAGCAAACCATCAATCAAATTGTGTTGAAACTTTTGACTAGAAATGTTTATATTATATCTGTATTAATCAGGCTTTTGTATCATGTGACTCATTTTTACTTCAAATGAGCATAACAAATTGTATAAACTATTTGAATGAATCTACACCATCGTTATTGTTACGCATAAAAAAACAATAACAAACAAAACATGAACTAAAGAACAAGGTTTTTATAAATGATTTATCAGAGGCACCAATTTATAACAAATAGTATGGCACTAGAAAAAAAGCAAACAACTCGTAAATGAAGATGAAAAATACCCCCGAAATGGCTCCTTTCAAGCAGGTGAAAAACAATGTTGATGCCAAAATTGTGTTCTTACTACACATTGATCACACACAATGATTAGGTGTTAGACGTAGATGTTCAAATTGGTCGCCTAGTTTCATGGAGCATTACTCTGAATAAATCGCTTACTGCACTTGATACACACGAATGCCTTCTCTTCACCATGTACATGATATCTAAAATTATAATTATCAGTACCATTAAATAGCGTTTTATTATATACAAACATTCTCAATTTTCTTATATATTTTATAATGGGTCAATTAGTATTAATCATATGGTGTAGACTATCATTACTACAAGCTGCTAATTAAGCCCATTTTGATCCCATTACAAACATAAGGAAGTAAGACTTTTTGCATGTGCAGACATGATATACTTGTTATTAAAAAGAAGAACTTAACAGCATATTTTTGTATTAATTACACTTTCTGACAAACATAATTCAATACATGATTTAAAAAATTATTGCACCTGTGCCTGTTTAGATTTGCCTTGCTGAAGTACACTTAATCGTAGCAGGTATATCCCTTCCCAGTCTCTTTGTGACTCATCTCATGCACAGAGATGACTTGCTTTTAAAAACGTTGCCACAATAGCTACAAATCTGTGGGTTTGAGTGATCCATCTGAAATATACATTTCATTGCATGCATACATGTGTCAAGCATACAGTGTGTGGTCGCTCGCCTATAACTTGAGTGTTGTCGTTTGCCAATTTCAAAACAAATGTCATCGGTCGTTCTAAATAATAAAATAATAATATTGAGACTAATATTTTGTCGTATTTGAAAAAATTACGCATACAGTAATAAAACCTTCAGTTTTAATTGCTTTAAAAACAAACACAGGTATTAATAAAAATGTGTGGTCGTCTGCTCTGTCGAGTTCTATATTTGTCTTTGAATGTTCTCAGAAAGTATTATACCTAAAAATATGAGCAATACATCAATGAAAAGTAGAATTCGCACTGCGTACGGTGTGCCAAGACATTGTAACATGTGTTCTGCTAAAATGGAGAAAATATAAGAAAACATACCTTCGATTGACGTTTTGTCCACAAAATAGCCGTGGTCGTTAGCATTTGTGGTCACGTGACAGTTTTTGTTCCCGCACATTGATAACCAGGACTTTGTACATGATTCTAGCTTTTACTGGTAGCCAGTGGAGTTGTTTCAAGAGTTCAGTGCTTGGTTGATCAAATGACACATTCAGGACCACTCTTGCGGCATGGTTTGAGTCCGCTGAAGCTTTTGAATTTGGTAAGCTGGTAGATCGGTGAAAAGACCATTGCAAAAGTCAATATGGGAGTGTACAAGACCATGCGCTAACACCTCCGCTAACTTCTGTGTCAAAAGCCTGCGTATAGCTTTTAAATAACGCAATTGAATTTGGGCAATTTGGCACTTCTTCGTGATGTGAAGGTCAAGGTTAAGAGTGTTGGTCATTGTAACACCAAGATCTCTCACACGGTCTACTAACTTAACCATGCATCCTCCAACACTCACACTTGATATGGACATTTAAGATAAGGATATGCAGCCACCTTTATACACAGACCAGACCCATTTTTGGACTCGACTGTGATATTATTAGAACAAATATTCTGAGCAAGTTTCATGATTATTGGGCAAAAAGCATGAGTTCTAGTGAGTTAACAAAGTTTCAATACAGCCATTAAAGGTAAACTGCCCAGCAACCTGACAGCCATGTATTTCAACGATTGTAGGACATAAGCCCCCCAGGACAAACCCCCCCCCCCCAATGAAAAAATGAACATTTGGACAATACCCCCCCAGTAGAAATGACAGGTAGGATATAAGCCCCCCAGTGCTTATTTTGCATCTGGAAATTTGCCCCCCAGTGCTTATTCTAGAAGTGGACATTTGCCCCCCAGTGCTAATATCATATGTTGTTTCCATTAGACTAGTATATCTCTATATTTGGATTCAGTATTGCTTCATATCTCATAAATATATAATCATAGAAACTTGGATCATTATAATTTGAAATAAAAAAGGTCAGGAAACTCACTTTAATTGCCTAATCTTAGGTAAAACAAACATCTTAAAGAATTTTAATTGTTCTTTATTTAATCAATCAAAGGGGTTATCAGCTTGTTAAAGGTGTGACATGTGGCTTTGATCATATACTTGTTGATGAAAATTAAAGGCTTCTTTGGTTAATCAATCAAAAGGATTATCAATAATAATTATCATAATTTAGTACAAATAATGATAATTTAAGTAAACACATATAACAACATTTAAAGGCAATTATTTTTGTAGTTACATTGTTTGAGTGATAATTAACAAAAATTTGGTATATAAGGAACTATCACATCTATCGTAATTGCAATTGTATTTTTAATTGCAAAATAAAGATCATTTTTTAACACCGTATATTCTTATTTATCCCTTCCATTCTTTAAGCCTTTTAGTGGTGGTAATTGGAGAAATGGTTTATCATCTCAAAGGTTTTGAGTAATCAGGTGGTGATAATTGGACATGATTATCTGCTCAATCGAGTAATGTCATTGAAAATAAGGCACTGGGGGGCAAATGTCCACTTCTAAAATAAGCACTGGGGGGCAAATTTCCAGATGCAAAATAAGCACTGGGGGGCTTATATCCTACCTGTCATTTCTACTGGGGGGGTATTGTTCAAATGTTCATTTTTTCATTGGGGGGGTTTTGTCCTGGGGGGGCTTATGTCTGGATCCCATTTTAACAAACTGGATCCCTTTCAGAAGTCAGCCAAGATATTTTTAGAACAAATGTTCTGATCAAGTTGTATAGAGATTGGGCACTAAATCTGACTTCAAAAGTGTTAACAAGGTTTTAGTACAGCTATATAAGAAAAACAGCTCGCCCCTGACACCAATCTTTGGCAGGCATGTTGTTTCACCAACCTGAACCATTTTCGAACTCGTCCAAGATAGTGTTATGATAAATCTTCTGAACAAGTTTCATGAGGATTGGACTATAAATGTGGCCTCTAGAGTGATATCAAGGTTTTACTAAAGTCATATAAAGCCATATAAGGAAAAATGCCCCGCCCCCTGGTTGCCATGTTTAAATCATCATGGTCATAAAATAAATGTAAATTTATTGGGAACTTAAAATTCTGTCATTTTAATTCATAATAAGATTTTGATAAGGCAAGGTTGTAGTATATACCAATATTAATGGTAGTAAATATTGGTGGAACAAAGTTTTTTTGCAAAATCTGTACATGAATAAATGATAAAATCTCAGTCAAGCTTACCTGGGTGTTTGTGCATTACAGTGGTATATGTAGTCCAGAATTGTGTTATCATCAAACACACTGACAAATTTTTCCCTCAAGTCTGGGCGAAATCTTGTTATCAAGCCTGGGCCTGCAACAATTAAAATATGATTAATAAAGACAAACATTGACATAATATGTCTACCATAAACTCATACTCAGGGGTTTCAATGCCACTGTCGCACATTGCAACAAATTTTCAAAAGTGGCAACACATTTTTCATTGTGGCGAATTTCATTATTGACACCTTATTTGTAATATTTTTAGACTGTGCTAATCTATATTACAATAAATCTTGTTTGGTAGATTACTGGAGCATATTTATTCATCACACCGCATGCTAGCAACCTAAGCAATCCCTAATGGCATTGTTTGTTATCAGAAGAGATTAACATGGTGTGAAAGTTAATCTCCAACATCACAGCATCTGATCCACACTTGGTTACCGGTAATTAAACTCCATTCAAGTAAAAAATAACAATTCTAAATGTGTAAATGCATTTGTTTGCAATATAGTGATTTTTATTTCAAATTACCAATGTATTTTTTTAGTTTAAGCATATTTTTTTATTGGAAATGAGGTTTCCTTTTTTTCAAAAACGAAGCTAAATTACGGCATCGAAACAAATATTTGTTTTGGATTTGATTTTTGAACTAAGAAAACACTGTCTGTCATTTAGCTGTTATTTCAACAAATGAAGATCTTTTTTTGGGAGCAGGATTTAGCGCTCTGCAAGTAAAGTGTTATTACGATATTGTCATATATTCTCCCTACCCGATAAACTGTGAATAATGTTGACATTATTAAATGAGTTGAAATTAATTGTTGTAAGTAAAAATCTCATATTATTAACAATTATAAAGTTGAATTTCAATCACGAGAATAGAATTTATGCTACTTCATGTTGAGAAATGATGTTAATTGACTCTTGAAATCTGTCAATATAAATTATTGTTATTTTTAATTTTATAACTATGGGCAAATATTGGCAAAAATATAAAACTTTAGTAGCTAAAATAACATTCAATATCAACTGGAAGTATGATAAATTGATAATCCAAGAGCAAAAAACTTCTTATTTGTATGAAAAAATAAATCTTATGAAGAGTAAAGTTTATCTTGAAATTAATGTGTTTATATACTTGTAAAAATGATAATAGAGGCAAAGACATAAATGGAATGCAGGATATTAACAATAAATCAATGAACTGTTTTACATTTATGTCATTGTCTATATTTAAAGTCTGATTTACAGACATGTAAAGGTTTTTTACATATTGAAAAAGTGGCAACAACTTTTTTTGACCCAGTGAAACCCCTGAATACTAGTAGTTTACAGTAATATACAAAATGCAGTCACATACATAATATTTACTGCATCATAATACTATATATTCCCTATGAAAAACTAATCATAAATCATCACTCATTAAAAAAAAACAATATACTCATTTATAAATGTGCCTAATTAAATTATGTACTAAAATGTTTACAGAATGAGCGTCACAGTCATATGTACAAAAACAAGTTCTGGTCATGGAATATATTTTCACAGGGATTTTTCATAATCTGCCATTACTCAACTCAAATCTGACCAGTCTTAATTCAAGACATAACAGATTGCACAATTTGTCAAATTAATGCGTCTCTATCAATATATTTTATGCTTTTGATATTAGAGATATTTTAGAAATACTCCAAACAATTATACTACCAAATTTTTTTACACTTAAACATTATTCTTTTATTATTGTACTTCATAACATTGGTTTCTGATCTCTTATATCTCTCAAACAATGTTGTCAATATTGGAATTTATTATCTCTGTTGTTTTTTTTCTCAACATTTTGGGAATGGAGCCGGGTCCCCTTGGATTGAGAAAATTTGCGGCGTTTTGACTCCAATTGGAAAATTGGTGTTGTTGTTGTTTTGCTAACAAATGCTTCAAAATTGAGAATACAAGTGTTTTCAGTTTTATATTTACTAAGGCTGAACTTATATGGATGGGAAAGGAACTAAATATTGAGATCTAAAAAAAAAAAATAATTTTTTTTTGAAACCTTCGATTGGGAATTTTTAGCTACCATTCGGGAAAAATATATACTTTTTATACGCCTGTATAAAATACGGGACGTATTATGTGAAACCCCTTGGCGGGCGGGCGGCGGGCGGGCGGCGGGCGGAAGGCATCACTTTGTCCAGACTCTAATTCAAATTGTATTCATCCGATCTTCACCAAACTTGGTCAGCAGTTGCATCTAGTTGATATCTAGGCCAAGTTCGAATATGGGTCATGCCGGGTCAAAAACTAGGTCATAGGGTCAATAAGTGCATTTTCAAAGAGGCCACTTTGTCCGGACTCTATTTCAAATTGTATTCATCCGATCTTCACCAAACTTGGTCAGCAGTTGCATCTAGTTGATATATAGGCCAAGTTCGAATATGGGTCATGCCGGGTCAAAAACTAGGTCATAGGGTCAATTAGTGCATTTTCAACGGCGCCACTTTGTCCGGACTCTAATTCAAATTGTATTCATCCGATCTTCACCAAACTTGGTCAGTAGTTGCATCTAGTTGATATCTAGGTCAAGTCCGAATATGGGTCATGCTGGGTCAAAAACTAGGTCAAAGGGTCAATTAGTGCATTTTACTTTGTCCGGACTCTAATTCAAATTGTATAAATCTTATCTTCACCAAACTTGGTCAGTAGTTGCATCTAGTTGATATCTAGGCCAAGTTCGAATATGGGTCATGCCAGGTAAAAAACTAGGTCATAGGGTCAATTAGTCCATTTTCAACAGCGCCACTTTGTCCGGACTCTTATTCAAATTGTATTCATCGGATCTTTACCAAACTTGGTCAGTAGTTGCATCTAGTTGATATCTAGGTCAAGTTCGAATATGGGTCATGTCGGGTCAAGAACTAGGTCATAGGGTCAATTAGTGCATTTCAAGGATTAAGCTTGGTGTCCGCTCTCTAATTGAAATAGTTTTCATCTGATCTTCACCTAATTTGGTCAGAAGTTGTGTTTCGACGATATGTAGGTCAAGTTCGAATATGGGTCATGCCGGGTCAAAAACAAGGTCACATAGTGCATTTCAAGCATTTAGCATGGTGTCCGCTCTCTAATTGAAGTAGTTTACATCTGATCTTCACCAAATTTAGTCAGATATATGATCTAAATGATATCTAGGTCAAGTTCAAATATGGGTCATGCAAGGTCAATAACTAGGTCTGGAGGTCACTAAGTGCATTTCAAGCATTGAGCATGGTGTCCAAAACCTTCGAACGGGCGTATCTTGTGACAGTTTGGCACTCTTGTTTCAATTGGGAATAGGGTGGATTACCGGACCCAACTTTCAATGAAAAGAATCTCTGATTATTAAATTATGCATGTCCCTAATTCAATGAATCTGTGGTATTGACATACCAGTATGAAAGGGAATACAGACTGCCATCTTTACTGCCCTTGTTTGTTATTAATATAATAATTATTTTATTTGGTGATTCTTATATGTTATTTTTATTTAACTTTACTTGATTTTATTTTATTAAAGTAATGTTTTAACGGATTCAATGTTTTACTTTGATACATCACTAATCAGCAAAGTTATGCAACTATTTTTACTGGCTAAACTCTATTTTCTTGAAACCATTCACAAGACAAATCAAACTCAATATTTGTTGAAAATTGAACAAAGCTGAAAATAAATGCGGACATATATGAAAAAAAGAAATAATTTGGGACAGTCACTAGTGCATCATCATTCCTCAAACAAGCCTGGTAACAATATGATAGAAATAAACATGATATATGCACAGAGGCAAAAAAAATGGAGCAAACAGAAAGACAGAACGATCTATAATCAGATACAAGTTAATAGGTCTTCATTTAACTATTTTTCTGTATCATATGTGCTACCAGTAGCTTAAACAGCAATCGCCCTCTAAAAATCCCATTTGCCTATAAAAAATTCTGAAAATAATACTAGTTTTTTTGTTTTTTTTATATTTATAAATAACAGTTGTTATTGAAGAATCAAATGATTTGGCCACTAATTTAGATTTTGCAGGAAAAACCTTGGACAGATATATTTAAAGACTGGTTTGAAGGCCTCTGCATATGTATAATAACTCACCCCAAGGTCCGGCAGCTCGTACTAAAGCAAGCGGGTTGAAGGGAGATAAAATTCTACCAATTGCTTTAACCCAGGTTGGTATTCTTCGGGATCGTTCATTTTCGCCACTTGGCTTACCTGGAAATCCCCATGGATCAATTAGAAATAAGTGTTCTATTTTTTCAGGGTATTTCAAAGAATAAGCACTGGCTAAATAAGCACCAAGAGAGTGTCCCAGCAGGGCCATTTTCTCAATTTTCATCTCCTGACGCCACTCTTCAATAGATTCCACAAACTCCATTTCAGCCAGTTTGGCACTAGAGCTGAACTTTGGCCTTGAGCTGCGTCCAAATCCCAGAAGGTCAAAAGCGTACACTGGTCGTTTCTCTGCCAGCAAGTCTATGCTTTGCACCCATAGTCCTACCCCACCTCCCATGCCATGAATCATGACCAAGGGGGTTTGGGGCTTGTCTTTATTTGCTACAATTGTCCATATACGATGCTGACTTTGAGGTAGAACAACAAATCTCTTCTCCAAACTGCATTTGATACCTAAAAAGAAAGGAAAATCTAAACATAAATTTTTGAAGTTGTTATTATAAAACGTACAGCTATCTTAAGTATCCTTATTTAGAAGTTATCATTTCTTTAATCTATTCAAATTTGTTGGACGGTAGTAATTCTATTTAAGATACTGTGGTTTGTATCAAATTGACAATGGATACCTGAGATACATGTAGCTGTACGCTTCACTCAGCCATATAAGGAAAACTTCCCTCACCCTAGCTGCCATGATATTCAATGAACCAGTAGCATTTTTGAACACGTCCAAGATATCATAACAACAAATGTTGTGACCAAGTTTTAAGAAAAATTTTACTAAAAATGTGACTTTTTGCTTGTTAATAAGGTTTCAATATAGCCATATAAGGAAACCTGAAATCCCTGGCTTTCATGTTTATTGAAAAACTGGAACCATTTTCAAATTCAGCAGATACATCATTAGAACAAAATTAATGTTCTGACAAAGTTTCATGATGATTAGACGAAAAATGTGACTTGTAGAATGTTTGCACTATAGTATAGTCATTTGAGGGAAACTGAGCCGACCCTGGCGGCCATGGTTTTCAACAGACTTGAACCATTTTTAAACTAGGCAGAGATATCATTAGAAAAATTGTAGTGACCAAGTTAACAAGATTTCACTATAGCCATATAAGGAAAACTACCCTGCCCCCTGGCAGATATGTTTTTCAACCAACCAGAACAATTTTTGAACTCAGCCGAGGCATCATTAAAAATGAATGTTCTGACCAAATTTCAGGGAGATTGGACAATTAACATGGCATCCAGAGTGTTAACACGTTGTGCTCAGGTGTGCTAAAAAAACATATGGTTATTTGTGCAGAGAGGAAAAGAACCATTTCATATTTATTTTTTCGTACATATTCTTGCAGAGTTTTGAGGAAATATTTGGAAAATATCATGTATTAAACAAGGGCTGTTTGTAAAACATGCATGCCCCCCATATAGGCTGTCTGTTGTAGTGGCAGCCATTGTGTGAATACGTTTATTGTCACTGTGACCTTGACCTTTGACCTAGTGACCTAAAAATCAATAGGGGTCATCTGCGAGTCATGATCAATGTACCTATGAAGTTTCATGATCCTAGGCATAATTATTCTTGAGTTATCATCAGGATCGCATTTTACTGTTTCGAGTCACTGTGACCTTGACCTTTGACCAAGTGACTTGAAAATCAATAGCATCTGTCAGTCATGATCAAAGTACCTATGAAGTTTCATGATCCTAGGCGTAAGCTTTCTTAAGTTATCATCCGGAAACCATTTTACTGTGTCAAGTCACCGTGACCTTTGACCTAGTGACCTGAAAATCAATAGGGGTCATCTGCGAGTCATGATCAATGTACCTATGAAGTTTCATGATCCTAGGCATAAGCATTCTTGAGTTATCATCTGGAAACCATTTTACTAGTTCGAGTCACCGTCACCTTGACCTTTGACCTAGTGACCTGAAAATCAATAGGGGTCATCTGCGAGTCATGATCAATGTACCTATGAAGTTTCATGATCCTAGGTGTAAGCGTTCTTGAGTTATCATTCGGAAACCAATCAGTGGACGGACCGACCGACGGACGGACCGACCGACGGACGGACCGACCGACATGTGCAAAACAATATACCCCCTCTTCTTCAAAGGGGGGCATAAATATAATGCCATTGTGTATTATGATGCCTAACAATATTAAATTTTATAATGCCCAATGATTGTGTACTTTGGAGTTATAATTTCAACGTTGATTTTAATTTGTTATAGGTAATCAAAAATATCGAAGGTGATTGGTAGTTTTCACAACTGACTAACTGACTGTCATTGTTGAACCAGTGAGTTTTATTATTTTGGATCAAAGTGATTTGATTTAATTAAATTAGTTAAATAAAATCTAAGCAGTATGCATATTTCCATGTACTAATGAAAGTACTGACAGTACTGGTGTAACGATGCTTTTGAAGAGGATTGATATAAAAGCATCTATTTAAATTTATCTACATCATCACAATTGTGTATGTGGGTACGAAAATTTTGGGTAGGAAAAAAATGGGTACGAAAATTTTGGGTACAATTATGCCAAAAAAAATAAGTACGTAAAAAGATTTGGTTAAGAAACAAATTTGGGTAGGAAAAAAATTGGGTACGAAAAAAAATTTGGTTACGAGCAAAAATTTGGGTACGAAAAAAAAATTGGGTACGAAACAAATTGGGTTAAAAAAATGTAGGGTACGAAAAAAAAATTGGGGGTACGGAGAAGTAGTACCCGTGGGGAACTTGATTGTTTCAGCCAATCTGGGAGGCGGGTTACATTCTCGATTAAATATAACAACAAATATCTTTAAAAAGGTATTCAACGTGTATTTTCTGTACCACTTATCTTAAAAAAATGTCTGTTACAGTAAAACGTTTGTGGGTTATGACATTATGTTTCAGCATATAAATTCAAAGCTTAACATGCTTTTTAATTACACCATGATCTTTAACTTCACATGTATTTTATACCAAACTTTATATTTCGTTGTTTCCTTTCCTAAGTTAATGATGCTATGTGTACGGACGTGATTTCACAATCCCATGTGCATGAACATACACTTTTTCTCTTTTGATTATTGTTCTTTTTCTCTAATTCAATAAGCTTAGGCATGTTTGTTCGTTAAGTACGGCATTAATTTCATGATGATTCCCGATCAAAAGTGGGTATGAGCACATAGTCGTAAGAGCACTTGAATACGTGAGTTCGCCCATGAACACATGGTAAGGTTAACTAAAATCCGCGATATGACCTAATATGTGTTTAAAACAGCAAACAATATCCAACAAACGAATGAATTGTCAAACATAGTATGTGCACTGATGTGGCTCTGTAATTTATGCTTTAATATTTATTAAATATGCAAAATGAGAAAGCACGCAGAACAGCGAGTATCACAGATATGATACGGCTATTATGCTGTTTATATACAAATGTACCATAGTCGCTACAACGTTTACAAATGGCAGGTTCGAAATAATTTGTTTTCTTTACACTCATGATCGTGTTGAAAGTTAATTATACACGTTTCAATTCGCAATTTATTTACTGAATGCATAGTTGTTTCATTGATCTATAAACATATAATGGATTGAATATAACTGATTTAAAATTAACATTTTCAAACTATTATTAAATCTTTTCCCAGAATATGCTGTCCTATTTATAGATGAGCTTCTTATACCTTTATCAATGATAATCAGCGAGGTATGCCGATTAGAAAAATCGAGCTATCTCAATCGGACTGGCTTGGTCTTTTACATAGGTTGCCATTGTGAAGAATTTGTTCTTGATATGATAACTTAGACGATGCTTCGCAGCATCGTCAAAAAAGAAATTTTAGTGCATGCTTATAAAAACAAATATTCATGATTATCCACTCCTCTACGATTCCTCCACCTATCCTCAGGTGAGTTAACACAGTCAATTAATACCAATACCAAATTGGCAATATACCAATTACCTACTCCAATCACACTATCTGAGATCCTCCCTCAAAACTCTTTAAGTTGTGTTTGTGTCAAGGCGAAGGTTGAGTGGCGTACTATAATATAGATATTTAAAGATATAAAATTAATAAAATGTCACATGACTGGTATGGCTTTTCACTATACCCTTTTGAGCTTCATCCTGCAGGTTATTAAATCCTAGATTTAAAATGAATATGTTTATTGTCACTGTGACCTTGACCTTTGACCTAGTGACCTGAAAATCAATAGGGGTCATCTGCCAGTCATGATCAATGTACCTATGAAGTTTCATGATCATAGCCATTAGCGTTCTTGAGTTATCATCCAGAAACCATTTTACTATTTCAGGTCACCGTGACCTTGACATTTGATATAGTGACCTGAAAATCAATAGGGGTCAACTGCGAGTCATGATCAATCTACCTATCAAGTTTCATGATCCTAGGCATAAGCGTTCTTGAGTTATCATCCGGAAACCATTTTACTATTTCGGGTCACCATGACCTTGACCTTTGACCTGAAAATCAATAGGGGTCAACTGCAAGTCATGATCAATGTACCTATGAAGTTTCATGATCCTAGGCATAAGTGTTCTTGAGTTATCATCCGGAAACCATTTTACTTTTTCGGGTCACCGTGACCTTGACCTTCGACCTAGTGACCTGAAAATCAATAGGGGTCATCTGCCAGCCAATATCAATCTACCTACAAAGTTTCATGATCCTAGGCATAAGCGTTCTTGATTATCATCCGGAAACCATTTTACTTTTTCTGGTCACTGTGACCTTGACCTAGTGACCTGAAAATCAATAGGGATCATCTGTGAGTCATGATCAATCTACCTATCAAGTTTCATGATCCTAGGCCTAAGCGTTCTTGAGTTATCATCCGGAAACCATTTTACTATTTCGGGTCACTGTGACTTTGACCTTTGACCTAGTGACCTGAAAATCAATAGGGGTCATCTGCGAGTCATGATCAATCTACCTATCAAATTTCATGATCCTAGGCCTAAGCGTTCTTGAGTTATCATCCGGAAACCATTTTACTATTTAGGATTACCGTGACCTTGACCTTTGACCTAGTAACCTCAAAATCAATAGGGGTCATCTGCGAGTCATGATCAATGTACCTATGAAGTTTCATGATCCTAGGCCTAAGCGTTCTTGAGTAATCATCTGGAAACCACCTGGTGGACGGACCGACAGACGGACCGCCAGACCGACATGTGCAAAGCAATATACCCCCTGTTCTTCGAAGGGGGGCATAAAAAGGAATACTAGAAACCCTTAGCTACGTGTCAAATTTTTTACTAGAGGCTAGAATGGAATAAACTTGATAAAGAACCACTAGATGACATAACAACGTTTTTGAAAAACCTCAACTAGTAATTAAAAATCCATATCAGTTTGATACATTTTTATTAAATAATAAGACACTTACATGGATCAGTGGTATACTCTAAATGGTGTAAGCCATTTGACCTTAGGAGGTTCATGGTTGAAACCCAACTCTGTCTGAGCATGGTAAGGATCCAAAAAAAGGGACTCGAAGATATCTCTACAAGCCTTACGCTTTCGATGCAATCAAGCTTAAATAAATGAATGTTTAAACTAAATTCATGCAATTTAATATTACATACTGTTAATTGTAAAGTAATCAACTTACAATTTAAAATGCGAGATTCAATTTGCGCAAGCTGAGCCATAGAGGAGGGTATCCACTTTATCCAGCGGGATCTTTCTTGTACACTGAAACAGACAAATGAAGTACTTACAATTACAACTGTAATTGACTGATGGAGGATTTTGGTAAAAGTTGGCCTCAACAAGAAATTTAATGGTTTCTGGTAAAATACATAAACAAGAGGGCCTGAAAGGCCCAAAGTCGCTCAACTGAGAATACAAGATATTATTGGGACAAATCTCCCGACCAAGTTTCATGAAGATCGGAAAATAAATTTGGCCTCTAGAGTGTTAACAAGATTTTACTATAGCCATATAACGTAAAATGCCCCGCCCCCTGGCAGACATGTTTTTCAACCAACTGGCAACATTTTATAACTCGTCAAAGATATTATGGGGATGAATCTTCTGACCAAGTTTCATGAAGATAGGACAGTAAATGTGGCCTGTAGAGTGTTAACACGATTTAACTATAGCCATATAAGGAAAAATGCCCTGCCCCATTGGAAGCCATGTTTTTCAAGCAAACTTAATTTATTTTCAAATTCTTCCAAGATATCATTGAGACAAATCTTCTGACCAAATTTCATGAAGATTGGACAATAAATGTGGCCTCTAGAGTATTAACAAGGTTTTACTATAGCCATATATAGCTATATAAGGAACAAGGGACAAAATTGTCACAAAACCAGGTTTTCATTGTGAAAAAAAATCTGATAAAGGGAGAAAACTCAAACTGAACTTTTGAAATGAACAAACAAAATTAACCCCCTTTGTAAGTTTGTTTTAAAAAAAAATCTATTTTTAGTCGTGGCGACCTTGACATTGGAGATATTGACGTGATTCTTTCGTGCGACACACCGTCCCATGATGGTGAACAAATGTGCCAAATGATTTTAAAATCTCACAATGAATGACATAGTTATGGCCAGGACAAGCTCATTTATGGCCATTTTTGACCTTTGAACTCAAAGTGTGACCTTGACCTTGGAGATATCGACGTTATTATTTCGCGCGACACACCGTCCAATGATGGTGAACAAATGTGCCAAATGATTTTAAAATCTGACAATGAACGACATAGTTATGGCCCGGACAAGCTTGTTCCGCCCGCCCGCCAGCCGCCAGCCAGCCCGCCCGCATTCGCCAATCTAATAACCAGTTTTTTCCTTCGGAAAACCTGGTTAAAAATGCCCCTAGTGGCCATTTTTTAAAGCAAACAAAACCATTTTCGAACTCATCCAAGATATCATTGGGACAAATCTTCTGACCAAGTTTCATGAAGATCGGAAAATAAATGTGGCCTCTAAAGTGTTAACAAGGTTTAACTATAGCCATATGAGGAAAAATGCCCTGCCCCCTGGCGGCAATGTTTTTAAACCAAACGGCATCATTTTTGAACATGTCCAAGATATTATTTGGATGAATCTTTTGACCAATTTTCATGAAAATAGGACAATAAATGTGGCATCTAGAGTGTTAACAAGATTTTACTATAGCCTCTTTAGCCATATAAGGAAAAATGACCCACCCTTTAGCAGCCATGTTTTTCAAGCAAAACTTACCATTGTTTAACTAATCTAAGATATCATTGGGACAAATATTCTGAGCAAGTTTCATGAAGATCGAAAAATAAATGTGGCCTCTAGAGTGTTAACAAGGTTTTACTAAAGCAATATAAGGAACAAGAGCTGTCAGAGGACAGCACGCTCGACTATTCAAGTGCTTGACAGTATGACGTAAGCCATCATGGAGAGAGGGGTATATATCGTGGGTGTGTGGTCATTTAATATATGATCTTTCAAAAAAAAGAAATAAAGAATTTTTTTTGGGGGGGGGATTCTGGGGGGGGGGGGGGGGCGTGGGGATAGCTTGGGTGGAGTCCATTGTGGTATGTCAGGTTAGTGTTGTTTTGTCAAAGTATGAATCAAATCTGATGTTAAATAAATAAATAAGTTATGGCAATTAAAGCAAAATTTATTCATTTGACCTTGAGAGTCAAGGTCATTCAAAGGTCAAGGTCAAATTCAACTTGCAAGGTACAGTAACATCATGATAGTAAGAAAATATTTGAAGTTTGAAAGCAATAGACTTGATACTTTAGAAGTAAAGTGGATTTAAACACAAAATTTAACTAGAAATGGCGCGGCAAAGGCCGACGCGTATCCCCACGCCGCATGTTTGACCCAGGAGACGCCCCAGGGTTGATAATGGGGCCATGCGTAGTTGAGATTTACCGTATTGTCATAAGATATGTTCAGTATCAATTTTAAGTAAATCGGTGTAGAAATTAAGAATTTATAGTAAAAGGCAATTTTGGGTGGGCGTGGTCTATGTGGGTGAGGGCGCCCCAGGGTTGGTAATGGGGCGATGCATAGTTGAGATTGACTGTATTGTCATATGAGATGTTCAGTATCAATTTGAAGTATCTCGGTGTAGAAATGAAGAATTTATAGTAAAAGGCAATTTTGGGTGGGCGTGGTCTATGTGGGCGGGGGCGCCCCAGGGTCTGTAATGGGGCCATACATAGTTGAGATTGACTGTATCGTCATGAAGAAGTTCAGTATCAATTGGAAGTAAATCGGTGTAGAAATGAAGAAGTTTTTTATAGTAAAAGGCAATTTTGGGTGGGCGTGGTCTATGTGGGCGTGGCGCCCCAGGGTTGGTAATCAGGCCATGCATAGTTGGGATTGACGGTATTGTCATAAGAGATATTCAGTATCAATTTGAAGTAAATCGGTGTAGAAATGAACAAGTAAATGTAAAATAACATTAAAAAATGAGTGAAAATCTATGACCTGGCCCCACCCCAACCCCCATAACTTTTGACCCAGGGGTCAGATCAAAATTCCAAATAGTGCAGGGTCGCACATATGCTCATAGCTACCATGTGTGTAAGTTTCAAGGTTCTAGTGCTTATAGTGTAGGAGGAGATAGTTGCCAGGATGGACGGACGAACAGACAGCGGAGATAACCACAATATCCCCACACTTTTCAAAAAGCGTGGGGATAACAAAATATTCAAAGTAACAAAGACAAAAAAAGGGCCATAATTCCTACAAAATGCTTGATACAGTTGTCTGCTCTTGTTTATAGGTTGGGGTCATGTTGGTAAAGAAGTATGCAAAATATAAAATGCAATATGTCAAGGGACATTGAAAATATTTGAGGTGGTACGCAAACTTTAACATAGAGTTATCAATAATATGCATATTCTAAGTGGAAAAAGGGCCATAATTCTTACAAAATTCTTGATACAGTTGTCTGCTCTTGTTTATAGGTTGGGGTCATATTGGTAAAGAAGTATGCAAAATATGAAAGTAATATGTCAAGGGACATAGGAAATATTTTGGATGGTACGCAAACTTAAACATTTGCACGGTCACGCCGACGCCGGGGTGAGTAGGATAGCTCCACTATATATATTTCATATATAATAGTCCAGCTAAAAATGCCCTGGCGGCCATGTTTTTCAACCAGCGGGCATCATTTTCAAACTTGTCCAAGATATTATTGGGATAATTCTTCTGACCAAGTTTCATGAAGATCAGACAATAAATGTGGCCTCTAGAGTGTTAACAAGATTTTATTATAGCCATATAGCCATATAAGGAAAAATGCCCTGCCCCTTGGCAGCCATGTTTTTCAAGCAAACATTACCATTTTTCGAACTCATCCAAGATATCATTGAGACCAATCTTATGACCAAATTTCATGAAGATTGGACAATAAATGTGTCCTCTAGAGAGTTAACAAGGCAAATGTTGACGCCGCACAATGCACAACATACAATGGACGACGCACGACAGACAAAAGGCGATCACAAAAGCTCACCATGAGCACGTTGTGCTCAGGTGAGCTACAAATAAGGGACTTTTAGAATATCCACAAGGCTACATTATAGCCATCCAATGGAAACAGCCTCATCCCCTGCCGCCATATTTTCAACTGGCAGGAACCGTTTTCAACTAGGCTGATATATCATTCGACAAATTTATGACCAAGTTTCATGAATAATGGACAAAAAATGGGATTTCTAAAGAGTTTACAAGCTTTTTTTTAACATGACACAGTTTTTAATCTTATGCAACCCAGTTTCAAACTCTGCGGAGATTTCATTGGGACATGTTCTGACCAAGTTTCATGAAGATTAGACAATAAATATGGTACACAAGATTGTTCACAAGTTTCACTATAGCCATATAAGGAAAACTGCCTCGCCATGTTTTTCAATGGAACGGCACCATTTTCAAACTCGGCCCAGATACCATTAGAACAAATGTTCTGACCAAGCCTCATGAAGATTGGACTAAAAAGTGACTTCTAGAGTATCAATATGTAAGGTCTACCAACAACCCCATCCCAAAGTGGCCATGTTTTTGAAAAAAGAACAGTTGTGAAACTTGCCAAGATATAATGAGAACAAATATTCTAAACAAGTTTCATGAAGATTAAAGTAAACAAGAGGGCCTGAAAGGCCCAAAATCGCTCACCTGAGACACAAACTGACCTGTTTAGTGCAGCCTGTTCTGACCAAGTGTCATAAAGAGTGAACTATAAATGTAACTTTTAGAGTGATGACAAGGTTTTACTTCAGCCATATAAGGATACATTTCCTGCCCCCTTCAACGAAATAAACGCTTATCACTTTTTTTAATATATGGCTGGAAAGTGAGAGGCATTTTAAAACAAGGGCTGTTTGTAAAACATGCATGCCCCCCACATGGGCTGTCAGTTGTAGTGGCAGCCATTGTGTGAATATGTTTTTTGTCACTGTGACCTTGACCTTTGACCTAATGTAAGTTATCATCCGGAAACCATTGTACTATTTTGAGTCACTGTGACCTGGACCTTTGACCAAGTGACCTGAAAATCAATAGGGGTCATCTGCCAGTCATGATCAAGGGGGGAGTGAGAGGGGGGTATAATGTGGGGTGTGGTAATTTATAAGATGTTTAAAAAAAAAAAATATTTATAATTTTTTTTTTTTTTTGGGGGGGGGGGGGTTGGGGGTGGGGGGGTGGGGGGTGAGAGAGGGGGGTATAATGTGGGGTGTGGTAATTTATTAGATGTTTAAAAAAAATTGGGGGGTGGGGTGGTGGGGGGGTAGGGGGGGGGGTTAGGGGGAGTGAGAGGGGGTAAAATGTGGGGTGTGGTAATTTATAGATGTTTAAAAAAAAAAAAAAAGGGGGGGTGGGGGTGGGTGGGGGGTGAGAGGGGGGCATAATGTGGGGTGTGGTAATTTATAAGATATTTAAAAAAAACTTCGGGGGGGGGGGTGGGGTGGTAGGGGGGGGGCAGGGTGGTGGGGGGGGGGGGGGTGAGAGGTGGTAATAATGTAGGGTTTGTGGTAATTTATTAGATGTTTAAAAAAAAAAAAAATTTGGGGGGGGGTGGGGGGGGGTAGGGGGATGAGGGGGGTGAGAGGGGTATAATGTGGGGTTGTGGTATTATAAGCCGTTTAAAAAAAAAAAATTGAGGGGGGTGGTGGGGGTTGGGGGGGGTGAGAGGGAAGTAATAATGTTGGGTTTGGTTATTTATTAGATGTTTAAAAAAAAATAAAAAATATTTGGGGGGGGGGGTGGGGTGGGAGGTAGGGGGTAGGGGGAGTAGGGGGGAGTGAGATGGGGGGTATAATGTGGGGTGTGGTAATTTATTACATGTTTAAAAAAAAAAAAATATTTTTTTTTCAGGGGGTGGGGGGTGGGGGGGGGGTAGGAAGGGTGGGGGGGGTGAGAGGGGGGTATAATGTGGGGTGTGGTAATTTATAAGTTGTTTAAAAAAAAAAAATGGTGGGGGGTTGGGGGGGGGGGGAGGGGAGTGGGGGGGGGTTGAGAGGGGGTAATAATGTGGGGTGGGGTAATTTATTAGATGTTAAAAAAAAAAAAAATTGGGGGGGGGGGGTTGGGGGGCTGGGCGGGGTAGGGGGGGGGAGTGAGAGGGGGGGCATAATTATATGTTACATAGTTCAAATATAATAATGAACTTAAATAATACACGCCAGATTTCTAACATATGTGTCTTTGCAACAATATTCAGTGACAACACGTAATATTTAAGGCCGAAATTGCTGGATTGAAGAAATCCTTTCAGTTATGCCTTTGCTTAAAACATAATTATTTCTTTATTGAATTTTATTATTTGAAGATAATTATAAAGGTTATTTCCGCACATAAAGTTTGAAGTAAACTTTGTGATTTTTAGCGTTAACAATTCAGGAGATATTCATTAGCGATTTTTTTTAAAGATTTATGACCAAGATATACAATTTCTTTGAAAATCACGTATCTGCCTTTGATTAAAACATTATTTCAGTATAAAAAATTATATAGTTCCAGACATACTCTGTCACTCATTAAGAAAATGTATATGATTCAATACCGAGACAGACTTTTCTTATTGAATAGAACATATCTTTGTTTTTCTAAAGATTTTTTATTTCTTTATTAATATTTCTTATTTAAGTATCATTTTTTAATTAATGTAATGTAAAAGCTCTAGCCGACATAAAGTTTGTGATTTAAACTAAAATTGGTCCGGAATTATTTAAAAGCAAAACTGTGTAAGATTTCATGTAGAAGCAAACTTTTTTTATTAAAAAGTATATGGTTTAGTCTAAAACTTTGATGTTTTCTATATTTTATTTAAAAATCGCTTTCTAACAAAGATCTCTAGCCCAAAAGGAGTTTTGTGATTTTAAATGAACAAGTCCAGGGGATATTCATTAGCGAAAATGTGTAAGATGTCAGAACATGGCAGGTTTTGTAATTGAAAAGTGAATATCTGCTTTTGCATGTAACCTTATTTTTATTTGATCATTTAAATACCATTCTAATGTTAGAATCAAAGTCTGTAGCCTGAACAAACTGTGTTTGTCTTGTTCTCAATATTTATTTGATTGTTTGCATGCTTTACTTTATTTTCTTAATAAAATCTAAATTTATGATAAAAATTAACAAGAGCACCGCCTTGCGGGTGCAGACCCGCTCATCTATTTTCTTTTAAAGGTGAAGGGACTCTCATTTCAATCACAAAGGAGGGAGGAGTGGAGTGAAGAGGGGTGTATAGTGTGGGGTTGTGGACATTTATTACATTATCTTCCAAAAAAGCGAAAAAAAAAAAAAAATAATAAAAAATCGGGGGGGGGGGTATAGTGTGAGGGTTGTGGTGATAATTTGTGAGATGATCTTAAAAAAAAAAAAAAAAAAAAAAAATCAAAAAAAAAATTTGGGGGGGGGGTGGGGTGGGGGGGTGGGGTGGGGGTATAGTGTGAGGGTGTGGTGGTCATTTGTGAGATGATCTTATAAAAAAAAAAAAAAAAAAAAAAAAATAGGGGGGGGGGGAGGGGGGGAGGGGGGGGGAGGGCACGGGGGATGGTTTGGGTGAAGTCTATTGTGGTATGTCAGGTAAGAGTAGTTTCATCAAAGTATCAATCAAATCTAATCATAAATAAAGAAGTTATGGCAATTTTAGCAAAATTTAATAATTTGACCTTGAGAGTCAAGGTCATTCAAAGGTCAAAGTAAAATTCAAGTTGCCAGGTACAGTAACCTCATGATAGCATGTAAGTATTTGAAGCTTGAAAGCAATAGCCTTGATACTTCGAGTGGATCGAAACACAAAATTTAACCATATATTAAAAGTTACTAAGTCAAAAAAGGGCCATAATTCCGTAACAATGACAACCAGAGTTATGCAACTTGTCCTTTTACTGTACCCTTATGATAGTTTGTGAGTGTTCCAAGTATGAAAGCAATATCTATGATACTTTAGGGGTAAAGTGACCAAAACATAAATCTTAACCAAATTTTCAATTTTCTAAGTATAAAGGGCCCATAATTCCGTCCAAATGCCAGTCAGAGTTACATAACTTTGCCTGCACCGTCCCCTTATGATAGTTCATAAATCTTGCAAGTATGAAAGCAATAGCTTTGATACTGTAGGAATAAAGTGGACCTAAACACAAAACTTAATCAAATTTTCAATTTTCTAAGTATAAAAAGGGCACATAATTCTGTCAAAATGCCAGTCAGAGTTACATTACTTTGCCTGCACAGTCCCCTTATGATAGTTAGTAAGTGTTGCAAGTATGAAAGCAATAGCTTTGATGCTTAAGGAATAAAATGGACCTAAACACAAAACTTAACCAAAATTGTCAAGTTTCTAAGTATAAAAAGGGCACATAATTCTGTCAAAATGCATGCCAGAGTTATCTAACTTTGCCTGCCCAGTCCCCTCATGATAGTAAGTAAGTGTACCAAGTTTGAATGCAATAGCATTGATACTTACTGAGAAAAGTGGAACTAAACGCAAAACTTAACCAAAATTTTCAATTTTTTAAGTATAAAAAGGGCACATAATTCTGTCAAAATGCACGCCAGAGTTATCTAACTTTGCCTGCCTAGTCCCCTCATGATAGTAAGTAAGTGTACCAAGTTTGAATGCAATAGCATTGATACTTTCTGAGAAAAGTGGACCTAAACGCAAAACTTAACCGGACGCCGACGCCAACGCCAACGCCGACGCCGACGCCGACGCCGACGCCAAGGTGATGACAATAGCTCATAATTTTTTTTCAAAAAATAGATGAGCTAAAAATGCTAAACATGACACATATGTAGCCATAGGTAAATTTAAATAGTCCCAATAATGTTCGCTACATTCCATCAACATATTAATTTCTTTCTTAAATTTTCACCATACAGTTGAGATCAGCGTTCTAGATAAGCTGCTTAACAGCGTAATATATGCATTAGAAATATCAAGATACGCTCAATTGATCATTTCCTTGCGTACATTTAAGCAAGCCAAACTGGACTTAGGCTAATGCTGTAAATTCTCGGCGTACATCGTAAACAAAAAATATAAACAGCTGATTGTCTTTAGCCAAAATATGAGACTGGTTATTGTAAAAATTTGTGCTGGATTGTAGAAATAGTTAGCCAGTTGGTATGTATACTCTGTATCATCTAGACGCATGGTAAATTTAGTATTTATTTTTTAACAGACAGTCAAGCGCTTATGTGTTTATTAAATTACATGAAGTGGTCAGCATGGCTTCTTCCAAGCCAACGCAAATTACTTCTCAAAGTAAAATTTATTTTTTGTGTACGGCAAAAATTGTACCGAGTAATAAAATTGTACTGCCAATACTGAATGATTTAATTTCCTCTGTTTTGAAATCAAAAAGGAACCCCTAAAACGCTTATAAAACAACTGTTGAAAGTTGGCAAAAAAGTATTCTGTGGCCCACGGTGGTGGACAATAAGGTCGAAGATCTTCTTAAATGTAATCTGCCAACAATACAAGTTAAAATAACAAGAAATTAAGAAACCTACTAATATGAAAGAATACACATAGTTAATGGTTAATTGTGTTTAACATTATTAAAGTAGCGTGTCTGTACCCCGGCTATATTCTGGTTTTACTTTTAGCAAATTACCCTTCAAGCAAGGCAAAATTTGACCATTTACCCCCATGCTTTGAAAAGTGGTGGTAATTACCCCCATGGGTAAAAAATTATCTATAACGCTGTAAGATTTAAAATCAACTATTAAAACACTCACTCAATTAGTGATGTTTTTCTTTGGTAATTACGGATTGTCAATTTAATTAATTTGATTAAATTAATAAATGGTAAAAAAACCCACCATCTGCACTTGAGGAACAAAAGCATTCCCTCAGTGGGAGACGATGTCCCAATTGTGGATTAAAAGTATTAATTGGTACTGGTATATTTGTGACACCATATATATATATCTCAACATGTGTAGATGATGTTATTAAGATAAGATACCATGCGTCACCTTCTGACAATAAAGGCCTAATTCATACTGAGTTTTATCAGAGACGTAGGTCAACGTCTCTGGTTTTATGACGCGACAACAAAGCAGTGGTCTAATGGTAGGACGTTGGCTTAGGGATCGAGAGGTCCCGGGTTTGAATCCCGCCCTGATCGCTGGAATTTCCTTGAGCAAGAAATTTATCCCACAACTGCTCCTCTCCACCCAGGTGTATAAATGGGTACCTGTGAGGGAAATAAGCCAATGTGCTGTGACTGCATACTGCGCCAAGATGTTAACGGACGACTTATGACCCAGTGATCAGGGAAAAACTGTAAAGCGCCTTTGAACGCACATCTTGAGTATGAAAAGGGCGCTATATAAATGTGGTATAAAAAAAAAAAAGAATGAATATTTATCTAAAAAATACTAACTGTTATATGATTATTGAATCGATAACAGAAACCATCTAAATCTTCAAATATATTTATTGTTCAGGAGGCAGTTTCATCAACGATTTACGACTGGTTGTAAATTACGATTTACATAAATTACGATGTTTAAGTGAAATAGCGTTTCCTCAAGGAAATCGTAAATTCAGCTTAAATAAATTTCATACATAAATATACATCTGGGTAAGGACAACCGTAAATAAACGTAAACAAACGTAATGGCGGTCGTTTTCCTCGTCGAAGATGACAGAAGACGCAAAATACCGATTCCAAGGCTGTTTAGAGAGAGAATTGTTCTCGAAAACCTAAGAGATGAGGACATTGTTTCCAGATATTGTTTAAGTAGGGGCGGGATAGAGCGTTTGGTGGTTTTGATTGCGGAGAAATAGCACAAAAATAAAAAAAAATAAAAAAAAACAGCCGAGCGTGGAACCCATTATGCAGTGCTCTTGTTTAAACTCTTTAATATGAGCCTCACTCTGTGAAAAGGGGGTTTAAAGCATGTGCGTAAAGTGTCGTCCCAGATAAGCCTGTGCAGTCCGCACAGGCTAATCAAGGGCGACACTTTTTGCTTTTATTGTACGTTTATAGGAAGACTCTTTGTGACAAAAATCCAGTTAAGGAGGAAAGTGTTGTCCCTGATTAGCCTGTACGGACTGCACAGGATAATCTGGGATGACACTTTACGCACATGCATTAAAACACCTTTTCACAGAGCGTGGCCCATAAACATTATGTGTATCCTCTTTTTATGAAAGCTATTGTTCCAGTGTATTTAAATTGAATTGTGCAGAAATATTGAATACAGACACAAATAACATGTTTCCATAAGCTATTGACGATTTGTTTTATAGAGAAACATACAGTATTTCTTTATATTGACATCAAATGAATCTCAGTGAAAAACGCCCTTTTAAGTCATATAGAATATATACAATTTTGTTGCAGATTTTTTTAGGAGTGCCCCCTGCATCTTTGAGCCTCTAATTGCTATGTTAAATAAAGATTTTGGATCATTTTTAGATGTCTGCATCGCACTGGTGGATGCTTGCCTTTCCAGTCTAATACATGCTGTGAAATTGCAACAGTTTGCATGCGCCTGCACAACCTGTGTTTGGAATTAAAATGTTCCACTGATAGACGAAGAAGTTGGGGACGAGATGGATCAGGAGGTTCCAAACAATGGACCAGTGCAGAAAGCAGCAGTCAACAAGAGGCAGTAGCTAATCAAACTGTTTCGTTAAATGTTAGAAGTCCTTTTTTAAGAATTGTGCATAGTGGTGTCACCACCTGTTTGTTGGTAGATCGGTATTATTAGCCATATATCCCTAGTTTAGTTTAGAAAGTTGATGTTTGTATGTTTATTATGCCCCCCTTCGAAGAAGAGGAGGTATATTGTTTTGCTGGATGTCGGTTGGTCTGTTTGTATACCAGTTTGTTTCCGATAAATAACTTGTGAACGGATTGACTGATTGGCTTGATATTTCACATGTGTATTGGCCTTGGACAGTAGATGAAGTCGTTCGGTCGGTCCACCAAATGGTTTCTGGATGCTAACTAAAAAACGCTTAAGCCTGTGATCAGGAAAGTTCATGGGGACATTGGTCATGACTGATAGATGACCCCTATTGATTTTCAGTAATCTAGGTCAAAGGTCAAGGTCACAGTGACTTTAAACAGTAAAATGGTTTCCGAATGATAACTAACAAATTCTTAGGGTTTGCATCAGTAAAGTTCATGGGGACATTGTTCATGACCGACAGATGACCCCTATTGATTTTCAGGACTGTAGGTCAAAGGTCAAGGTCACATGTATTCTAATGTATTCACACAATAAGTGAGAAAATCGTTTCCGATCAATAACTCGTCAAAGAATTGACCAATTGGCTTGATACTGAACATTTGCATTGGCCTTGGTATGATGCTCTGTTTAAGTTTTTAGCTACTGTTAAAACTGTTATGTACCGTTGAAACTATAATTTACCAGTGTATTTAATTTTTATTTTTACAGCCCCGGTAGGGTGGCATATAGCAGTTGAACTCTCCTTCAGCATGTCAGTCAGTCTGTCCGTCAGTCCAAAAATAAATTTAACATTGGCCATAACTTTTTCACTATTTAAGATAGCAACTTGATATTCGGCATGCATGTGTATCTCATGGAGCTGAACATTTTGAGAGGTGAAAGGTCAAGGTCATCCTTCAAGGTCAAATGTCAAATATATGACGTCTGTCCATCCGAAAACTTAAACATTGGCCATTACTTTTTCAATATTGAAGATAGCAACTTGATATTTGGCATGCATGTGCATCTCACAGAGCTGCACATTTTGAGTGGTGAAAGGTGAAGGTCAAGGTCATCCTTCAAGGTCAAATGTCTAATATATGGCGTCTGTCCGTCCGTCCAAAAACTTTAACATTGGCCATAACTTTTTCACTATTGAAGATAGCAACTTGATATTTGGCATGCATGTGTATCTCGTGGAGCTGAACATTTTGAGTGGTGAAAGGTGAAGGTCAAAGTCATCCTTCAAGGTCAAATGTCAAATATATGGCATCTGTCCGTCCGAAAACATTAACATTGGCCATAACTTTTTCAATATTGAAGATAGCAACTTGATATTTGGCATGCATGTGTATCTCATGAAGCTGCACATTTTGAGTGGTGGAAGTTCAAGGTCAAAGTCATCCTTCAAGGTCAAAGGTCAACATTAAAAAAAATCAAAGCGGCATTCTCATGAAGCTGCACATTTTGAGTTGTGGAAGTTCAAGGTCAAGGTCATCCTTCAAGGTCAAAGGTAAAAAAAACCAAATAAAATAAATATTTTTTTCAAAGCGGCGCAATAGCGGGCATTATGTTTCTGACGAACACATCTCTTGTTTTAGACATGTTTATCTTAATAATGTATGGTTTTTGATAACAGTTGCAATTACACTTGTATTCAATAAATAAAACAGAAGAACATTCACAGTTATTTAGAGTTATTTCTAATATTTTTATTTTTATTTATTATAAATTGTCAGATGAATTATAACACCATGCCCAGTTGGTAAATTGTACTTCATTAATTAATTAGGAAGTACAATATACCAACAATATACCAACTGGGCATGGTGTTGTAATTCATATCACAATTTAAAATAAATATAAATTTTGTGTAATAACAAGTTAACAAGCAAGTTCGTTGAATTGATATCCCCTGCCAACTAAATTTTGTTTATGGATGGGTTCAAATCTCTTGATATGTCATATTTAGACACCCATGAAGTTTCATATTGAAATCTTGCATTGTTTCTGAGGTATAGCCCTGAAAGGTAACATCATACAACAAGAGGGCCAAGATGGCCCTAGTTTGCTCACCTGAGAGGAGTCAGTTCATTCAATCTTTACCAAACGTCAAACTTTACCTAGATATTGTCCAGACAAACATCCTGGTCAAGTTTCATCATTATTGAACCAAAACTCTGGCGTATGGAGTGTTTTTGTTTTTGTAAGATTTGACCAGGTGACCTATATTTTGAGTTGACCCCCACTTACCAAACCTCAAACTTTGCTTACAAAAATAAATATTATGACCAAGACTCATAAAATCTGATATAAAATTGTGACCTCTAGAGTGTTTACAACGATTTTGTATAATATAATGAAAATTTGGATAATCTAAGGGCAACAAGCAAATTTGTTGAATTGATTTCCCCCGCCAATATGCTTCTGGACACAAAAGTGCTATATTTGACACTCAAAAAAGCATTATTTCAAGATACAAAGGGCCATAACTCCCTTATTAACAGATAGTGTACAATGCCATTTGGCGTGCATCATCCTCTTATCCATATATATACTCATACCAAGTTTCAATGAAATCCGCCAAAGCACTTCCAAGATATGGAAAGACGGAAGGACAGAAAGACGGACGGACAACGCCAAAACAATATCCCTCCGCCTATGGCGGGGGATAATAATTATGGCATTAATTATGTGATTCTTCTTATTATCAAACTTGACTGAGAGCTTTCAGCAACTTTGATAAAGAATGCTTGAGAAATGTGAATGCTAGAGTGTTTACAAACCAAATGTGGACTGGCGGACGGCAGACAAAGACCAATCCTAAAACCTCACCTAAGCAATCAGGTGAGCTAAAAAGTGTGTTTCACCGATCTATTCCATTTTCCAACTTGTTCGAGAAATCAATAAAACCAATGTATTGACTAAGTTTCACGATGATTAGGCAAAAAATGTGACTTATATAGTGTTCGATCACAAGGAACCATTTTCGAACTCATCTCTCATATCAAGAAAACAAATGTTCTGACCAAATTTCATGAAAATTGGGCCAAAAATGTGACTTCTAGAGTGTTCACATGTTTGTACTATATACATATAGAGAAAAATGCCCCGCCCACTGGCGGCCATGTTTTTTTACCAATCTGGACCATTTTCGAACTCGTCCAAGATATCAATAAAACCAATGTTTTGACCAACTTTCATGATGATTGGGCAAAAATTGTGACTTCTAGAGTGTTTACAAGGTTTCTCTATAGCCAAATAAGGAAAACTGCCCCGCCCACTGGCGGCCATGTTTTTTAATGAACCACTTTTGAACTCAACCAACATATCATTAAGACAAACATTTTGACAAAGTTACATGAAGATTGGGCATGAAATGTGACTTCTACAGTGTTTACAAGTTTTTTCTTTTTTTTGACCTAGTGACCTAGTTTTTGATCCGACACGACCCAGTTTCAAACTCGACCCAGATTTCATTGGGACAAAGCTTCTGACCAAGTTTCATAAAGATCGGACAATAAATGTGGCCTCTAGAGTGTTTACAAACCAAATGTGGACGACAGACGGACGACGAACAAAGACCGGTCAAAAAAGCTCACCTGAGCAATCAGGTGAGCTAAAAACAATAAAGGGCAATAACTCTTATTTAAAATATTCTAGGGTTATGGTTCTTGTGTATGGCACTTCTCCTCATTGATATCTGTACACCCATGAAGTTTCATGTTGATATCTTGTATAGTTTCTGAGAAATAGCCCTGAAAAGTTTTGTTACAGACAAATCTATATCCCTCCGCCTATGGCGGGGGATAATAAGCAACATATAATCAAACAATGTCATCTCACTTAATAAGCACATTCAAAACTGATTTAAATTTCAGGAAACAACTAAGCGTTCAGGAATTTCATTTTTGTAATAAATCTATGTTGATCTACAATGCATATCATAATTTATTGTGGACAATTGATATTACAGAAAGGCAAAAGGCACTGACCATCAGCTCTAATGGGTGTTGGAGATCTGTACTAAGGATTCTCAAAGCCACATTAAGAAGGTGCGCTTTTAAATGTATTTTTACTTAATTATATAAAGTATGGAGTGTATATATATGGATGTTATTGTCATTAAAAACTAGAAGTTTACCAGTAAATAAATTAAAGATTTTTGCCAAATGTTTAAATGTATATACAAAAAACACCCCTTTCATGATGCTTCTTTCAATAATTACGTTTTCAGCTACTGTTAAAAACTGTTGTCTACCTGTGCAAGTTTTTAATATTATAGACATTTTTATCATTAAGATGTGTATGGTTTTTTATAACTAATTGCAATTGCAACTACAATTGTATTCAATTAATAAACCATCAAGAACATTCACATGTATTTATTATTATTTAGAAAGTACAATATACCAACTGGGCATAGTGTTATAATTCATCTGACAATTAATAATAAATCTAAATTATAACCTTAATACGCTTCATAGAATACTTAACACCTAACATCATCACATTTAAAACTAATTTACAATTTGGGAATCAATTGAGCATTGAAGAATTTCATTTTCTTTATAGAAACCAGTTCCTCGAGATTTTTGTTAATGTCTTTCAAAATGGCATTTCTTTCCCTTGATGCAATCAACATCTCCTGAGTTTTAATCACGCTGCTCCTACATGCTTGACATGTGGCTGCAAGTAAATAAATGTAATACATCATACTTTATTCATTAAACAAAATTATATGATAAACAAAACAAATGGCACATTCATGTATCATGTGTGGTTTTTTAAAATAACACAATTATAAGACACACAAATAAGTGTACTTGACCTGGTATTGATTCTGAAAGTTACTTTAGGTATTTATTTTTTTTTCTAGATTTCTGAATTAAAACTTAACATTTTTGTGCCACAATAATGCCCTAATTACATCCTTCAGTTTAATGATGTAGAAAAATAATTTAAAAAAATACACAGACCCACAAGTTCATACCCTGGTTAATAGGTTAATAAAGTGTAATTAAAAATGCAGCAATACTTTATCTCCATATAACCGAGAGTAAAATGACAAATTAAGAAAAAATAGAAAACATAAATAACTACATTTTAACTGTTGGAAATATTAAGTAGTCAGCTTCACTATAATTAATAGAAACAACTAATAATTACTATTTGTTGTGTCAGTCTTCCATTTTTTGTTTTCTAATTTCTCACAGCTGGTTGATGCAACTTGCGTTTGAGTCTTTAAGTTTTCAGTCAATTGAAGTGTTGCAACATTTTCAGCCAGTGAAACCATTTTGTTTTCTGTAAAAATAAATAAATCAAAACTGCATTTGTGATTTTAACACAGTTTTGCAGCAACACTTGTTATAAATCTATGTTGATTTACAATACGTATCTTAAATTATTGTGGACAATTGATATATAATACAGAAAGGCAAAAAGCATTCCTACTAAAATGGCTTTTTAAAGTGATAAATTATGACATTGGCGAATATGGCGATCGACAGTAGAAGCCCTGAATAACGTTATATTGATAACTTAAACACATAATATTGATCACTAGAAAAAATATGAAATAAGCATATGTTCAATAACTGAAGTTTTAATTTATTTGCTTGAGGAGGCTGACACAATGACCTGAACAATGACCAAAAAACATTACCATTGTGTGTACATGGCACTTCTTCAGTCTCGAATTTCTCCTAAATGGAGGATTCTGAAAATAAAGGCAAAATGGAATCGATAAGGCAATGCAAACCTACTTCAACTATTCATATATTAATAATCGTACCAGTAAATTGGTCACAAAAAAACGCTATAAAGTTTTCATGTTTTTATCTTGTTAATTTGCTTTACAAAGGGGAAATACTCAATAAGCAGTGATATTGTATTAAAAACTACAGATTAATTTGTAAATAGTAACATATTTATGCTATTTCATATGCTCAATTTTATACAAGAGGGTTCACAACATTTTCATGTTGTCATTGTGTCACTTAGATTAACAAGAGCATCGCAAATCGGAAGCCAACGCTCCGCTGTGGGTGCAGTTTTTTTTTACCTTTGACCTTAACCTTTGATCTTGAAGAATGACTGCACTTAAACTTCTCACCACTCAAAATGTGCAGCTCCATGAGATACACATGCATGCCAAATATCAAGTTGCTATCTTCAATATTGCAAAAGTTATTGGCCAATGTCAAAGTTTTTGGACGACGCGGACAGCGGACGACAAGCTGGCTATGACAATACCTCGGGTTTTCTTCTAAAACAGCAGAGCTAAAAACATACCATGGATTTTTGCTTTTCTTAGCCAATATGCTATTTTTTGCTAATAGCTAACATATCATGAGGATTTTTTCATCATATGCTGGTTGTTTATGTATATTAATTATTCAGATTACCTTTTAGATTGTCTGTAAACACATCCCCATCTGCAGTCACGCCCTCAATTGATACTTTAGGGATGATGATCAGCACCTGAAATTGTCATTAATCCATTTAAAAGTTCTCTTCACCAACGATGTAAAGTTCAAATAATTTTTGATATGGGATCTAGTTAGAGTCAAAAAGAAAAAAAGAACAGGCCTACATATTTACCTCATTGCCAGAACAAGGCTGATAGATTGTTGACAGTTAAATGTTCAAGAACTTAATCCATAATAATATTAGTATAACTATAAAAATTTCATAGTTGCATTTTAAAATACAATTCAATATGTTTGACTTTACTGTCAATGAGGATTTATAGGCTTAGCAATTTGCAATACAGTATGGAATGAACATAAATAAATAGGAATGATTGTCTAGAGTGAAATTCATCGTTTAATGTTCACAACTTAAATTTATAACTACCTTGTCTTTAAGTGGTGTTAATTTATCTGGGGCAGGTCCACCGCCAGTTTGTCCCACTTCCTTCTTTAATTTTATTTTTTTTGCCTTTGTGGCACTCTAATAAATATGACATTTATTTTCAATGACACAATTAACAAGAGGGCCATGATGGCCCTGAATTGCTCACCTGACTAACCAAATACAATCCCAACCCAGATTTCATCAAGATCAACATTCTGACCAAATTTCATAAAGATTAGATAAAAACTGTAACCTCTATTGTCTACACAAGGTTTTTCTATTATTTGACCTAGTGACCTAGTTTTTAACCCCAGGTGACCCGACCCAAATACAATCCCAACCCAGATTTCATCAAGATAAACATTCTGATCAAATTTTATAAAGATTGGATGAAACCTGTGACCTCTATTGTCAAAACAAGATGTTTCTATTATTTGACCAAGTGACCTAGTTTTTGACCCCAGATGACCCAAATACAATTCCAACCCAGATTTCATCAAGATAAATATTCTGACCAAATTTCATAAAGATTGGATGAAAACTGTGACCTCAATTGTCTATACAATGTTTTTCTATTACTTGACCTAGTGACCTAGTTTTTGACCTAATGACCTAGTTTTTGACCTAGTTATTGACCCCAGATGACCCAAATACAATCCCAACCCAGATTTTATCAAGATAAACATTCTGACCAAATTTCATAAAGATTGGATGAAAACTGTGACCTCTATTGTCTACACAAACAAAATGTTGACGGTTTTTCTATTATTTGACCTTGTGACCTAGTTTTTTTACCTCAGATGACCCAAATAAAATCCCAACCCATTTTTAATCAAGATAAACATTCTGACCAAATTTCATAAAGATTGGATGAAAACTGCGACCTCTATTGTCTACACAAGGTTTTTCTATTATTTGACCTAGTTTTTGACCTAGTGACCAAGTTTGTGACCCTAGATGACCCAAATAAATCCCAACCCAGATTTTATCAAGATAAACATTCTGACTAAATTTCATAAAGATTGGATGAAAACTGTGACCTCTACTGTCTACACAAGGTTTTTCTATTATTTGACCTAGTTTTTAACCTAGTGACCTAGTTTTTGACCCCAGATGACCCAAATACAATCCCAACCCAGATTTTATCAAGATAACCATTCTGACCAAATATCATAAAGATTGGATGAAAACTGTGACCTCTCATGTCTACACAAGGTTTTTCTATTATTTGACCTAGTTTTTTACCTAGTGACCTAGTTTGTGACTCCAGATTACCCAAATACAATCCCAACCCAGATTTTATCATGATAAACATTCTGTCCAAATTTCATAAAGATTGGATGAAAACTGCGACCTCTATTGTCTACACAAGGTTTTTCTATTATTTGACCTATTATGTGACCTAGTTTTTGACCTAGTTTTTGACCCCAGATGACCCAAATACATTCCCAACCCAGATTTCATCAAGATGAACATTCTGACCAAATTTCATAAAGATTGGATGAAAACTGTGACCTCTACTGTCTACACAAACAAATTGTTGACGGACGGATGGACGCACGCACACACATACGGACGCCGGACATCACATGGTCACATAAGCTCACCATGTCACTTTGTGACAGGTGAGCTAACAAAATGGAGTGATACATGGCAACTAAAATTCCACCCTGACAAATGCAAATACCTCCACATTGGGAAAAATGAACCGGACACTAACTTCCAATATAAACTTATGGGAAAAACTTTAGAAAGAATCAATGAGGAGAAAGACATAGTGGTTATAATAAACAACAAACTCTCTTTCGAAAGACATATAAGTGAAAAACTTAAAAAAGCCAATTCCATGTCAGCAATAATTCGAAGGACATTCCAAAACCTTGATGAAAAATCATTTTTTCCACTATATAAAGCACTTGTAAGATCACACCTGGACTATGCCAGCTCGGTTTGGTTCCCTCGTCTTGAAAAACACAACGACTTAATTGGAGGTGTACAAATACACGCCACAAAACAACTACCAGGCTTTAACAACTTGAATTACGAAGAAAGGCTAAAAAAACTTAAACTCCCAACGCTCAATTATAGAAGACATCGTGGAGATATGATTGAAATCTATAAAATATCAAGTGGTAAATATGACCCAGAAGCTGCAGACTTTATTAAGTGGAAGAAGGACCATTCTATACGTGAAACAACTAGAGGAAACACACACAAAATTTTTGTACAAAGACCAAACTTCAGTTCGCAAAAACACTGCTTTACACTGAGAGAAGATAAAATCTGGAAAAGTCTTCCAGATTATTTAGCAAGTGCTACCTGTACAAAATGTTCTGCCTGGGATTGAGACGGAATTTAATTGACAGTTCCGCCTGGAAAATTGTTGATTCCGCCCGGAATATAGTGGTTACAAGAAAGAATATTCTCCAGGCGGAAATGAGGCCGAAACGGGGCGGAATTTAGGGCGAAATATGCTTATGAGGTGGAAAAGATTTCCAGGCAGAAATTATTTTTGCATGCTGACACGGGGCGGAATTTGGGGCGGAATATGCTAATGAGGCGGAAAATATTTCCGGGCGGAAATTAGTCTGGGATAGAAATTTCCAGGCGGAATATATTTCCAGGCGGAAATGACAGGAGAATATGTGAATGATTCCAAAGGGGGGGGGGGGGGGATTATGAGCTTAACTCCGATATATACATAGCTCCTTAAGCTGCTGATGGATTGACGTACATTAAGAGGTCACAAAAGCTAAAAAAACTCATTAAAAATCACAAAAACAACATGCACCTTTCAATCTTTATCCAGATACAGTCAGTCATAAGACAAACCTTTTTTGCAGATGACAACATACTTCATTGATCGAACAATTAACTCATTCACTGCTTTAATAAACACAATACATTGACTTTAGTGAAATAGTGGCTTAAAACAAAACAATTAAAAATCAACAATTATGCTTGTTGGTTCACTAAAAAAGTCACTAATTTAATTTAAGGCATACGAAAACTTTATGTGGACCTCTGATGGAGCTACTAAACACTAGGTTTCTATTAAAAAAATGACAAAAATCTCGATGTGGCAAAAAAACATTCAATAAGATATAGACACCTCTGACTGCATTATGTTTTTTATATAACGTGAAATTAACTGCAAAGATAACTAGCCTGAGCATTCATTTTAAATGTTATAGGTTAAAACCACCCGCCAAAACAGATATTACTGTTAAACAATATAACTATAATAAACACAACAATATAAGAAAACAATACAAAGTAAATATAGAAACAAACCTGTTTAGTTGTTCAGAGCACTTAAAAAGTTCCATCATATTATCACTGAATCACTCTTTTCAGCCTTTTTTACACACTGAATGTTGACTTCCACATTTTACTTAATTATTTCAGAATGTTCATCAAAATAAGATTAATTCATCATATTATTAAAACTTCAAATTAGGAAAGTCAAATCATTGCTTTGAAACTGCATTTCAAATGTTCAAGCTAGTAACAGTTCTTGCAAACACCCGCTCTTATTTTCAAAATTCTGACTCACAAAAAATGAAGCAGTGTCTGTCTTATCAGGCTGTATGGATCATATTACCGGTGTAACAGGCCATTTTTCCCCCCTGGCCAATTTTTCCCCGGGGAAAAAGTTGCCTAGGCCAATTCTTCCTCCTCTAGTCAAATTCCCCTCCCCCCCCCCCCCCCCGATTTTTTATTTAATATATCTTTCGGTCTACACATTCCGACCAGTTTCCCCCCCCCCCTGGCCAGTTTCCCCCCCCCCCCCCACCTTGTAAAAGTAGTTTTAACAATAGAATTTGATTGAGAGTTGCAAAAACTGCCTCCACACTCTTATCTTTTATTTTACTTATCTTTTACATTTATTCTTCACTTTTCGGCCAGTATTTTCCCCCCTGGCCAGTTTTTCACCCTACCATGTAAAAGTAGTTTTAAAAACAGAATTTGATTGAGAGTTGCTAAAACTGCCTCCACCCCCTTATCTTTTATTTTAATTATCTTTTACATTTATTATTCACCTTTTGGCCAGTTTTCCCCCCTGGCCAGTTCCCCCCCCCCCCCTACCTTGTAAAAGTAATTTTAACAACAGAATTTGATAGAGAATTGCTGAAACTACCTCTATCCCCTTATCTTTGATTCTACTTCTCTTTTACATTTATTCGCTAATGTTTGGCCATTTTTTCCCCTGGCCATTTTTTCCCCCTACCTTTTAAAAGTAGTTTTCACAACAGAATTTGATCGATAGTTGCTAAAACTGCCTCCACCCCCTTATCTTTTATTTTACTTTTGTATTACATTTACAGGCAATCTTGTGCTTGCGACCACTTGAATTAAGCGACTTTTGTCTTATGCGACCACTTTAAATCCCGCCCAAGCGTTTTACCAATATTTTCATATTGTATTAAGCGACTTTTGGCTTACGCGACCAGCGACCGCTGATTTTAGTGTATTTTGATGCCCGAGTCTTGAATTAAGCGACCGCTTTATGGTAAAAGTGGTAAATCTGTTTACCGTTTAGGGACAAATCAGTGTTGATTGTTTATATAAGCCGATAACATGAACGATGACACCTTTGTTGTAATTTCACACCAGCCATTTTCCTTTGTCTCCATGACCGGTTCTGACCGGTGTTAATGCTGACTGCGTATCAATTTTTGGTGTCGAATAATACAGTGAGGTATTGCCAACAGTCTACGGGTTCAAGAGTTTACTTTCTGGGACGTTAAGTGACAAATTTGATCGCCATTTTTATTGCAAAAACAATGCGCCGACGCGACAAACATTTTCACAGTGTTCTCGAGGGGTGTAAAAAATAAACTATTAATCGGTAACATGTAGCGAAATCTGTTCATTTAAAAATGTTATTGTTATTATGCTTATTAGTTTGTGTTAGCAAATTTTCCAATCAGGCGTGTTTATTTAGTTTTCAATCACGGTGTTTTATTTATTTCCCTATGTACCATCATCGAGTCAGATATATATAAGCTTACATGCAGAAATTAAAATGTCAAAACGGAAAGTACCTGTATTAACGTTAAATGAGAAAATTCTGGTATTGGAAGCGTCGAAGAGTAAAAGTGCACGTAAATTTAATCACCAATGAGTTTGGAGTTGGAAAAACCCATTCACCGTGCAAACCATTTACATTGTATTTAGAAATAGAGAGAACAAATACAACTTATTTTAAGTAAAAAATGTTTTATTCAGTTTATTTATATTTAGATTCATTTGATTACAAAGCAGAAATCGCTGTGTCAAAAAGAGATAATCCGATATCTGGATTTAAAATCAAAGGTCCGCATTCATCACAAATGGCCTTTTTTATATATTTAAAGACCATTTTATTAAGAGACCACTTTTGGTTACTCCCTTTAGTGGTCTCTAAATACAAGATTGACTGTATTCTTCATTTTTTGTCCATTTACCCCCCTGGCCAGTTTTTCCCCCCTACCATGTAATAAAAGTAGTTTTAACAACAGAACTTGATTGAGAGTTGCTAAAACTGCTTCCACCCCCTTATCTTTTATTTTACTTATCTTTTACATTTATTTTTCACTTTTCTGCCTGTTTGTGCGAGGGGGAAAAAACGGCAGAGAGTCATGTTAAATAAATTCTTATGTAGGGGGGGGGGGGGGGGGAGAAATTGGCCAAGGGGAGAAAAATGGCCAAGAGTCATGTTGCAATTAATTCTTTTAGTAGGGGGGAAAAATTGCCCAAGGGGAGAAACACAATACATTGACTTTAGTGAAATAGTGGCTTAAAACAAAACAATTAAAAATCAACAATTATGCTTGTTGGTTCACTAAAAAAGTCACTAATTTAATTTAAGGCATACGAAAACTTTATGTGGACCTCTGATGGAGCTACTAAACACTAGGTTTCTATTAAAAAAATGACAAAAATCTCGATGTGGCAAAAAACATTCAATAAGATATAGACACCTCTGACTGCATTATGTTTTTTATATAACGTGAAATTAACTGCAAAGATAACTAGCCTGAGCATTCATTTTAAATGTTATAGGTTAAAACCACCCGCCAAAACAGATATTACTGTTAAACAATATAACTATAATAAACACAACAATATAAGAAAACAATACAAAGTAAATATAGAAACAAACCTGTTTAGTTGTTCAGAGCACTTAAAAAGTTCCATCATATTATCACTGAATCACTCTTTTCAGCCTTTTTTACACACTGAATGTTGACTTCCACATTTTACTTAATTATTTCAGAATGTTCATCAAAATAAGATTAATTCATCATATTATTAAAACTTCAAATTAGGAAAGTCAAATCATTGCTTTGAAACTGCATTTCAAATGTTCAAGCTAGTAACAGTTCTTGCAAACACCCGCTCTTATTTTCAAAATTCTGACTCACAAAAAATGAAGCAGTGTCTGTCTTATCAGGCTGTATGGATCATATTACCGGTGTAAACAGGCCATTTTTCCCCCCTGGCCAATTTTTCCCCGGGGAAAAAGTTGCCTAGGCCAATTCTTCCTCCTCTAGTCAAATTCCCCCCCCCCCCCCCCCCCCGATTTTTTATTTAATATATCTTTCGGTCTACACATTCCGACCAGTTTCCCCCCCCCCTGGCCAGTTTCCCCCCCCCCCCCACCTTGTAAAAGTAGTTTTAACAATAGAATTTGATTGAGAGTTGCAAAAAACTGCCTCCACACTCTTATCTTTTATTTTACTTATCTTTTACATTTATTCTTCACTTTTCGGCCAGTATTTTCCCCCCTGGCCAGTTTTTCACCCTACCATGTAAAGTAGTTTTAAAAACAGAATTTGATTGAGAGTTGCTAAAACTGCCTCCACCCCCTTATCTTTTATTTTAATTATCTTTTACATTTATTATTCACCTTTTGGCCAGTTTTTCCCCCCTGGCCAGTTCCCCCCCCCCCCTACCTTGTAAAAGTAATTTTAACAACAGAATTTGATAGAGAATTGCTGAAACTACCTCTATCCCCTTATCTTTGATTCTACTTCTCTTTTACATTTATTCGTTAATGTTTGGCCATTTTTTCCCCTGGCCATTTTTTCCCCCTACCTTTTAAAAGTAGTTTTCACAACAGAATTTGATCGATAGTTGCTAAAACTGCCTCCACCCCCTTATCTTTTATTTTACTTTTGTATTACATTTACAGGCAATCTTGTGCTTGCGACCACTTGAATTAAGCGACTTTTGTCTTATGCGACCACTTTAAATCCCGCCCAAGCGTTTTACCAATATTTTCATATTGTATTAAGCGACTTTTGGCTTACGCGACCAGCGACCGCTGATTTTAGTGTATTTTGATGCCCGAGTCTTGAATTAAGCGACCGCTTTATGGTAAAAGTGGTAAATCTGTTTACCGTTTAGGGACAAATCAGTGTTGATTGTTTATATAAGCCGATAACATGAACGATGACACCTTTGTTGTAATTTCACACCAGCCATTTTCCTTTGTCTCCATGACCGGTTCTGACCGGTGTTAATGCTGACTGCGTATCAATTTTTGGTGTCGAATAATACAGTGAGGTATTGCCAACAGTCTACGGGTTCAAGAGTTTACTTTCTGGGACGTTAAGTGACAAATTTGATCGCCATTTTTATTGCAAAAACAATGCGCCGACGCGACAAACATTTTCACAGTGTTCTCGAGGGGTGTAAAAAATAAACTATTAATCGGTAACATGTAGCGAAATCTGTTCATTTAAAAATGTTATTGTTATTATGCTTATTAGTTTGTGTTAGCAAATTTTCCAATCAGGCGTGTTTATTTAGTTTTCAATCACGGTGTTTTATTTATTTCCCTATGTACCATCATCGAGTCAGATATATATAAGCTTACATGCAGAAATTAAAATGTCAAAACGGAAAGTACCTGTATTAACGTTAAATGAGAAAATTCTGGTATTGGAAGCGTCGAAGAGTAAAAGTGCACGTAAATTTAATCACCAATGAGTTTGGAGTTGGAAAAACCCATTCACCGTGCAAACCATTTACATTGTATTTAGAAATAGAGAGAACAAATACAACTTATTTTAAGTAAAAAAATGTTTTATTCAGTTTATTTATATTTAGATTCATTTGATTACAAAAGCAGAAATCGCTGTGTCAAAAAGAGATAATCCGATATCTGGATTTAAAATCAAAGGTCCGCATTCATCACAAATGGCCTTTTTTATATATTTAAAGACCATTTTATTAAGAGACCACTTTTGGTTACTCCCTTTAGTGGTCTCTAAATACAAGATTGACTGTATTCTTCATTTTTTGTCCATTTACCCCCCTGGCCAGTTTTTCCCCCCTACCATGTAATAAAAGTAGTTTTAACAACAGAACTTGATTGAGAGTTGCTAAAACTGCTTCCACCCCCTTATCTTTTATTTTACTTATCTTTTACATTTATTTTTCACTTTTCTGCCTGTTTGTGCGAGGGGGAAAAAACGGCAGAGAGTCATGTTAAATAAATTCTTATGTAGGGGGGGGGGGGGGGGGGAGAAATTGGCCAAGGGGAGAAAAATGGCCAAGAGTCATGTTGCAATTAATTCTTTTAGTAGGGGGGAAAAATTGCCCAAGGGGAGAAAAAATGGAAGAGAGTCATTTTGCCATAAATTCTTAATAAGGGAGGGGGGAAAGATTGGCCGAGGGGAGAAAAATGGCCTAGAGTCATGTTGCAATTAATTCTTTAAGTAGGGGGAAAATTTGGCCAAGGGGGGGGAAAGATTGGCCTGGGCCATTTTTTCCCTGGGGGAAAAACGACCTAGGCCAATCTTTCCCCAGGGAAAAACTTGCCGGAGGGGGGGGGGGGTGGTGGGAGGAAATGGACGGCTACACCGGTATTGATGCATTCTTTGTTTACAACTGGGGGAATACAAAGATAACAGCCACCAAATTGACACCATAAAACAAAACACTTCTGATAAAAAGGGATAAATTTACTGCATTTCACAACAATTTTTAACTTGCATCATACATCCCTTAATCAAATTTACTCAGTCCCCTTTATTCAGAGATATTTTATATATACATGTAAGTAGATTTACATGTACTTTAAATGTTGTTATGCTTATTAGTTTGTGTTAGCAAATTTTCCAATCAGGCGTGTTTATTTAGTTTTCAATCACGGTGTTTTATTTATTTCCCTATGTACCATCATCGAGTCAGATATATATAAGCTTACATGCAGAAATTAAAATGTCAAAACGGAAAGTACCTGTATTAACGTTAAATGAGAAAATTCTGGTATTGGAAGCGTCGAAGAGTAAAAGTGCACGTAAATTTAATCACCAATGAGTTTGGAGTTGGAAAAACCCATTCACCGTGCAAACCATTTACATTGTATTTAGAAATAGAGAGAACAAATACAACTTATTTTAAGTAAAAAAATGTTTTATTCAGTTTATTTATATTTAGATTCATTTGATTACAAAAGCAGAAATCGCTGTGTCAAAAAGAGATAATCCGATATCTGGATTTAAAATCAAAGGTCCGCATTCATCACAAATGGCCTTTTTTATATATTTAAAGACCATTTTATTAAGAGACCACTTTTGGTTACTCCCTTTAGTGGTCTCTAAATACAAGATTGACTGTATTCTTCATTTTTTGTTCATTTACCCCCCTGGCCAGTTTTTCCCCCCTACCATGTAATAAAAGTAGTTTTAACAACAGAACTTGATTGAGAGTTGCTAAAACTGCTTCCACCCCCTTATCTTTTATTTTACTTATCTTTTACATTTATTTTTCACTTTTCTGCCTGTTTGTGCGAGGGGGAAAAAACGGCAGAGAGTCATGTTAAATAAATTCTTATGTAGGGGGGGGGGGGGGGGGAAATTGCCCAAGGGGAGAAAAAATGGAAGAGAGTCATTTTGCCATAAATTCTTAATAAGGGAGGGGGGAAAGATTGGCCGAGGGGAGAAAAATGGCCTAGAGTCATGTTGCAATTAATTCTTTAAGTAGGGGGAAAATTTGGCCAAGGGGGGGGAAAGATTGGCCTGGGCCATTTTTTCCCTGGGGGAAAAAACGACCTAGGCCAATCTTTCCCCAGGGAAAAACTGGCCGGAGGGGGGGAGGGGGGAGGAAATGGACGGCTACACCGGTATTGATGCATTCTTTGTTTACAACTGGGGGAATACAAAGATAACAGCCACCAAATTGACACCATAAAACAAAACACTTCTGATAAAAAGGGATAAATTTACTGCATTTCACAACAATTTTTAACTTGCATCATACATCCCTTAATCAAATTTACTCAGTCCCCTTTATTCAGAGATATTTTATATATACATGTTAGTAGATTTACATGTACTTTAAATGTTGTTATGCTTATTAGTTTGTGTTAGCAAATTTTCCAATCAGGCGTGTTTATTTAGTTTTCAATCACGGTGTTTTATTTATTTCCCTATGTACCATCATCGAGTCAGATATATATAAGCTTACATGCAGAAATTAAAATGTCAAAACGGAAAGTACCTGTATTAACGTTAAATGAGAAAATTCTGGTATTGGAAGCGTCGAAGAGTAAAAGTGCACGTAAATTTAATCACCAATGAGTTTGGAGTTGGAAAAACCCATTCACCGTGCAAACCATTTACATTGTATTTAGAAATAGAGAGAACAAATACAACTTATTTTAAGTAAAAAAATGTTTTATTCAGTTTATTTATATTTAGATTCATTTGATTACAAAAGCAGAAATCGCTGTGTCAAAAAGAGATAATCCGATATCTGGATTTAAAATCAAAGGTCCGCATTCATCACAAATGGCCTTTTTTATATATTTAAAGACCATTTTATTAAGAGACCACTTTTGGTTACTCCCTTTAGTGGTCTCTAAATACAAGATTGACTGTATTCTTCATTTTTTGTCCATTTACCCCCCTGGCCAGTTTTTCCCCCCTACCATGTAATAAAAGTAGTTTTAACAACAGAACTTGATTGAGAGTTGCTAAAACTGCTTCCACCCCCTTATCTTTTATTTTACTTATCTTTTACATTTATTTTTCACTTTTCTGCCTGTTTGTGCGAGGGGGAAAAAACGGCAGAGAGTCATGTTAAATAAATTCTTATGTAGGGGGGGGGGGGAGAAATTGGCCAAGGGGAGAAAAATGGCCAAGAGTCATGTTGCAATTAATTCTTTTAGTAGGGGGGAAAAATTGCCCAAGGGGAGAAAAAATGGAAGAGAGTCATTTTGCCATAAATTCTTAATAAGGGAGGGGGGAAAGATTGGCCGAGGGAGAAAAATGGCCTAGAGTCATGTTGCAATTAATTCTTTAAGTAGGGGGAAAATTTGGCCAAGGGGGGGGAAAGATTGGCCTGGGCCATTTTTTCCCTGGGGGAAAAAACGACCTAGGCCAATCTTTCCCCAGGGAAAAACTGGCCGGAGGGGGGGGAGGGGGGAGGAAATGGACGGCTACACCGGTATTGATGCATTCTTTGTTTACAACTGGGGGAATACAAAGATAACAGCCACCAAATTGACACCATAAAACAAAACACTTCTGATAAAAAGGGATAAATTTACTGCATTTCACAACAATTTTTAACTTGCATCATACATCCCTTAATCAAATTTACTCAGTCCCCTTTATTCAGAGATATTTTATATATACATGTTAGTAGATTTACATGTACTTTAAATGTTGTTAGGTATAATTATCATAACAAACTAACAAAGTGATTTAATTATAAGGTCTTATAAAAAAAAGCCTGAGCCAAAATATTTATAAATTTCATCAAGAACAGTATAATCTAAGTTAATTATTTTCCTCCAAATTTTGAGGAGTGAAAACTTGCAGCTGATTTTGTGGATTAGTTTTATTTTTTCAGTCAAATCAGCCTTAAATAAGTGTCATTTCAAGCTCATTTCAGCCTTTTTTGCATGGGTTAACTATTGTATGAATTGAATATAAATATTGTTTTTCTTGTGTATAGCAAATATTTCCTACAATACCCATTTAGAAACTAAAATCAGAACTCTGTTTATTAATTATCTTAAAGTCCAATTTTGAAATTCTTTATCTAAGTCCAACATTGTGCCCCAGAAAAATGTATGAAATTCCGCCCGAGATAATTTTCTTAGTCAGAAAATCCACCTTAGACAAATGTTTAAGTATGAAATTCCGCTCGAGTCTTATTTCCACCCATAATTGCAAATGAGTTCCGCCTGGAAAAAAAATCAAGAGAAATGGTCTTTTGGGGCGGAAATCAATTTCCGCCTCTAGTCCGCCCAGAAACAATAGTTTCCGTCCCAATTCCACCTCATTTCCACCCTAAAATTTCGTACGGGTAAAACCATAAATACATTCAAAACCAGGCTTGACAATCATTGGAAAAACCAAGATATGCTTTACAACTATAAGGCAGCGATTAATTGTAACACCTGAAGTCACATAAGTCGCTATCTTGAAGATTATAATGAAGACTCTGAATCCAGCAAAGAAGCTAGACCTGTGCTGGAAAACATCCATATGCAAGTATGTATTTGTATCATTCATTAACAGAATAGTTTACATCAGAGAAGCAATTAAAACTTATTAAGACAAATAAATTTTCACTGAGTCTGAGAGTTAAAAAAAAAAGCAAATGAATATGGCACATGGTAAATATAACTTTTATTATATGTATAACTCAAATGAATGAAACACAATACCCACACAAACAACTTACTTTCAGGTCTACCCATTTCATTTTGACCTCGTGCAACGTCTGTCAGGGTCCTACTGCATTTATCCTAAATTGAATTAACTAACATTAAAAACTATATTTTATATTTGAGAAATAAATTATTTACATCACAATACAGTAAGCAGGCACAGACATTAACATTTTACAACAGGTTGCCTAAACGGCAGGGGTTTTCAGCCTTATATAACATTTCTTTAAAATCATGCAGTTTTCCCCAAAATCCTAACTTACACCAGCTTTTTCATTTCCCAAAGTAGTAATTTTAGCGAGAATTCTTCCCAAAATGAGCAATTTCTTCCCAAAATCCATAGGCTAGGGCCTCTTCCCAATGAAGCGAGGAAAACCCCTGCACGGGAAAACATCTTTAGCATTTTGGTTGACCATCTATAGAGTAACGACCCAGAACAATGTACTGTACAAGATGTGTCATGTAAATATAATACGTTCCTGAAATCAAATATTACATAATTTAACACCAACATAGCTGACATGACAGGCTTTCAATGCATTATATCTTGTATATGTCTTATTCAAGTTAATGTGATTCTGAATGTAATCATTTCCTAGGTTAATAAATATTATTAAACTGCTTATGGTCTATACCAAAGTCGCCTTTGTTCATAGAAAAAAAAAACACTACGCATTTTTTGCTCAAGATTATGAAAATATGCCACACATATATTTAATCATCAATGATTCATAACAAACAAGTTGTCAACTCACATTTCAACTGTCTCCATCCAAAATACATCCTTTTTTGCTTCCGTGACGGAAGGAGAGTGGCTGGCAAACAGCCGACTGTATCCTTCCACGCACCGGTCAACAAGAATGGTCGTTTCAGACACATTCCAATTTTTGTTTTTGTTTCTCTTAACATTAAAAATTGCAGCTGCCATTCTTGTTGTGCGTTGTTTTTGTCTGCTGACAGACCGCGCGAAAATTACGTCATGCATATTTTTTCAGACTGCGTCACTATCTTTATCGGCTACAAAATACGTATATTTATGTAGTCGTATTTTATGTATGGTGCCTTTACGATTTTGTTGATGAAGCAGAATTTATGTAAAGTCGTAAAAGACTACATAAATCTCGATACGTAATTTACGATCGTATACAAATCGTAAAATATTGATGAAACCAGGGACCTATAGGTGATAATACACTAAATAGTTTCCCTATATAATTCAATGTAAAAGCGACAACTTTGAGCGAAAATAAATGCAACATTTTGCACATAGAGACCCCCATGACCATACCTTTTCTTAAAGGCCAATCGATTTATGCAATAAAAAAGATATGTCATGTACAAAGCAAGAAAGAACTTGACACAAATCAAAATCGACTGTTTTTGCAACTTTTTTTTCGGCCGTTTCTTAGTGGAATGTAACCTTTTCTAGTGCAATGGTTTACTATAGTCTTCAAGTGTATCATATTTCAGGGATTCAGTAGTGAACACCTATTCATGCCTTACCATTATCTCCGCAAGATAACACCCGAATAATGGTAAAAAGTGTAAAACATGCCTTCCTGTCAACTATGATATTTTTTTAGAGAGTACAGCCCTACATGAAGCGATCATTTAGTATATTGTAACCTATACAAACATATAGGTTACACATGCGCAATTAATTTCCTTCTATATTAAATATCATTGTGTACACACCGGTCTTTCTGACAATAACGTAGTGACGTCACCATCTATGTATAGAATGTATTACATATAAAATAGCAATCTCCATGCAGAGTTGTCGTTCCTTGCTCTCACATACAATGCTATGCTGGTTCCTGTCAAATCACTGCGCGGAGGTTGATAAAATAGTTGAAGTTCGATATCAATTTTTACCATGATAAAGCAATGACCCACTATATCATCATACATCATTGGAAAGATAAATGCACAATCTTTTGAAAAAATGGATGTCATTAAATTCTATACATTGAAACTCAAAATATTCACCTTAGAATAGGCAAACCGGTTTTGACAGCTGTGCAGGCGACCATTTTGGGCTCAAATAGTTTGACCTACTTTCAAAGCCGGGAACCATCAACATAAAAAGTAGAGCACAAAAATGGCTTTTTTTCTTATCGCTTACAAATATACCTTCAAATTGATACCAAAACATTCCATTTGGAATGTATTTTACAAATCCTATGCAGCATGCACTGAACAATGTGTGCTAAGTATCAAACTGACTGCATGTAACCCTAAAAACAGGAGTTCCGGTTTGGGGTTATGTGACCTATAGGTCCTTGCATTGTTCTTCAGTACCGTCATGGCGGCGCATGCGAGTATTCAGGGGCGGTAATACGGGAGTTATCGATTTCTGGGATTGTCTATATCAATCAGAAAATCAAAAATATGTATCAAGATAGTTTGGTATTTTGTGAGCAAAGTAAATGCCCTGATGTAAATGTTATTTCTGATTGGCTACATGTTTATTTATGCTGTTGTTTTCATTAACATTAGATCAATACTATTTACGAGACTGAATGATTTTTTCATTCCGAAACTTAAGTCAAAGTTATATCTTTGTTTTTCTTGTTTTGTTTGTAACTATTCATTATACTGTTGTTACTGTTTTATTTTCATTAAAGTAGACAGGAACAATTTTGTGTTGTTTTTGTTATATTTACAAACTTTGTTAAATACACAAAATATTACATGCACACAGTATTTTGGAGCACACATGAAGTTTTTAGTTATTACTCAACTTATTCAAATAATTTCAAATAATATGCAACATAATTTGCAGATTAATATATATAAATAAATAAATATATATATATATATATATATATATATATATATATATATATATATATATATATATATATATATATATATATATGGATAATAATTATTTATCCATTAAAACAAAATTTACTATTTAAAATAACGTTGAAAAAGTATGACATCTCAAAATCAAATAGGCAGAGATTTAATGTTAAAAACACATCACTGAGTATGCAAAAAGTTATCAAAACAATGTATGAAACATATTTATTGTATTAATTGTAATGATGGCAAATATGAAGCAAGTTGTGAAACTACAATAATAATTTGATAAAAACCTTGTACCCATCCATGTTTTTAAGGGAATTGTTAACCTATTTTGGCATTTTTTCCAATTTCATTAGATATGATTGTTTACAAATATGTATTGTTTTAAAAACACTTAACTAATTTTTATATAAAAAAAAAAAGATGAACAAAAAAACTGACGTCGCCAGTATTGGAACCCGTGTTTTCTGGATCTGTAAGCAGATGAGCTACCACTGTGCCATGTAAACTTTCATGAATTGTTAGTAAACAAAATACCTATTGTAAACGTTATCTAGCTTTTGTCAATAACATAATTGTTTTACGAACATTTTTTTCTCAAAAAGATTTTTACTAAAAATGGTCATAGAAAAAATCACTAAAAATGGTCTTTAAAAATTCTTCAAAAAAAGTTATTAAGTGGAAAATAGTTATTAAGTCGGAATATCTTATCTATTTCGTCCGCCAACATCCCACATCTAGGCATTTTTACCCCTTGATAAACATGCATCAGACTGCGAGACAGGTTCCTTATTTTCGGTAATTTAGTGCATAGGTTCCCGGGGGGTTACTTCCCAAATTTTAGGGTAGGGGTGTCCCGCTGAGACTAACAAAATGTGACCCATTTTTATACCGGAACTCTGATAAAGTAGACCTATTTTGATACAAGATTTTTGAAAAAGCATACCCATTTGTATAAGATACCATTGAGAAAGTGGACCCATTGCAATACAAGAATTTTGATAAACTGGACCCTTAGTTGAGCTAGAGATATATCTAAACTGTCTTAGAAAACAAATTGATCACTTTCCAATTCGTCTATCGTAATAGAAATATCCATTTTAAATATGTTTTAAACTTTTAATAAAATCCTATATATTTATGACCTGAAATTAAATGTTTTCTTAATTTACTTTCAAAGCCTGTGATAACGATTTCTTGATTCCACACGTAATCAAAATTTTCTACAAAACATATATTATTATCCAAGATGTCACAACCCTTCTCAAAAAAGTGTGTGAAATGTACGTTTTAAGTACGTTTGCGTGTGTTAAACGTGGCAGTATTGGCACTGCGTTTTTGTGCGCTTTTTCTTACAGAGTGAGTTTTAAACAAAAACAAACAAACAAGAAACTGTGCGCTTTTTTGGGTTAATGTGCGCTTTTATGTGCGTTAAACGTGCGCTTTTTATAAGTGCATTTTTCACTGCCATTTATGTGTGTAAAATGTGCGCTTTAAGTGGGTTAAATGTGCGCTTTTTGCGAGTTAAATGTGCGCTTTTTTATTTAAAAAGCGCACATTTAACTCACTTTAAGCGCAGTTTTAACCCACATAAAAGCGCACATGTGTGTTAAATGTTATGCACCTTATATTATAACAGGTTACTGAGGTATATGTCTATGTTTATTCATTTGATGCAAATAAATTGTTAGAGCTTGCAACAATTTTGTATCTTGTTCAATTTCTGTACAACATTTGCTAAACGGTTGTTAAAGACGCACTTTTTAAGAAGTGTGTTAAACATGTGTCTTTTTAGATACATCCGTTAAAAACAGATCATATGATAAAAACGCACTTATGAAATAAAAGACTAACTTATGCTCAAAAAAGAAGCACATCAAAAAAGAAAAACGCACATTTGTGAGAAAAAACCCACATCTGTAAATCTTAAAACACACTTCTTAGATAAAAGACGCACTTCCTAAATAAAAGACGCACTTCCTAAATAAAAGACGCACTTCTTAGATAAAAAACACACATTTTGCTCACATCTACACTCAAATGCGCACTTACAGATGAAGAAAACACACAAAAAACAAATTTTTTCACTTAAATAACGCACTTGAAAAGCAAAAACGCACAAAATGCGCACTTAAATGCACTTTTGAATACTGAAACGCAGATATTAACAAAAATCACAGAATTAACACACTTTTAAGTGCGCTTAATGTGTGTTTTGGTAAAAAGTGCGTTTTAAATTGACAATCGAATGACAGCCGGGAATGACAGAGTATAATTCCGTGTACACATGTAGTGTAAAGTCGGTTATTTTGACAGTCGTCTAATTCCGACACAATTTTCATAAATCATTTGCAGTAACTGCACTTTTCCCGGCACTTTTAGATTATGTAACGATTTCGTCACTTAATATATGACGTATGTTAATATATGAAGTCACAGTATCATCTTGGTCGATCAAGCAACAGATAAAAACAGTCAAGTTTCTGCATCTTTACCGCTACTGAAATTTACTTTTTGATACCCATTTAAATATAGAAGAATGATATTTATCATACCCATTTTGATACTGATACTTTCAAATCTATATGCATTTATATACAAGCAAATTTCCGATTTCAATACCCACATCTATACTTAGATGCTCAAAACCATACCCATTTCTATAATTTTAGTCGAAAAACACACCCCATAACCATAAAATCGGCACACCCCTATATACCCACAGGGGGAAGTTGCGCAAAAAATAAAATTATAATATATATACCCCGGGTATAGGCTTCAAGCCAATAGACCTACTGTTGTTTCCATCCCTGCAGAGGAGTTCAAAAGTAATAAAACATTACAGTATGATAATTACTTGTATATTTGTTACAGAGCAAATAATAAAAAATCGTAACATCATTTAAACGTAAATGCTTATGGTGTAAAATGGTTCATCCATATTATATAATAAAAACGATACGTATAAAACAATATCAACAATAACTTAAATACACCTTAACATTTCTGTATCCTGTTGTATCTCATCATAATTCCAAGTCTGAGTGATTTCGAAACCTACAAATGATGAAATGTTCTAGATTTTAATTGGAAAATATGGGACGCTGTGACTAGACGACTTGTTTACATATAACGTAACGTCCGCCATTTTGTTGATCACATGACAATGTGGGTTTACAGACTACATATCACGGTCAACACCAATCTCCACGCAGAGTTGTCGTTCCTTGCTCTCACATACTTTAACCGTCGTGCAAGAGATTGGGTCAACACGGACCAGATACAGAGAATAAGAGGTTACTGTCGGATTTTTTGTAATATATCAGGCAAGACTAAGAATAACAATAATATAACGGCGAGGCTTGCCGAGCCGTTATTTTATTCGTGCCGAGCCTGATATATTACAAAAACATCAGACAGTAATCTGGTTTTCTGTTAATCATACCTCTATATATGAGACTATGTCCCCGATTTTAAAGAAATTATGAAAAAACCGCTATTTAAAAAGCTGCAGTTTTAATCGGGAAAGAATATGACTTGTCGTTTGATGTGTTAATAATTACATCATGTGCACGCTTATTATTTGTAAAAAAATGTTTTTTGCTGTTTGTGTTGCATTTAGTGTTTAAAATATATTACCTCTTGGTTTCAAATTGTTTGTTTTTTAATCTGATTCGATTTTACTAAAAATGATTACTTTATAGTTGATTCCGAGTAATATGACCATCCTCCACACATTAATGATATAAGAACTTCCTGTTGACCATGATATAAAATATATTATATATATATATATATATATAAATCAGGTGTCTGCAACGTTATATCAGGCAGATATCAATGCGGTTTTATGATAAAACAAAAGATCAGATTTTCGGGCCACACGGGCATCGTTTTCGGACCAAACGGAAAATTCTGAAATAATAGTTTTATTATTTACGTCGTAATTGACGTTTGTGGTTTGTCAATATAAAGAAGTGAAACTAGGCTGATGGAGCAGTATTGCATATAAAAATATACAGAAGTGAAACTCCAGCTGCTGAGGCAGTATTGCAGACGCCTTATCTATGATCGCTCCGCCCACTTAATCACGTGACTTAGCGGTTATCAAACCTAGACAAGCTAACACCAAAATGGCTTCTTTGCCTATAGACTGCATATAGATTTACGCGATATCCCGGATGATTTTATGGACTTTTTTAACACCATATTACACTTGTAAAGGGGTTGATGCCATTTAGTTATTCTGCAAATGCAAAAAATTTCCGATTAAAGAGAACATCAGCTATTTATAACGGGTAAATCGGCACATTAAACACGCTCTCCAAATTAACGCTTGCGCGCTTACCGAAATCGAACCCGTTATTACGTGTTATGGTGGTATTTGCAATAAATTAACATTTCACCGGTATTTACCCGTGTTATTAACAAAATTATGACCGAAACATTCCCCCTACCCGTGTATTTGACACGAAATAGCGCTTTATAACTGGGAATTCGGTGAAGTTTTACGCGCTTTCTTACGCCGGGTGGGTACCTCAATCCCACATGTTATTACGTATAAAAGTGATATTAATCATATTAAACATTGCTTATGGGAATTTATCAATCACTATAATTTAAAGCGCAAAAACAACACAATAAGTTTGGACATTGTCTAATATAAATTAGCGTTGTACGAAATGGAATACGTTCAGACTATCATAAATTAATAAGGCTACCAATATCAGACGCTCGCGCAGGTACCGACTTCCCCGAAGTTACCGCATTTATTGGTTAACTAATATCAGTAATAATAACTCTTTTACAATAGCATTTATCGATACGTCTTTATTAAAATAATAACAAAATAGTTTTCACTTGTTTCTGACACACACAGAAACGCGATTTTTAACGGGGATTTCGTAAAGTTACACGAAGTGGGTACCAAAATTCTCAATTATTTTACATGCACACGTGACATAATACATACTTAATAATGCTTAGTTATTGCTTATATGACATTTCAAGTTTTTTAAATAAACTAATGTTCTATAAAGGGGATCTCGGTAATTCTTGAAACTTCCACTCGCTCTTGTCAAGATCGCATTGCCGCGTTGGAAATGGTATAAATTTAATTCATCGAACTTATCTTTCTGGATACCAAATGTCAGAGTTGCATTAACCCTATTTACACCGTTTTTGCCATATTTCATTTCCGTTTTTTATCCGAACAAAATAAACGAAACTCGTTTAAAAAAATGAGATCTAGGCATTCGAGCTCCTAGTGTGGATTAAAAGCGTTTATTGGTGCCAGCACATGACTGCAAATATGTAGATACTGTTAATAAGATAAAATATCACATGTCACCTTCAAATAACATGTATGATGTCAATTAAGTGCATTACTATCAGAGTAATAAAACACAGCATGAATTAGGCTTCATGCTGGGTTTCAGTTCTCGTAAAGTAATGCAGATGAACATGTCTATGATACGGTTAAGCGATAAACCCTATGATTTTGGTGAACATTTTTTTTGCCGTATAGATGCTCTCTACGTCAACGAATTCAAGGAAGAAAATTTGCTAATGAGTCGTATATTGACTCTGTCCGAATTTTTAGGGGAAATAACGATCGATTGTCCGAGTTACATTATCCCCATTGACACCGTTTAACCATTTTGAATCGTTTTTTTAAAGAGGAAAACAAAAGAAACTCGTTGGAATAAAAGTGAACCTAGACATGTAGCATGTCTAGGAAAATGGCGGACAGGTCGTTGCTAACGAGTGCGCCCGATAAATCGATCGCTGATTGGTGGATCAATTCTAAGATAAGGATTTGATTGACAGGCGGCGTCATGTCAGTTGGTCGTTTATTCAAGGCAAGTGTAAATAAATTTTAACCTCATAGCAATGCAACTAAAATTAAACAATAATAAAAGGGAATTAAAACGCATTCAATTTAGTAACCATTTAATTACTCAATGGTAGGACAGAGACCAGAGCAACAGAGCTACAACTTTTTGAGGAACGATGAAATGAAACTATACTAACAAGTGTCAACTACATCCCATTTATTTAAGAAATATAGCATCATACAGTAAATATTTCAGATCATCATCGCGCAAATACAGGAAGAAGCAGCAATAATGGGTGTAATAGACCCATATTACATAGCTTGCTTGTTTATGTGACTTATGCTTTGCATTGACCGTTCCAAGGCGGTGACCCCAGCTTTATTCATATTTTGTGTTTATGTTGGTTTGTATTGTGCTGTGTTGTGCTGTTTTGTATTGTTTAGGCAATCGGTCACTTGCATTAAATAAAGGACCAACTAATTGTTTTTAATGAGAATTCAACACTTCTCCAGCAGCTGGAGTTTCACTTCTTTATATTGATATTCCGGTGTTTGTAAAATTTAATTTATTCTGTAATTGCGTAAGTTTTGACGCCTTAATGAACGTAAAAAAGAAACACACACTATTGAATATAGGCAAGTTCTTGAATGCAGTTCTGAACAGAATGCTTGAGCCATCCGGCACACAACATGTTATTCCATTTGTTTTCTTAAAAATTTGTTTGCAGTTTGATCGCACAAGATACATCTTAATATGTTCATAATTCATATGATTGTATATGTAAGTGTGTATATGATAAATATACACACTCGTAATAATTGTGTACACCAAAGACCTATAAAAATAACATTTTATAGGTCTGTATGTATACAGACAGTCTGTCTTGTATCTGTATTTGTATTATTATACCTCATATTGCATTTGTTAATTTGCCGAGTATAAAATTAAACTGGTAAAATGGTAAAAACTGGTTGAACATCAGACCGACCACTGTTGATCGCCGCGCATGAACTCTAAAATAACAATTGTAATGTCCGAACACATTTAGTTTAAGTGTTAACGTGTTAATAATTAGCTTTTACTTTGAGTGTTAAATTATATTGTGGTAAAAAATATTTAAACTGTGTTTCAGGAATAATTGTAAATAAATCCATTATATTCATTTGTCGTTATGTTAGGGGGGCATGTAGTAAGACTTGTTTCCTCTTATTATCCGCGTTATTGAATGTTAAGTATTTTCATTTGTGATTAACTTAAGAATTTGATCAATATTAAACACTTTTATGTTGTGCTCGATATATAATCATTTATTTGTGTAACTGTAGTATCATTGTATTATGATATATTTCGATTGTATTATTGTTGTATTTGTACTTGGAAATGTTTGTTATTTGGAGCCAATCTCCTTGGTGCAATCCAGAATAAGGACAATCTCTGGTATGTTTATAAAACGTTCATAAACATTGGGGTAGATATAAAATAGATAACAGTTTATTTATTAGTTTTTCATCATTGGTGATTTATTAACGCCTCGTCAGGTGAAAGATTCAGGAACCCGTACTATTACACACCCGACGCGATTCGCAAATATCTCACGCCAGCGATTAAAGGTCAATTTTAACACTTTTGGAAACTTTATAATATGAAAGATAATTGTTTGAGATGCGGAATAAAACTATTTGCAACAATTAAGCGTTACGCCTTATGCCATAACTCACCAGGTAAATCTTCCAATAACGCGCCGTTTTCTAAAAGTTGGACTGACTTACCTCCCTTGCTGTGACGTCAGAGCTGTAAATCCGCTAATTTTTACAGCGTTATTTATGCCGAGACGATCAACTGAATTGCTATTACATCAATACTTTTATGTTAAATTATGGACTTTTCTGACGAATATGATCATTATGAAGATGAACTGCATGAAATTAAACCGTATATGTACAGCACACGCCATTTATCGATTTAAAAAAATCTCAATTAGACAAGACTCCTTTTCCCAAAATAGCTGGAAAAAGACATAAAATGTTCGTTATTAGATTGTTCATCATATATCTTAATTTTTGTATTTTTTGTAAATAAATGCAAGTGAACGAAATCGTATTATTGTAACACATAATTTAACTTCTAACAAAAATTCTAATCATTTGCACACATCGATGTAATTACATCGATGCTCTAACTGTTCAACGCGCATGTTTGGTCTAGTTCGTAATCTTTTCCACTTAAATGCATAGTGCAAATGTAAAGTTCAATAAAATTTCAGAGGACAGAAAACACTACCGTATTTTTCGGGGGTAAAGACGCGACTTTTTTTCCGAAGTGTCTTATTAATGGACGAAAATGAAAAACATAATATCCTAATTTTTGCGAAAATCCTTATGTGTACTCCTCCACGATAAAATCGTAGTCAGTTAGATCTACTGATGATAGCAACCGGGTGTAATCCTCCTGGAAATCGTGCTTTTCACGCATTATATTATAAAAATAGTTTTTCGACACGAAAAGCTTTCTTACAAATTTATATTTAATTCATTACAAATATATTTCAAATATAAATGTTGTGTTGAATTCCCCAATAAGAATACACATTTGTAATCCGAAACACACTTCTGATTGTCTTCTCTTAGCGCGCCGTTTACAAATTCAAGCGTCAAATAAACATTCGGGATTGTTAGCAGATATAAACACAATATGTCTTATTGTCCAAATTTCAATGCTGTTAGCCTTTTAGTCGCCGGTGCTTAAGGGAAACCGTGCTCGCACCTGGCTGTAGGCTCCCGCACCTGGATTAGTGATAATTTCGTGTTGTTTAAAGTAACAATCACGCTAAAAAATATCGAATATTTCGTTAAATAAAGCTAACCCATAAAAAATTCAATGTTCCTTTTAGCAAAATGCAAAATTTCAACGTTAGATGTTGTCTGGTAGAATTGATTAAACGAGATACAAAATGCTCGTTTTTATTTTTTTGTGGCCACAAATAATTCCATTTATATCTCCCGTGAAATATCCGAACATTTACGGGCGAACACGAGATTGGATACGGTAAGCGTCGGAAGCATGACGTAGCTCTCATGAATAATCATTATGTGAAATCAAAATGATTTCTGGGTAACTGGAACTTAGCGAATGCGAAAATGGCTTGTATAAATTATACAAATGAACGCAAACCGAATGAATCCGATCCTGACTCGAAAGCGAAAGTAGATTACATCGTGGAACGATATTTAGATATTTAGATGCTTAAAACTTGCCGAATGCTTGTAATATAACGTTTTTACATCAATGTTACTTGTTTTTAGGGTCTTCCTATTTTAATTAACCATCGTATGGTACTACTTGTTGTCGAATGTTTTTATATAGCATAATACAGTAGCCGTTTGTATTGGTGAGCGTGATAGTGACTTTAAATGCTTTTCGCAGTTTTTACACGGAGTGTCTATTCTCATCTAGAGTCCGTGGTTTGTAGCCACGACGAACCCATAATTGATTTTTAATAATTTCACCATATATGTCTACATGTCGAATTTTATATAAAAAAAATAGGCTGCGACCATTTTGATTTGTTCGTATTCTGTTTCATTTCAGACTCCATGCAGTTCTCAGATCATAATCTCTGTGATTTATTACTCTAACTTGTTAGTTTCTGACCACGCGTGCTACTGAAAATAGCCAGCGGGATTTTGTTTTATGGCACAAAGAAGCACACAATGGCTTCGACCAGTGTTTTTTGATCCCTAAATGTAAGATAAGCACGTGCAATATCAAATATTATGTTGGTCAGTACAAACGTTCTACCGAAAACCGCAGACCGCGTTTTTGTTTTATTGCCCATCCATGCCCTGAACATCCAATATCCTGTGTATTACGACACACAAACTTTATATAAGCACGTGCCGTCTGTCAAAACAATGATTTTTATAGATCGGTTAAAATAGTGAATTCCCGTATATGATCTCGGAAACGAGACTTGCTTAAAACGTTTTAAATAACGATATTTATTGTCAAAATAATTTCTAAAAACAAATGAGAACCACCCAACATACATAATACACAGACCAAACAACGTATAAATAATATTGACAATTTGAATACAAACATTGAATTGTATACGATGATTTTTTGTGCGATCAGTATACAGTACAATACAACTGGGAATACGGACAAAACCCCTCCCGGATAAAAACCCTCCCGTCATTTTCATAGGGGGCGGACAAAAACCCTCCCATGAATAAACATGGGCGGGCAAAAACCCTCCCATAAAAAAAACGGGGGAGGACAAAAACCCTCCCATGAAAAAACGGAGGCGGACTAAAACCCTCCCGTAAACGAAATTTAACACTTAGTGTTGCATTCATTAATCCGACAACATTACCAATTGTGTGTATTGTGTACATGTATTGTGTTTTCAGGGGTGTGAAATTGAAAAAAAATGTGTATCCATTAACTGTAAACATACCACTTTCTAATGTGCATATATATCCGATAATCAGTGCCCCAGATAAGCTGCGTATCTGCGTCTTTCACCCTATTAAAATGTTGAAAAACGCAAAGAAATTCAATATCATGCGTATTGAAAACGCTATCAATTTGATTTTTACGCAAAAGCGTAAAATTCGATGCGTACGACACACTAGCTTCGATCGAAAATGCTTTGCTCATGTTCGGTATTTTCTTTTGAAATTATTATCGTAACGCGGCGACGCTTTTATTCAGCAAGCGCCTGGATGACAGAGCAGAAAAACAGGCAAAGTTATTCAAACGCTCTGCGGACTAGACATAGATATCATAAAGCGTTTGACCATAATATTGACAACGGCATACATGCGTTTTCAATCTGACTTAATCCGTCGTTCATTGTGCGTGTTTTTGTAAAGCGTCTGTACTGTCAGTTTATATTACGATGCGAAATAAAAATGCCAAAGAGAGGTCGAAAGACGTCCGCCATTGTTGCGCCAAAATATCTGTCAATCACAAACTTTCTCGAAACAAGAAAGCAAGAGCCAATAAGTGCCGAATTATTCGTGTTATCGATTTTTTTTAGTTTTAAGTTTATATTAAGGACAGTTTCAAGGATTAAAGATGTTATGAAACATCAGTTTATTAAAGTTAATTATGATAGTTTACAGTTTTATTGCATCAATACAAGTGTGCAGCTTTAACATAGGTAAAGCAGAAATGATTTTAAAGTATGCATTTTTTTAAACTAATTTCACCCTATTTCAAGAATGAAATCACCCTATTTTTCAAAATCAATGGGTGAAAACCCTATTTCCCAAATAATTATCTGGGGCACTGGATAATCCAATATAATAACAACATCAATTAAAACATAAAGTGGGGCCATTTATAGACAAGTGAATTTAAATTTAGATTGAATGAAATACGATACAGTGCAACGTTTTATCGCGTCATACGCTCATTCATGCAAAAAACGTGCTTTCCGGGAAGTTTCTGAAAACTTTGCGAAAATGAAAGTAAAATTCTGTTAACAACTAACAATTCGTTAGCATGTAACTAATTTGTCTTAATTACTTATTTAATTTATTTTTGACTGTAACGTTTACAATTGCATTTTTGCAGACAATATATAAAGCATACTGTATTGTCAAATATGTCAATGATTCGGTTATTTAGGCCCACTAATCAGCTAATCATAACAATTAACTCAATTCTACTTCCGGTCAAGATGGTCGACATTTTTTTCTCTGCTGTGAAAAAATTTAAATTAAAAACATATACAACCAAGACAAACGTTTTATAATATTTTAATAGCATTAAATAAGATGTGCAACAATGGATCATTCAAGCAATAAAAACTTGTACAATAACAGTGAGTATGACGTGTTTGTGACAGAAAACCAGTTTAACGTTCTAGCAAACAAAGGAATGGCCGACTCAAGAAAACGGGCACGAGTAAACACGGGCAGTCAAAGTACTCAAGGTGAGGAGCATTCAATATCACAACATGAATATGGAAGCCTAAATACTGATGATAAACTGTGTGTAATGTTTGCACGGATGAGCAGTATTGAACAGAAAGTTGATGACTGTCTGAGCTTACACAACCAAGTGAAATCTATAGAAAATTCAGTATACCAACATGATGTGAGACTGAAATTACTCGAATATAAGTCAATTGATTTAGAAGCAAGAAGCCGGAGAAATAACCTAATTATAGGTGGCATAGATGAAATGAAAGGTGAAGACTGCCATTCTTTAATTGCCAGGTTCCTGAAAGACAAACTCCAAATTGACCCATGCCCTGCAATCCCTAGAGCACACAGGCTAGGTAGATTCCGCTCAAATTCTACAAGAGCTATCATCGTTTATTTCCTTGACTTTAGAGACACAGAGCTTATATTGGCAAATGCAAATAAATTAAGAAATACAAATTTTCACATAAATAGAGACTTCCCAAAAGAGATTGTAAATGCTCGCAAAACTCTGTGGCCAGAGCTCAAAAGACTTCGTGGTATGCATCCAAAGAGCAAAATAAGCATTGTCTTCCCAGCAAAGATAGTGGCAGATGGTCGTGTCGTGGCAGACATGTTCCCTGATTGGAGCCAAGTCCTAAATGGCGACAGAATCACGACCAATGTCCACCATTCTCCAAACGGCAACTATAGTCACCAATCACTTAGTTTGAAACCCCACCAATACGAAGTGAACCACAAATCTGTTTATGGCAATGAGACGTCCATTCCACATGCCACGCAGCACAACTATTCTCCAAACAGCAACTATAGTCCAAAATCACTTAGTTCAAAATCCCAACAATTTGAAGGGAACCATAAGCCCGCTTCTGGCGATGAGGTGCCCACTCCACAAGTCACGCAGCACAGTCAAATCCACAATACACAGTCCATAGAGCACTATGAAGGAGCCCCAAATCCAACAGTCCAGGAAATCCACACCAACAAAATAACCTCCTCGTCAAATGGACATACACACATTTCCAGGCGTCCTCAATCTGAATCTCCTGCTCCAGCAAGAAGACGCACACACGCCCCAATAAACCAAAGATCGTCTGCCTCGGGGGAATCCGCTTTCCAGCGCCCATGGACATCAAAGTCAAAGAACACCCAAACAAACACTGATCGATCTGCAGCAGGTGTTAATTCCAGAACTCTCCAAACTGCTCACACAAACACTAATGAAAACGATGTTCATTTGGATCCCCTGAACACGAGCTGTGCAAATCCCTCAAACTCTCACAAATAGGCCCAAGGGGGGAGAGGCGCTCTGCGTAACCTGAAATCAGAAACAAACTTAAAATTATGTTGTCTGAATGTAAGTGGCCTAAAAAAACGTTTAAACTACCCTGAATTTGTTGACTTTGTAAATATGTATGACTTGTTTTGCATTTCAGAAACACATCTTGATGAATATGACATTGTTGATCTTAATGGCTTCCATTTAATATCCAAACACAGGATGCAAAATTATAGAAGAAAATCAGGAGGCATTGGTATATATATAAAAGACAATATTAGCCAATATGTCCACGCTGTCCCAAATAACTCGGAATACATACTCTGGGTTTCTATATCCAAAAGCTTATTCAATTTAGATGAAGATATCTTACTAGGTGCACTGTATTTGCCACCAGAAAATTCAAGGTTTTTTAATGAAGACTTGTTTAACGTTTTGGAAAATGAAATCAATGACAAATGCAGTAACTTTAAATATGTTTGCATAGCTGGCGATACAAATGCTCGAACAGGTTCAATGAAGGATTTTATACGCTCTGACCCACACCTTAACAACCTGTTTGATATTGACGAAGAAATTCAACAACAACTTGATAAATGTGTTATCCTGGAAAATCTTTCAATTCCACTCACAAGGGTTTCCCTAGACAAAAAAACAAATATGCATGGGTTCCGAATGCTCGATATCTGTAAAAACTGTAACATTTTTTTCCTCAATGGTAGACTAAACACAGATAAAAATTCAGGTGCCCTCACTTTTCGAGATAAGTCTGTCATTGATTATGTCATTGCAACAGCCGATTGCTTCACAAACATTACCTCATTTGAGATTATTGAAACAGATCCCTTATTCTCTGATGGACACAGCGCTCTTACATGGACCTTTAGAATATTGAACAACCAAATGCCAAAGCAAGACACTAAATTAGCCTTTCATCATCCTGCCTGGAAACAAGGTATGGAAAACAATTTTAAGCAAAACATAAATATGGCAGACATAAACAATCTAATATCACAACTTAACACCTACCCTCAATCCAAGGAAACAGTTGAATTTATAACCAGCGAACTACAGTCCATTTTTCACAACACAGCACTTCAAACGTTCCCTGAAAAATTTAGAAACAAGCATATAGTAAATAGGCCAAACAACAAACCCTGGTTCGGACCAAAATGTTTTCAAGCAAGACAAAACTACCATAATGCTAAAGACGAATATACAAAAAATAAAAATAATGAGAACAAATTAAGATTAAAAAACGCAAGTAAGCAATACAAAAGAACAATGAATATATTCATTAATAAACATAATGAAAACACTTCTTCCAAACTTAGAGCATTAAATGAAACAAACCCAAAAAATTACTGGAAATTTTTGAACTCATTGAAACCTAAAACCAAACTAAATAAGGCACCCTCCATTGATGAATTCTACGAGCATTTCAAGATCATAAATACAAATACAATTGATGATGACCGTTTCGAAAATGATATACACACCACGAATGACTCAAATATGTACCTAAACGCGCCACTCACTGAACATGAAATAATTAAATGCATAAATAACCTAAAAAACTCTAAAGCCTCAAGCCCTTCAGATAACATTCTTAATGAATATATTAAATCAACCAAAGAAATCCTACTACCCCTTTATTGCAAACTGTTTAACTGTATTATTGATACTGGAATTATTCCCCAAACATGGCTTGAAGGTACTATCATCCCAATTTTCAAAAACAAAGGTGACTCTAAAGATCCCAATAACTATCGACCAATAACAATATTAAGCTGTCTTGGAAAACTGTTCACCTCTGTACTAAATCAAAGATTAACTCAATTCTTGGAAAACAACAATCTTCTAGATGAAAACCAAGCAGGATTCAGAAAAGGTTATTCTTGCAGCGACCATATTTTTACACTACACTCTTTAATAGAAATACTAAAAAAACGGAAACAAAAACTCTATTGTGCATTTATTGATTTCTCGCAGGCGTTCGATAAGGTATGGAGAGTAGGCCTCTGGCACAAGCTTCTAAAAACCTCAATAAACGGTAAATTTTTTAACATCATTTTTAGCATGTATAGTAATATTAAATCCTGTATCTCACACAATGGCACTGTCTCTCCTACATTTATTTCAGAAATTGGAGTCAGACAAGGAGAAAACCTTTCCCCACTTCTGTTTTCTTTGTTCCTGAATGATATGCAATCATCTTTAAATCTGAATGGTTCTGTCGGTGTAGAGTTAAACGACCCCTTAGACCTAACATTGTGGCTTAAACTCCTTATTTTACTCTATGCTGATGACACTATATTACTTTCCGATTGCCAAAATGACTTCCAGAATAGCCTTAACACTTTCCATGAATATTGCAACAACTGGCACCTTAATATTAATTATAACAAAACTAAAATAATAATATTCGGAGCAAGACAATTACAAAACTTCAATTTTTACATTGGTAATACACCTATTGAGATAACAGACAACTATCATTATCTTGGTCTCACTTTCTCAAGCAATGGATCATTTCTTAAAGCACGCAAACATATAGCAGAACAAGCAACCAAAGCCATGCACTTACTTTTCACAAGGGCAAACAATGCCAGCCTCCCAATCGACCTCATTATAAAGCTCTTTGACCACACTGTGCTCCCTATTCTGACCTACGGATCTGAAATATTTGGATACGAAAACATTGATATACTTGAAAGAATCCACAATAAATTTTTAAGAAAAATCACATATGCTAAAACTTCAACACCTATATCTTTCTTACACGGAGAGCTTGGAAGGTACCCAATATCAATTACAATTCAAGCAAAAATGATATCTTTCTGGACTAGAATACTTAACGGGAAACAAAATAAGTTTGCAGCGCAGATATATAACTATATGATGATTCTCCCTGACAATAACTTCAAATGGATAAATAAAATAAAAGAAATTCTCAATGCAACAGGTTTTATAGACTTATGGCACAACCAACACCAATTGAATACTACTATAAAAACAAATAAAATCATTAAAAACAAATTAATAGAGCAATATAAAGCTACATGGCAAAACAGTCTCACTACCTCAAACAAAACCAGAACATATAGAATATTCAAAGAGAACCTTGAACTGGAAAAATACCTTACACTTTTGCCTCAGCGTGAGCGAAGTAGCCTGTTCAAAATCAGAACAGCTAACCATAACCTCCCAGTCGAAACAGGTAGATACGATGGCACCCCATATGCTGAAAGAAAATGCACAAAATGTACAAATGACCAGGTTGGAAGTGAAGAACACTACATTTTATTTTGTCCCTACCTTCAAACACAAAGAGAACAGTATTTAAGTGTATTCAACACACCAACTTCAAACCTTACTCTTAAAACAGTTCTATCAACAACTTCAACAACACAACTTAAAGAAGTGTGCAAATTCTTAAACATAATCCTTCAAAGTTTTAAAGAACAGTAATGTCACACCACTCCACTACCATTTCATCCCATTACTATCATACATGTATTCTTGTCGCATTATATGTCCAACCCAATGCCTCCTGATCTTCCCAAGTTGACAAATGACAACCATTAACAATGTATTATATGTTTATTGTTGTTCCGTATTGCTTCTCCAGTAACGGATTCTTTATCGTTTATTTATTTCATTGTTTTATCTTTATGTCAACTTCAAGGGAGATAATTTCTTTATCTGCTTAACAAAGACAGTTAAATAGTAGACTATTAAATGATACCGTACACCAATTTACTTACTAAGCTTAGTTAATAAATAAATTACCTGCTTACCTGGCGATTTAACGGTACGTTCCATCCTTTAGCTTAATTTTATCCGATAATTGCTGTCACGAGTTCGTCTTCAGGTGTTCTTTTTTTGCACTCGTTACTTTAAAGCGCGAACGAACAAATCAATTATTCCCGGAACGGGCTATACGCTACTATACTGCCTTTCTATGTTTATGTTTTTGCGGCTGTATTTAAGTTATCCTTTTTTTTTCTGAGAATCAAACTGTATGTTTGCCAACATCGGATAAAAATGTACATAATAAAAATAGCTAATGTAAATAAAATGAAAGCTATCCATAAATGTCGGTGTTAATTGCTATTCACAGCAAATGTTATTTTGCTAATATGCCTCCCGACAATATACAGTATAAAATCTGTGTTGTATTGCATTGCTCTGTGTATGTAAATTGTTTATTATGTATAGTGTACATATTATTCAAATATCGCAACTGTGGACTTTTCTCTCTCTCTCTCGAAAAATAAACTCAGGTTACACCTGACTACGACTACTAGTGATTGACATTGAATTAAATCTACTTATAAAGCCCAATACCTAAAAAAGACTTCCCATTTTCTGTTTTCATCATTGTCTGCCGGATTCGTCATCTCGATATATAACTATTGTATATATACATGTAAAGACATATCCACTCCCCCCCCTCCCAACAAACTAGTTAAAATTGATTGTGTTTGAACACTCCACTTAATAGTTTCCCTTTGTATTGTGTATTATAGTATTGTATTATATGTTTACATTATGCATGCTATAGCTGATCAACTTGAACCGGATAATACTGTTAAAACCTGTTTTTGTCATGTTGCCCTTATTGTATACCTTGTATACTTGGGTGAAAATAAAGAGTTGTTCTGTTCTGTTCTGTTCTGGTTATTTAGGCCCACTAATCAGCTAATCATAACAATTAACTAGTTAATGGCATACAATAATATATATCAAAATAGCAAACTGTGAATCTGCAACTGCGGACAAAAACCCTCCCGTGAAAGGAATCAAACACCGACAAATGTAATTGCTTCATACATTGTTGCATTCATAAATCCGCAAAATTTACTCAAAATAGCAAACTGTGAATCTGCAACTGCTTTTAGTTTTTAATTAGTTTAATCACATAATCAATTAAAAGCAATTAAACGCCGATAAATGTATTTGCTTCACACAATGTTGCATTCATTAATCCGAAAAAATCACTCAATGCTGACAACATTTGCTCAAAATATCATACTGTGAGTCTGCAACATATAAAAAGCAATTTGTTTGTGTAAAGGCACACATCCAACATGGAAATCATCACCACTTCAGCTGGAAAGAAAAGACTCGCGCACAATGGCTTCGTCTACACTAAGAAGAAAACGTCAAAATCGACTATACGCTGGGAATGTTCTCAACGCGCGGCAAAGTCTTGTAAGGGCGCTGTAGTCGCGGACATAAATATGACGACAATAAACTCAACCAAAAGTCACAACCATGAGGGAGATCAGTTTCACGTCGAAGCGTTGAAGCTGCGTGAAGACAAACGAAATAAAGAATGTCTTGGGAAGCCTGTGTCCGCCTCTGTTATTTTTGCGATGATGAAAAAAAAGAAACACGACTTTGATGTTCTTAATGCACTAGCCGGCGCACAATTTGATATTTTATATATTTACACCCTACTTGTTATTCATACTAAGTAATCATGAATATCGTAGTTCTTATCATACTAAGTAATAATAAAAATCTTAGTTCAAACATATATAATTGACATCAAATGGGTGTAAAATAACATTTCAATTCAGAAATATTTTAATTAGTCGATATATAGTGTAATGTTACCTACTGAAGTGAAGTCACTATTACAAAAAATAAATATCTCGGATAACCGACAACAAAATACAAATGTCGGAAATGACATTCGGAAATGACCGATTTCGGATAAAAAATTCATAAATAATCGTTGGTACTTGAATTCGTGGCTCAGATTTCACGGAAGTGTTTTTGTCCGGTCCCGTTTTTTCATGGGAGGGTTTTTGTCCTCCCCCGTTTTTTTCATGGGAGGGTTTTTGTCCGTCCCCGTTCATTCATGGGAGGGTTTTCGTCCGGCCCCTATAAAACTGACGGGAGGGTTTTTATCCGGGAGGGTTTTTGTCCGGCATTCTATTTATTGATACAAATGTATGCAATTGAATGTAATTTTTCAATAATGAACGAACTAAAAGAGTGTAACGATAACGATACAGCGTGTTTGATTTTTATTTTATTCAAAGGAATTGCCAATAGCAAATAATTCGCGAGATACTCCGGTACTGATATTCGCTACGAAACTTTTAATCGAAATTTCATCAAATCTTTAAAAAGAAACATATGCCGAAATTCGTTTGATACTTTGGAAAAAATAGAGAAAGTTTGTGTTTAGGAATTTGAGCACTGTTTATTCAATTATTTACAAGAATTTAATGTGAAAAACGGAAATCGGCCATATACGGAATTATCATTGTTTTGACAGTTGACATCCGATGGTAATTGTATGAAGTATGAAGAGAAGCTGACGAAATGTTAACACAATCGCGCAGAAGTAAATATATCAGCGTATTATCTGTTTCTAATTTTCGTTAATTTTTAAATTATTTAACATTTGCTATAGTATACAATAAATATTTGTAAATATTTTTACTCTGGTAATCGCCGCGTGTAAAGACGCGGCGTGATTCTGTGGATCGATGCCGAGGCAGAAACAGACGCGGCTGTTTTTATTTGGAGAAAACAGTTTGTGTTTGGAAACATGGCTAGCACGATTTTGGTGCACCAAATCTTTTTCAGTTTTTTGTCGTTCGGAAACTGCAAAAGAATCACATTATCTTTTCCAGAACGTGATTTACAGCGAAAGGCCGCACAGATAACCATTTTCCCTATTACTGTGAAAACAATTTCACGAAAATATCAATACAAACAGAAAAAATAAAATCCGAATTCTGATCTATCGCTTATCTTCTAAGCGGACGCGAAAATGCTTGTTCAGCTCTGACGTCACACAACAGGGGAAAACAGGGGAGATAAGCGAATCAACGCTTTGCGCAACCTCCGCGCAGAGATTTGACTGGAACCAGCATAGCTGGATCTAATCCCTGCCATCATACACAACCACGTGATGATAGCTGAGCCACGTGATACAATAATCGCGTCTTACAGTTACAACGTCATAGAAAACAATGCCGAAAAAGAACGTGCCGTATAATTGTTTCCTTTGTTAAAACAAGAGTTTAATGTTTAACCGGAAAATAAGAGCCATATATGTATAATGATCTAAACTCCCTGCCGTTATTACCAACTAAGTCATAATAGTCGAACCACGTGGGCGTCTTACAGTATCAACGGTTATTTTTAAATTTGTCAACAGTTATTTTTACTTTTTTAATTAAAGTAAATTTTTTTAATATGAACCTAAACTTATACACTATTTTCAAAATATAAAATAAAATAATATTCCTTTTCATAATATAATACTTAAAAAAATAAAATAACATCCTACCGAATCTGGTAGGATTTTCTTGTGATGGCAGAGGTTGTATGTGAGAGCATGGAACGACAACTCTGCGTGGAGATTGCGCTTTGCGAGTTACGATCATTGTGGTCATAATACACCAAATAGTTTCCCTATATAATTCAATGTAAAAGCGACAACTTTGAGCGAAAATAAATGCAACATTTTGCACATAGAGACCCCCATAACCATACCTTTTCTTAAAGGCCATTCTAAGCGGAATCGATTTATGCAATAAAAAACATATGTCATGTACAATGCAAGAAAGAACTTGACACAAATCAAAATCGACTGTTTTTGCAACTTTTTTTTTCGGCCGTTTCTTAGTGGAATGTAACCTTTTCTAGTGCAATGGTTTACTATAGTCTTCAAGTGTATCATATTTCAGGGATTCAGTACTGAACACCTATTCATGCCTTACCATTATCTCCGCAAGATAACACCCGAATAATGGTAAAAAGTGTAAAACATGCCTTCCTGTCAACTATGATATTTTTTTAGAGAGTACAGCCCTACATGAAGCGATCATTTAGTGTATTGTAACCTTGTGTACACACCGGTCTTACTGACAATAACGTAGTGACGTCACCATCTATGTGTAGAATGAGTTACGATCATAAAAGTCAACAAAATCATCTTTTTCAGGTTATACACAACACGCAATCGTTATTTTCCCGATAATTTAATCATATTTCAATGCAAATAGCGTTTAATATATTGACTTTGGATTGTCTTTAAAATTTACCTTTAACAGCTAGTACGCGCCACAGGGGATCCAGAATTTGCGCAATTAACACCTCCGTCACAAATAGACACCGATCACCGTCCGATCAGCGGCCGACGTATTTTTCCGCTCATCGGGCTGGCGACCGGCCGATGATCGCACGGAAACCAGGCCGATTTGTAGCATCGGGCGGCGTCCGGATTAATTTTAAGTCTCACTTAAAAATTTTACCCAACGTCGGGCCCGGGAAGGAATCGAGTTGAGATCGAAACAAGATCGGACGATCAACGCACGGGTATCGCCCGACATCGGATTCATTGAACGTGTATCGGCAAAAGTAAAGGTATTTCCCAGAGGCATATAAATCGGCCGGCGACCGTCTGATTGCCGGAGGGCCTCCGCACGATGCCCGACGGACGATGCTCGTTATGATAAACGTACAATGAATCCTATGTCGGGCGCACGCCGGGCGATAACCGACCGTTGATCGTCCGATCTTTTTTCGATCTCGATTCGATTCCTTTCCGGGCCCGATGTCGGGTAAAACAAACTGTGATATAAAAAATTAATCCGGACGCCGCCCGATGTTACAAAATGACCCGATGTGCGCGCGATCATCGGCCGGCGCCAGCCCGATGAGCGGAAAAAAACGTCGCCGTCGCCTCCTATCAAAGACTCATATTTCTACATGTATGGTGGCATAGTGGTGGCATTCACTCTTCTTTTCTTAAATTGCACTCCTCTTCTTTTCTATCTCGTTCCCACGACATACTAACTCGAGGGAGCGACTTACTACTCGTGGGAACTAACTAGCTATGTCGTGGGAACGATTAACCAAGTCAAGGGAGCGAGATAGAAACAAGGAAAATGCAAAACTAAATATAAGTGCAATGAAAAAAGAGCGGTGCAGTAAATAAAGGAGGGGTGCATTAAACAAACGAGGAGATAGTTTAATTTTTCATCATTTTGGAGTGTCTTTACAGATTTCGCATTTGATATTAAGATTACTCAAAAATTATACCATTTACATCAATGCTTCACTGAATTGAATGTCTAGGTTGAAGTATAACATACCGTCATTTATAGTATATAATTGTAAAGAGTATTATTGAAAAGCAGTCCGTTTATGTGAATGCATTTTGCTTTGTTATGTATGGTATTAGTTTGGTTATTTCGATATCATGAAAAGTGAAAATAAAGAGCATATATATAAATAATATCCCTTATTATCAGTTTTCCCGGCCCTCATAATTATATCGTGCCATTGAAAAAAAACTCAATAATTAAGTGCTGGACAGTACAATTTAATTAAGTTTTTCCATTTTCGAGGTTTTCCGGTTTTGAAAGTAGGTCATATTTATTCCAAGCTGATATTATGATTACACATAATTTAATGAGTTTGTTTTTGGTTGATTGATAGGTTTATCAAATGTTGTTTGTTTTATAAGCCGCTTACGCGGTATTTGTGAAAAAAGTATATGAAAAAAATAAATAAAGAGAAACATGAACAATATGGGCCGATATTATGAGAAACGCTGTACATTATACTGATTACAACATGGAGCTTATAGTCTCGCCAGTATTTTTGCGAAACATTTCCGAATGTAATGCAGTTTTTGTTATTATGTCCAAGAATACACGTTAAACTATAGATCGACGTATTAAAAATGTACGTTTTTCAAGCTTTCAAAAAGTAAGAGGGCCGATACTACGTACGGATATGCTAATAGGCGACCCATGCTAATAAAGATCTAATGGGAGCGCGCGCTTTCGGTAAATCTAGTAACCGAATGATGTATCGTGATGTTGTACAAAATGTCACCAATTAAAAGGGATAGTCGGGCTTTATCGTATTCTTCAATATTAATAGTAATACATCTGCAATCAACAGATCTACCTATTTTAAAAATATAAAATCAACTGATTTTTTTATCTGAATTTATTGAGTCCGACGAACTCATCAATCGTGTTTAATGGCGCTGTCATCTACCACCCAGTGTGGTTTATGACACCATGCTGTTAGTTAAGTCTGGATAATATCTGATCAAGACGAGCTAATCGGTTAATGCAGAACAAAGGGGCATATAAACACCGGAATACAAAGGCTTACACGATTTTAAGATTGATGCAAACAATCAAATAAAAAATATTGCATTTAATTTAATTAAATTTAAGGTATCAACGTGTTTGTTTTCCTAGTTTCCTATATGGTTAATGTATATATATATGTTGTATATTTGAAATTGATATATTTATATATTTATTGTTTGTTTTTAATCTAGATCTAATTTGTTTCAGTAAAGTAGAACAACTTGTTTGCATGTTGAAAAAAATCTTAATTCAATCGTTTAAATATATAAATAACGATCGCGCTCTATTTCTCATTGCAAATAAAATAGCGCAGCGCTAAATATTGTTTTCACCGTCGTCAAGGGGCACGTAACTCGGTTACAGACCATGGACTATACGGTCCAGATAATACGGCCCAGATTAGCGGACCATACGTCAGATTAGTGGACTATACGGCCCAAGTTTTCGGACTATACGGCCAAGACTTGCGAACCATACGGACCATATGTCTTTACGCCATGTAGATTGTTTTAATACACGAAATACTACACTGCGTATTATGCTGTGATACTATACATCTGTTAAAACACACAAAAAAAACGGGAAATGAAACGTTTGTGTTCATGATTATTTCAATCAAGTTATTCATATTCTCAGATTTAGGAAAGTCAACCAGGAATCCACGAAAAGTAAACATTTAACATTTATCTTTTCTGCTCTAACATATAAGGAAAACAGCGATGCTACACACATGATTGAAATGCGAATCTCCCGAGATTTCACGGTCATATGATGTTATTTCTATTTTTAGTAACAAACCATGTGCTACATAATTTACAAATTCAGAATGACATTTCCCGGTATTTTAAATTATTCTTGCTTGTTTTGTAAACAAATTGTAGTGTAAATACAAAATCAATGTACAAAATATTCAAAATTACCAAATTCACTTTGAAATCAGTGTTTAAATCCACCAGACGTAACTTGATAATCACAAATAATATATTTCAGAAAACGAAAGTAATGTTTACAATTCCAGCAAAAAATGTCAAGGTCGATCCGAAAGTATCCAAATGAAAACTCGTCACATGACAAAGCGACAATGGCGTCAAAATTATGACTTTCAGGCTGATGAGAGTTATTTTCATCTATTGTAAGATGCATTTGAACCTTAAAATATGCCCCGATGCAGTAATTTATATTCATTCACCAATATATGAAGGAATGTATCCAAGAAAATGGACTGGCTTTGATTTATAGCGTGACATAAATATGTCACGACTCTGGTTGACTTTCGATACGGGGTTGGCTTCAGCGTACAGGTATGTCAATACTATATAAACTGTACGCTGAAGTTTCTTTAGCTATGACTCTTCAAGAAAATTACCCAGTCATTTAAATATATATTAATGTATATATATATATATACATATATATATTATGTATTATATTATATTGTTTAATTGTTTTAAAACTTTCCCGCACAGATAGTAAAATCCCGACTCGAACGATTCCCCAATACATCCGTTTCAACCCGACTCTATTACTGTATACTTACTACTTTTCAAGTTTCTATTTATTACCCGATAATCCCGTTTATTCCGTTTTTATAATTCACTTTCTGGTGAATATGTACGCTAAAAGCTCTCAATTATTTCTTTAACACAAACCTTGCCATTTTTTTATAATATCAAATAAATTTTAAGTGACTATAGATTTGATGAAATATTGCCTCTGAACATGCGTCAATCCCCTGACGTACGTGTTGTGTGCTTGTTAAAACGCTCAATACACGCACAATACACATGACGCGACATAGTACATGCTGCATAATTTTCGCGCTCTTTTTAATTGAGAAAAAGATTCGACACAAAATAAATTTGCACTGCTAATTTGAAGCAAGAATATTTTTAACGTTGCGGTAACATTTACATTCGGAAGTGTGTTTCGGAATAAAAACGCATTAACATCGACTTACGGGAACGATTTACTCCCGTAAGTCGATGGGTTTCGGATTACAAATTTAATTATTCCCATTTGAGATTTCGACAAATATTAACAGTTGAGTTATGAATTCAACGATAATTTGTTTAAGCACTTGACGAGTCGAATAAATGTTTTGACGGAATTATGCATGAAATTCACGTTGTCCACGAGGATTACGGCCAGTTGCCATCATCAGTCTAGTATCGATTATCGGACGAAACATTTACAAGTGTACGTAATTAATTCAACGAAAATTTGTTAAAGCGCATTACGTGTCGAATAAATGTCAGAAAAACGAGGTGAATCAGTTACTATAAATGGACATGATGAAATATACATGTACTGAAATAAAATTGTTATCGCATAATTGTAACCGGCAAGTTATATTTTCAAATGTTCCCTCCATATAATCCGCGTCTGTGATTGGCCGATTATCTTGTGCGCACAATATAGCGATTGTGTTTTCAAGTCTCAAAAAAAAAGAGACGGAAAAACAGAACTTGTGTTTTCCGCTCCAAAAAAACAACCACGTGAAAACAGAACTTTTGTTTTCCCGTCGCCAAAAAAAAGATAACTCCTGAAAACAGACTTATTTTGTGTTTCCCCGAGTTAATATTTTTTTGGCGACGGGAAAACATAACTTGTGTTTTCCCGACTTTTTTTTTGGAGCGGTGAAGTCACCTTAGTGCCACCGTACATTCGTCTTTGTATTAGGATCGGAGTTAGTGTTCTTGTGTCGTATGAATAAATATCGCTGCAGGAAATTAAAATGATCTTTAAAACTAAATTTAGATTCACATCGTACATGCATGATATACATGCTGGCAAATTAGACTGTACAGACATTTTCTATTTCAGAATAAAATATCTAGCTGATTTCGCATTTTTCGGCACATGTTCTTCTTTACTTTTATTTTAATTTATATTGAAATATATGTATAATAAGTTTTGTACACATTTTATATAAATTCATAAATAGTTGACAAAATCGTGCAGTCCCGCTTTTAACGATGAAATAATAGAACTATTGCCGTTTATGGTCACGCCATTATTATATTTTTTATTTTCTCACAATCTTAATTGAACATGAATTACATATTAAGACATGATCCATATTGTCCGCCAATGTTTAAATTTAAACAAGTATTTTGTCATTACAGTTGTTTAATATTTTAATTAATTTATTGATAAAATATTGAAAGAAGTGGAACTCGAAATGAATCTTAATATAATAAACACGTATTTTGTCATCAATGTCATTACAGATACTTTAATATTTTAATTTATTTATTGATAAAATATTGAAAGAACTGGAACACGAAATGAATATTAATTCAGACATGTTCCGTATGGTCCGCAAATCTGGGCTGTATGGTCCGCTAATTTGGGCCGTATTATCCGCTAATCTGGGCCGTATTGTCCGCTAATCTTGGTCGTATAGTCTGGTCCGTATGGTCCGCAAATGTTCAAATTTAAACAATAATATTGTCATTAATGTTATTACAGCAACTTTTAATATTACTTAAATTTATTGATACAAAATTGAAGGAAGTGGAACACGAAATAAATATTAATATAGACATGGTCAGTACGGTCCGCAAATCGGGGCCGTATGGTCCGCAAATGTTCAAATTAAAACAACAATGTTGTCATTAATATAATTTCAGCAACTTTTAATATTTTATTAAATTAATCGACACAATATTGAAGGAGTGGGACACGAAATGAATATTAATTCTGACATGTTCCGTAGGGTCCTAAACTCTTAGCCGTATGGTTCGCCAGTGTTCCAAATTTAAACAAAGAATGTAGTCATTAATGTCATTACATCAACTTTAATATTTTATTAAATGTATTAATTCGTTAATGGCCGTATAGTCTGGGCCGTATGGTCCATGGTTCGTATCGTCCCTAATTCCGTAACTCTAACTGACGCAAGTGCCCGGATGTTGCGATATTATGAATTGCTAGGACTTCATTACATGTTCTAGTTTTTGACCTTGCAGTGTACCAAGAAAAGTCCTAAAAAAGCTTTATAACTATATAGACGTATCTACGTCTCTGCTATATTTAATAAATTCATTATTGTCCAGTACTGATAAATTTTGTGGAAACGTATGATACAAGAAAACATTTTTGAACATATATAATACTGAAATAAATTATAGTTCGATTGTTCTACCATTTATAAAGCTCGTGTGTGTTTTAAGTAAGCAAATTTCATTAACGTTAACAACAAACATGGCGGAAGAAATACCCGTGGTTCCAAAAGCAACAACGTTACTAATAAATAGCGGAAATATTGTAAATTGGAACAGATTGAAAAGAAAACCATCTCAGAATCCAACTGAAGAGGTGAGTTTCGCAATAAAACGAATGATGACATTCTGTTTGGCATTGTTAATCAGTATCATGTATCATGACTATTATTATGATTGATAGATTGTTGTTGAGTCGTGGGTTCTTTTAGAGTCGTGGTTATAGAGTTATAGAGATGGTATCCGGAGAGGCGCCCCCCCCCCCCCCCGGAGAGGTGCCCTCCCATCAAATTTGGACGGGCAGATGTGCTAGATTTCACTTTACCGGTACACAGTTGTTTTCCACTATCAACAAAGCGGGGGTTTGGGGGCTACTTGGTTTGGGTTCAGTAGCCCCTGATACTTAAAAAATATATAGGATAACAAGAATTATTAGGTGTTGCATTCTAGGTGTTGCGGGTTAGGGTATGTTTTTCCGTTGTTTTTTACGTACCGGTAAAGTGCAATTTCCCCGGGCAGATAAGTGCCCCCTGTCAGAGTTAAGTAGGCAGATTTCTGGCCCCTCACAATAATGCAAGGGGCGGAAAAGTGCCCCCCCCCCCCCTGTGTCAGCTTTAAGAACCATGAATTGTGGAATGCCTTTATCAGTGGGTAAGGTAGACAAGTCTCCGCTAACTTATAGATAGGCATCCATTTTGCCATGTTTTGCAATATTTAGGGCTTGAAGAAAAAAGTGCAGTTAATTTTTTTTATCAGTTTATATATTTGCAGTTAATTAGGATGGGCAGGCTGATAACTTGTTACCTTTAACATTAAGCACCGCCATCTTTTAATTGGGAGACCGGACCAACTTCAATTATTGAGCACTTGTTACCTTTGAAGAAAGCGGCAGACGGGTTTATTATGTTGAACCGTCGAAGATTTGTATTAAATTGCATGCTAATTCATGGGCTTTTTGTTTGAACTACAGGGAAAATATGAAATAATTCAGCCGCAAAAACTTTTTATTAGAAAAAAAGTGATCATTTTCTTTGGTCCGACGCATGCAATAAAAAAAGATCCCCTGAATAGACAAATCCTGCAGGATCAATCTGCTCAGGGTGTTCTTTAAGGGGAAGACAATATTTAGGGGGCACTGATCATGGTCATCAATTCTGACAAGAGGGCATTTCTCCGCCCCCTATTTTTCAGCAGGAGGGCATTTCTCCACCCATTTATATGCAGTTATTATTGAAAAAAATTTGACCAGGCCATTATTGTTTTGCTGATAAAATATGTGACAAAAACAGGTAAATACAGTCCACTCTCGTTATCTCGAAGTCAGCGGGAACAAGAAAAAATATCGAGATAACGAGAGTTCGAGATATCCGAGTAGGTGTTTTCAAAGAAAAAATTAGACGAAAATTTACCTTGTTTTTAACATCTAAATACCTGCCAAGTGGTCTAACTAAAGCTGTCACCGTGTGACATAATACTCTCTACCTGATATATACGCGTTTTTTACGAGGCACGATTAATTTTGCTATTTAAATGCTTAAAATGACGTTTTACATATTACAGAACTGCATGAACACATGCGGTTATATTATTTCTTAACTGTCGAGTAAACATCCGGTAATATTGCTATTTAAAGTTATGATGCAATTGATGTCCAATCAAGACGAGGGTTTTCCATCTGAGCATGCGTAAGTCACGTTCCGTAATACTGAACTGTACATGTGCATTTTGTAGTTTGAAATGCTAATTATAAAGCCTGTTGGAGTTCAATGATAGAACAATATTCTGCAAATTTGCGACGGTTTATACACGCAAAAATATAACTCAATGCATGTTAGAATGTTGTTTGTAAAAACAATTAGTATTTCGGCTTTTCGGCAGGCTGTGTATTAATTGCAGTTAATTGATGTTAAAGTGACAGTTAAAGTGACAGGCCTTACTCGAGTGTTAATGGCTAACGACATTACACACGTGTGATCATTGATGCAATTAACGGATCAATTTCCTACCGCACAGTATCGGGAGCAGCCGGGCGAAACGGGACGGTGAAGTATCAAAGAAAATTCTCACCTTTTGCCGACACTGGAACAGACAGTTATTCGCACTTCGAGATAAACCACAGTAAATACATGTAAAATCGGGACTCATGACAAAATTTTATATCGAGATATCGAATTATTCGACATAACGAAAATCGAGATATGCGATATTTATTTATATATATATATAAAGAAGGAAAAAAGTTGGGACATTGAGCTTACTTCGACATATCGAGAATATCGAGATATCCGATGTCGAGATAACGAGAGTGGACTGTATTGTAATTCATCAGAGCTCTTATCAAATATTTCATCTTTTACAAATGGTTCATATAGTATTCCTAAGTAACACAAATTTGTTTATGAGTATTTTCCATACAACATCATCTCTTGACATTTTTCACAAGAAATTTACCTTCCCTGCATTGTCAGTTTTAAGGCTATTTATAGTACAGTTTGGTCACGAGTAACAGATCTTCCCCAGAAGCGGATCATTGTTCAGAAACAACCAATTTATTGCTCTTACCCCTATACAAATTACTGATCAAACTGTATTTTATAGAGCATAACCATTTTTTTCTTGAAATGTATATTTTCTTTTCCCAGCGATGACCTAGTCATTTTTCTATTGTGGATTGCATATTAGCATGTACGCACCATGTTAACAATGTGAGCCTTGTTCTGGGTAATGAGAATTTGAAGAAATGGGTACCGTTAATTTCATTTCAACTTTTTCATCAAAATACTATTGTCATTTGAAACGTAAGTTATGAAAGAATACATTTACACAAAATTTATCACACAAGCCGCTGTTTAATGGTTTTTACATGCAACTTTTGAAACCCAAGTGAAGTCATCAGTAGGGAATCATGTTAGGCAATATGGCGGGAAAAGTTGATGAATGAGGTGGGGGGCATCTCAAACGCTGTTTTAAATGGCAAAATTGTATTTTTGCGATATGTTTGTACGGTTTCAATCTTTATTGCTACACAATGTTCCGGTTCTTATCAAATTTTAAATACAGGATTAGAAAATATGGCAAATTATTAATTTACGGTATTAAGTTATCTTGATTTACTGAGCATATTAACGGAAACATTATTTTATAAATTAATTCAACTCAATTTAAATTTCATCATTTTTAATTTTCAGGAAATTGGTTCAAGACCAAAATACGTTTACAAAACTGGTACAAATTGTCAAGTTATTTAATCATTTTTCAACCTTCAATTTATTATCCCCACGTTTTTCGGAGAAAAAGTGGGGATATTGTGGTGATGTGCGTCTGTCCGTCCGTCTGTCCTGGTCACCTGCTCCTACACTATTAGCACTAGAACCTTGAAACTTACATACATGGTAGCTATGAGCATATGTGCGACGGTGACAGTGACGGAATTTTGATCTGACCCCTGGGTCAAAAGTTATGGGGGTTGGGGCGGGGCCGGGTCAGAGATTTTCACTCATTTTTTATGTTATTTTACATTAACTTCTTCATTTCTGCACCGATTTACTTCAAATTGATACTGAGCCTCTCTTATGACAATACAATCAATCTCAACTATGCATGGCCCCATTACCAACCCTGGGGCGCCCCGGCCACATAGGCCACGCCCACCCAAAATTGCCTTTTACTTTAAATTCTTCATTTCTACACCGATTCACTTCAAATTGATACTGAACCTCTCTTATGACAATACGGTCAATCTTAGCTATGCATGGCCCCATTACCAACCCTGGGGCGCCCTGCCCACATACTGTAAAACCATTAAATTTCGTGTGGTACGAATTTTCGTGGATTTCGTTGTTCCGCTGAACCACGAATTTAAGTACCAACGATTATTTTTACATTTTTAATCCGAACTCAGTCCTTTTCGAATGTCATTGCCGACATTCTTTATTGTTTTCGGTTATCTGAGATATTTGATTGAGATATGCTAGGTAATACAATAAGTTGTTTTCTTGATAAGTGTTTGGGTAATAATACTTTTTAAATCAAGCTCGGAATTTTAACTGTACATCAACGATTGTTCTCTTTTATGTGACGTCGTCAAATTAACAGTTTGCAGATTTATCACGTATGTCAATTAGTGCCAATTAAAGTTAAAAGAGACATAACGGTTTTCACACCTGTATTTTGGGGACCTTATTACTCAATTGTTACTACTAGGGAACCGATTGAGCAGAGAATTGCAAATATTGTCAAAACAACAATTACATTGATGGCAATTAGCGAGCGGGGACCCACAAGATCGCCGCTTATTCGCTCTTATCGACAATTATCGGCAACACTTTCATGCTTCAGTGCGAATTAATCACAAGCCTTGCTGTCAACACACATTAGCAGATTATTCTTTGTTATTACTCTGGTTGTTTTAAGAAAAGTTTAATGATTATGACTGTCAATCTTCCCCGAAAATTTGAAATCCACGAAATTACGTGTCAACGAATTAGTTGTTTTTTATTAAACCACGAAATTTCATACCGACGAATTTCTATACGTTTACAGTAGGCCACGCCCACATAGGCCACGCCCACCCTAAATTGCCTTTTACTATAATTTCTTCATTTCTACACCAATTTACTTCAAATTGATACTAAACCTCTCTTATGACAATACGGTCAATCTCAGCTATGCATGGCAGGGCCCTCAATCTGTCAAATCCACAGCCGAAATTCGGCCGCATTCCCCCCCTAAAAAGTATACTTTTTTCCCCTTTTTTGGGGAAAAATTCCCCCTAAAAAAAAAAAATTTTTTTTTTTTGGATAGATGTCTCATGATTATTATATCTCAATTCTATTTTAATTTAATCTTTTTAAACATACTAACTTATGAAATAAGCAATGAATATAGTGCAAACATGTACAAATGTAATAATTAGAGAGTAACTAAAAAATCCCCCAATAAGGGAAACGCCGCGAAAATTCCCCCTGCTATGGGTAGTGACCCACTTCCCCTAAAATGGATTTAGGGCCCTGCATGGCCCCATTATCAACCCTGGGGCGCTCCGCCCACATAGGCCATGCCCACCCAAAATTGCCTTTTACTATAATTTCTTCATTTCTACACCGATTCACTTCAAATTGATACTGAACCTCTCTGATGACAATACAGTTAATCTCAACTATGCATGGCCCCTTTACCAACCCTGGGGAGCCCCGCCCACCCAAAATTGCCTTTTACTATAATTTCTTCATTTCTACACCGATTCACTTCAAATTGATACTGAACCTCTTTTATGACAATACAGTCAATCTCAACTATGCATGGCGCCATTACCAACTCTGGGGCACCTTGCTCACATAGGCCATGCCCACTCAAAATTGCCTTTTACTATAACTTCTTCATTTCAACACCGATTTACTTCAAATTGATACCGAACATCTCTTATGACAATATGGTCAATCTCAGCTATGAATGGCCCCTTTACCAATCCTGGGGCGCCCCGCCCACATAAGCCACGCCCACCCTAAAATTGCCTTTTACTATAATTTCTTCATTTCTACACTGATTCACTTCAAATTGATACTGAACCTCTCTTATGACAATACAGTTAATCTCAACTATGCATGGCCCCATTATCAACCCTGGGGTGCCCCGCCCACATAGGCCACAGCCACCCCAAATTGCCTTTTACTATTATTTCTTCATTTCTACACCGATTCACTTCAAATTGATACTGAACATCTTTTATGACAATACAGGCAATCTCAACTATGCATGGCGCCATTACCAACCCTGGGGCGCCCCGCCCACATAGGCCACGCCCACCCAAAATTGCCTTTTTACTATAATTTCTTCATTTCTACACCGATTTACTTCAAATTGATACTGAACATCTCTTATGACAATACGGTCAATCTCAACTATGCATGGCCCCATAACCAACCCTTGGGCACCCTTGGGTCAAACATGTTGCGTGGGGATACGCGTTGGCCTCTGCTGCGCCATTTCTAGTTTACATTATAAAATAAAAACATATTTAAAACTTATAAATTACACAGATATACACTTTAAGAATAAACAATTATCAAACAATAAACAATAATAAAAATGGAAATTTTTATAAAATGTAATGTAATATGCTTTAATGAAAAAATAGGTATTGTAATGCTTTTTGGACTTCATTTATCCAAGAGTGGTACTTTCAAAGATGAGGCTATGAACAGTAGTTTTTCATCTGAGAAGACAACTCCTGCATCTAAACTTTTGCTGAAAAAATCTGCGTCTCATCCAAACATTCCCTCTTAAGCAGCCAATGATTGATCGTGAGTACACAAATACACATGATGTCATAGCTTGTCTTGCCTGGTTTGCACCATTAGAATCCTTTCCTATGGATTGTCATAATCAGGACTATTACTAATGAAAAAAGACAACTTAAATTAAGTCAGTGATTTTTTTCCTTCTTTGGACGGGTCCGATAAACGGACCCGTTCCCAATGACCTACGGACCCGTTCCCAATGACCTACGGACCCGTTCCCAAAATGAACCGGACCCGTCCAATTCTCGAAAAAATACAAAAAATCCCTATCAAAATCGAGTAAACAATCCCCGAAAACTCCAACTTGACGTATTTCAAGACCGTTTTAACTTGCCGCCGATTTGACTTTTTAATGATTGACTGGTTTAAACATTTAATGTTACTTTCCAACATTAAATACGTGTATGTTATCACTCTTTTACACTGCGGTCCATTGTTGAGGCACGAACGACAACTCTGGTAGGAATATGGTATGTTATTGCGAAATATAAACCAGTCCAAATTTTCTTATGCTTCTGGCAATACTCGCCATGAGTCACAATATAAAGTTTTACAGAAAGAAATGAAAGCCTAGTAAAGTCAAAAGCAAATTGATTTTGGCTTCGTAAAAAGTTCATCAGTCTGCACAGACAAACGAAACAGACTCGGACAAGGCACACTTAGTGCTCTGATAAGGCTATGCAGCCTGGGGGTGTCTGGACTCTCATCAGCCCAGAGAGACGCCATTCTTGATATATTTAAAGCAGACACAAACAGAGAACTCTGTAACAATCTGTGTTCCGATAGCATGCTGTTGTTTGTGCAAGACTGTGAATAAAAATTTATGTTTCTTTCCTGTGTCATTTAAAGCTGAAAAAAGTTAAACAAAGTCATTAAAATACCATTCTTCAATTGGTACAATTCACAACTTTATTTTTCTTAATTGGAAGATCTTGTGACTCGTGAAAAATTCCCAATGGCATAGGCACCAATTGGGTGAAAAAAATCACTGATTAAGTAGCAGGTTTACCTGTTGGCCATGTCACAAAAATGTATCAGTGACTTACATAATGGTTAATGGTGGCAAGATATTTTACGAAATTACAGGAGACCCAGTTGCCAGTTTTTTGCCGTGGCCAGCTAAGGATCAGGAAGGTGGTGGATTTTTGTCTTGCCATGTGATTGTGTTTTTGTCCCCTACCGGTTTCACAGGAGGGGATTTATGGTTTGCGCTCCGTCTGTCAGTACGTCCGTCAGTCCGTCCGTCTGTCAGTCCGTCACACTTTTCTGGATCCTGCGATAACTTTCAAAGTTCTTAATATTTTTTCATGAAACTTGAAACATGGATAGATGGCAATATGGACATTATGCACGTCATTTCATTTCGTTCCTACGTCAAAAATTGTGGTTGATATGGCAACCAAAAAAAAAAAAAATTCTGAAAATGGTGGAATTTCTGACAATGGTGGAGCCGGTAGGGGACAATATTGCTTTTCAATAGCCTTGTTACAGATATTTTTATTTATGTGTTTTAAGTAAGGCCACAATTAAAATATTGTTGGTTTGCCCTTTACCGACCCTAAATTTTACAGTTGGGTAGGTAGGTAGGAAAATTATTTTATTTTATTTGAAAAATTATTTTTTTAATACAATAATAGTCTTTGAATATTTAAAACACTGTTATTAAAGCACTGTTGCAGTGTACGAAGCACTATGTAGCTTAACATTATCTTGTTTGCTGTTTCTTGCATATATTAATATCAAATGCATGCTTGTGTGTTATTACATCAAATATGTGTTCATTATATGATGTTAATTGCTCAAATGCATTTGTCATTATTTAACTGCCAGACAGCTTTTATTTTTAACTTAAACCTTTCCCTTATTTTGGGCTCAATAAGCATGCAACAAGCAGTGTAGAAAGACAGCCCAAAGCCTTTAATGGAAAAATTCAGACATGGCCAAAAAACGTCACATTTTACAGGCCAGACTTGCCTACCAGGAGAAACAATTCACAGGCCAGTTGAAATTTTTACAGGCCTCAATTTTAAGTGTTTGACTGGTTAGTGCATAGTCTCGGCATGGCAAAGTAAATTCATAAAAGGGCAAACTGAACATAAGCATTAGTTCTTCTTGAATTCTCTGAGTTTTTATGAGTACATACATGTACAGCTCAGAGGGTCAATAGCTGGGAGTTGTATTATTGCAACTAACATAAGCATGAAAACTTGATTTGAGGAAATAAATTAAGGGTGTTAAGTTCAGTTTGTGGATATATTAACGCTTTAAACATATATACTTGAGTGTTGTCGATGTATTTAGCTAAGAGACATTAATATATTAAATAAGTTTACCTTTACATATCCATTTCACTAACATGCCATTACAGTAAACTGTTTAGAGTGGCAAACATAATAAAGCAGAATATGCACATGAATCTGATTAAACACAGATCCACTTGCATATAAATCAAATCATGTTTGTCTTTTATTTTGCATTTTCGAACGATAATCCTGTAACTGTTAGATGTATTTTTCTTTGCGAGTAGACTGCATTCCAATTTTCAAACACTTGTTCTGTGACATTCAGTTCATACATTTCCAAAAAAAATAGAGCTTTATTTGTATCTAAAACGTATGCTCCATCGTAGAATGACACGCTCTTTTCATTAAACCATACTAATTATATGATGTCCGTCGTTAATTCGATAGTCATTTGTCCTCGCTAAGCATCATTATTTCTTTTAATTGTCCGCCATCTTGGATCACATTAACAACATGTGTGTGACGAACGTAAACTCGTATATGTCCGACTACTTTCGCGAACAAATAGTTAAGTATGATGTCGTTCGGTCATTTTCACGGAACACCGCCGATCGCGATGCTGGTTATAGACGCTTGGATTACAGTCTATTCTGGGGCATATGAAATTCCAACCATCGGAGAGACCTAGATCGGTCAGGGGCGATAATAATGGACAGGGATATAAATATGCGCACGAATAAATATTGCAGTCGGCTCTTTTATGATTGGCGAAAAAAAACGAAAATAAAAAAAAATAATACGTTTTCAGAAATCGCAATAAAAATTTTTGGGTCGGGGGGGTAAAAGTGGGTCGGTCGGTAAAGGGCAAACAAACTTAATTTTAATTTAGGCCTTAACTACAGACACTCTCAGTGCTTTCCACAGGATAATTTTCATTGAGACGCCCTGTGCTGTTGGGGGTGGGTGCGGGAGGGCAGCCCCCTCCATATTTTAATGTTTTTTTTACATTTATTTTTTACCTTAATTGGTGCGTAAAGACTATTCAAGAAAAAAAAAAACAGCAATAAAGTCATTCCTTACAACATCTTTTAAATTGTTTTAACCCTTTAAGTCATAGATACCCATAATCCCATGATTGATTTCCTAATACATCCGTTTTATCTAGACTCAATTACTGCATACTTACTTTTTCCCGTTGCTATTCAAAACCTAATAATCCCGTATTTTCCATTTTAAAAAGCAAAATCTAATAAATATTGAGAATAAAAGTGCTCAAGAGTTTCATAAACACAAACATTCCCCATTTTTATTAAACATCAAATAAATTTTTGCTTGTGTGACTATTTAAAGTTCATGTGCAGCGATTTTTAAACCGCGCAAAACCCCTTTATTTTTAGCTCACCTGAGCACAACGTGCTCATGGTGAGCTTTTCTGATCGCCTTTTGTCTGTTGTCCAACGTCCGTCGTGCATAGTCAACATTTTGCCTTGTGAACACTCTAGAGGCCACATTTATTGTCTGATCTTCGGTCAGAACATTTGTCCCATTGATACCTCAACTGAGTCTGGGTCATGCTGGGTCAAAAACTAGGTCACTAGGTCAAAAAAAAGAAAAACCTTGTGAACACTGTAGAAGTCACATTTGATGCCCAATCTTCATGTAACTTTGTCAAAATGTTTGTCTAAATGATATGTTGGTTGAGTTCAAAAATGGTTTCGGTCTGTTGAAAAACATGGCAGACAGGGGGCGGGGCAGTATTCCTTATATGGCTATAGACAAACCTTGTGAACACTCTAGAAGTCACAATTTTTACCCAATCATCATGAAACTTGGTCAAAACATTGATTTCATTGATATCTCGGACGAGTTCGAAAATGGTCCAGATCGGTGAAAAAAATGGCCGCCAGGGGGCGGGGCAGTTTACCTTATATGGCTATAGTAAAACCTTGTTAACACTCTAGAGGCCACATTTATTGTCTAATCTTCATGAAATTTGGTCAGAAGATTGGTCTCAATGATATTTTGGATAAGTTCGAAAATGGTTATGTTTGCTTGAAAAACATGGCTGCCAAGGGGCGGGGCATTTTTCCTTATATGGCTATATATGGCTTTAGTTAAACCTTGTGAACACTCTAGAGGCCACATTTATTGTTCAATCTTCATGAAATTTGGTCAGAAGATTAGTCTCGATGATATCTTGGATGAGTTTGAAAATGGTTATGTTTGCTTGAAAAACATGGCTGCCAAGGGGCGGGGCATTTTTCCTTATATGGCTATAGTAAAATCTTGTTAACACTCTAGAGGCCACATTTATTATCCGATCTTCATGAAACTTAATCTGAAGATTCATCCCAAAAATATCGTGGACGAGTTAAAAAATGATGCTGGTTGGTTGAAAAACATGGCCGCCAGGGGGCGGGGTATTTTTCCTTATATGGCTATAGTAAAACCTTGTTAACACTCTAGAGGCCACATTTACAGACCTTCAGCCGTTCCTATTTTTATCTCACCTAAGCACAATGTGCTCATGGTGAGCTTTTGTAATCGCCTTTTGTCCGTCGTGCGTCATCCGTCGTCAACATTTTGCCTTGTGAACACTCTAGAGGCCACATTTATTGTCTGATCTTCATGAAATTTGGTCAGAAAATTTGTCCCATTGATACCTCGACTGAGTTCAAAACTGGGTCATGCTGGATCAAAAACAAGGTCACTAGGTCAAAAAAAAGAAAAAACTTGTGAACACTGTAGAAGTCACATTTGATGCCCAATCTTCATGTAACTTTGTCAAAATGTTTGTCTAAATGATATGTTGGTTGAGTTCAAAAATGGTTCCGGTCCGTTGAAAAACATGGCCGCCAGGGGGCGGGGCAGTATTCCTTATATGGCAATAGAGAAACCTTGTGAACACTCTAGAAGTCACAATTTTTACCCAATCATCATGAAACTTGGTCAAAACATTGGTTTCATTGATATCTTTTACGAGTTTGAAAATGGTCCGGATCGGTTAAAAAACATGGCCGCCAGGGGGCGGGGCAGTTTTCCTCATATGGCTATAGTAAAACCTTGTTAACACTCTAGAGGCCACATTTATTGTCCAATCTTCATGAAATTTAGTCAGAAGATTGGTGTCAATGATATCTTGGATGACTTCGAAAATAATTACGTTTGCTTGAAAAACATGGCTGCCAAGGGCTGGGGCATTTTTCCTTATATGGCTATATATGGCTATAGTAAATCCTTGTGAACACTCTAGAGGCCACATTTTTGTCCAATCTTCATGAAATTTTGTCAGAAGATTGGTCTCAATGATATCTTGGATGGGTTCGAAAATGATTACGTTTGCTTGAAAAACATGGCTGCCAAGGGGCGGGGCATTTTTCCTAATATGGCTATTGTAAAATCTTGTTAACACTCTAGAGGCCACATTTATTATCCAATCTTCATGAAACTTTGTCAGAAGATTCATCCCAATAATATCATGGACGAGTTAAAAAATGATGCTGGTTGGTTGAAAAAACATGGCTGCCAGGGGGCGGGGCATTTTTCCTTGTATGGCTATAGTAAAACCTTGTTAACACTCTAGAGGCCACATTTATTTCCCGATCTGCATGAAACTTGGTCAGAAGATTTGTCCTAATCTTGGATGAGTTCGAAAATGGTTTCTGTTGCTAAAAAAACATGGCCACTAGGGGGCGGGCACATTTTTTCCTAATATGGCTATATATCATGCTTGAGTAAAACCTTGTTAACACTCTAGAGGCCACATTTATTGTCCTATCATCATGAAACATGGTCAGAAGATTTGTCCCAATGATATCCAGGATGAGTTCGAAAATAGTTCCGGTTTGTGGAAAAACATGGCTGCCAAGGGGGCGTGGCATTTTTCCTTATATAGCTATAGTTAAACCTTGTTAACACTCTAGAAGCCATATTTATTGTATGATCATCATGAAACTTTGTCAGAAGATTTGTCCCAATGATATTTTGGTTAAGTTCCAAAATGGTTCCAGTTGCTTGAAAAACATGGCCACCAGTGGGCGGGGCATTTTTCCTAATATGCACTTATGAATCTTCATGAAACTTTGTCAGTATATTTGTTTAAATGATATCTTGGCAGGGTTGTCATTATTAACCGATTGCCGATCGAATTCTTCGGTTAAAATTGCCAGAAAATCTGTTGTTTTTCCCAAATCTTTAAAATTGCGATCGGAAGTTTTGATCACGCAAACCAACAATAATTGACGAGGAATAACTGTAGTATAGTAGAACGAAGCCCGGTCATTCAGTCAGTCTGTTTACTCCGCCTATTAGAGCTACTATTTTCAATGAATTTCTCAGCGAGTGGCCAATATTGATTTTTTCCAGCTGTCAATCAAATTCTTCTTGGTAAGCACGTCAACCAATCAGCGCTCAGGCAGCCGAATACACGCAGACCCCATTTGAAACTGTATCAAATAGCTGTACATTTCACAGATTATTACTGACCGTTTCTCAACGAATGTAGCACTGTAGAGCGTAATTAACTAGTTTTTGTAGTTAGAGAAAAAGTACCACATATTAAAAAATGCTCTTCGATTTTCTACCAAAATAAAAGATATTAGCGACCTCTGCGCTACAAAGTTGTTATTCAGCATCTTAATATTAAAGTCCATGCTTTCCCCAAGGTAGAATGACGTGATGTTATACATGAAGTCTAATTTTGGCATGATTTTCATCTGTACATGAAAAACACAAGATATATGTGTCTCTGTTGCTATAATTTTCTTAATTTTCCGTGAATAATGAAATCTGAAAATGATTTTGGATAACACATTTAATTATACGCATTTGAAAATACTTCAATTAAATAATTCATTTTGTTATACAAATGGTCATAACACATAATGTAATAAGTAGGTAAATAACGTGTTTTGGGATTGCCAATCTATGCATACATATAGGTCTACATGCATGAATGACCTGACAAGTTATATCACGATCCGAAATGAAAAGAAGATCTATTCGGTAAAATTTAAAGAAAGACGCGTTTTTATTCTCAGATATTCACTTTCACTTTCGCAAACTTTTCTGAAAGGAGGTACATGTAACAGTTTAGATTGAGTCGTTGGTTTGTCGTAATTACTAAATATAAGCGGTTCTCAATGCTCTCAAATCGCGTCACGTGATTCACGCATGTTCAATGGGAATTCCCCAATCCCACAATTCTATTTGTATATGCACTTGCGTTAAATAGCGGACGACGTTCATTGTCAATATTGGTCGTAATTTGGTTTAAAAAAAAAATAAATCATAATAATACTGGATTATCGGGTAATGGATAGAATTGGAACATGCAAAGATCTATCAATATAATATGTTTTTACATTGTACAGTATACTAAAAATGTGAAAATCTTAAAATTTTCTATTCTTTTTAGACCTCATTTGAACTTTTTATGCTCTGAGAATAGCAGTATTTTGTCCCTAAATTGTCTAGAATTCGTTTTCGGTCGGGGGGCTTCGCTCCCCGAACCCCCTACCAGGACCTACATGGGAGCCAAGGCGGCCCCCATGAACCCCGGCCGAATCGGTTAATATTCCAAAATGATCCTTTGTTTACAATCATAATGACAACCCTGTCTTGAATGTGTATGAAAATGCTTCTGATCTGTTGAAAAACGTTGCTGCCAAGGTGTTCACTAGTCATGAAAGTGGGTTAGAACATTTTGTTCTAATGACATCTTGGGCTGCACAGAACAGGTCAGTTCCTTTGAATCTCAGGTGAGCGACTTTGGGCCTTTCAGGCCCTCTTGTTTTAATTTAGTGCATATTCAAACTATTTCCCACCTCACTTCAAATCAATAACATTGTTATTAGTGAGAACGAATAAGACTAAGTCACGCTTTTTCATACATTCCAATCTCGCCATTTTCTCCCATTGTTCATGCTCTCGATAATGAACTGGCGTAATATGGCTTCGGATGAATTATCTCTTGCAACTTTAGTTAGAAAAATTGATGAAAAATGGAAGATGATAGTGATTAAGATGAGTTTTCCTTTCAACTGTACATGTATGAGCCAGAATTTAGCGACAGTCAGTCAGATTTTTCTGATTCTGACTTGGACAGCAAGGAAAATTTTGCTGATGCTCAAGACGTTCATCTTGTTGCAATTACGGATTGGTCAATATATAATTGTCTTTCATGCACGTGTCGGGGGAAAAAACAACAAAAAAATAATTCTTTGTTATTCTACAGTACAAGCTTGTTGAATATGACTTGGTTACACAAACACTGGTTAATCATAAAAAATTAGAACGGATACTTGCACCAGTTCAGATTAGGAAGGAATGTAAATATTTCTTATTACATGAATGTAAATTTAAAACTCTGTTTCTATTAATTATACAATAGTTTCAGTGTGAACATTTATATTAATTTATTGATAAATACAACTTTCGTTATAATCAGTCAACGGTATTAATTGTGATTCTTGATATGATTTCACCAATTCATGGCATATCATTTGTATGAATTATTGTATATAAACGCAGAAATATATTATTTGAATTGCTAGGAAAATATATGTGAAAAATAATTTTATCTTTACAGTTCGTGTATGATAAAAATCTAATTCAACACAAGTATTGCATTTTTAGGAAAACGTTTTCATACAACAAACAAGTTTGCATGTGAATAGAGATACTATATACTATAGGCAATTATGGCGTATATGTAAAGCAATCATTTACGAATGCTGGACAAAACCCCTCCCAGATAAAACCCCTCCCGTCAGTTTTATAGAGGCCAGACAAAAACCCTCCCATGAAAAAACGGGGCCAGACAAAACCCCTCCCATGAAAAAACAGGGGCGGAAAAACCCTCCAGTGAAATCTGAGCCACAAATTTAAGTACCAAAGATAAATTAAATAGGACAAGTAATACAAACTATTTAGTTACATGCAAATGCATTGTTTATTGTTAACAGAATTTCACTTTCATTTTCCCAAGGTTTTCAGAAAGTCCCCGGGAAGCAGGTTTTTGCATGATTAAGTGTTGCTCTGTATTGTATTGCATTCAATCTAAATTTAAATTCACTTTACTATTAATGGCCTCATTTTATGTTTTAATTGATGTTGTTATTATATTGGATTATTGGATATATATATATGCACATTAGAAAAGCGGTATGTATACAGTTAATAGATACACATTTTCTTCTTTCAATTTCACACCCCTGAAAACACAATGCACACATGAATGGGTAAATTTTTCAGATTAATGAATGCAACACTGTGTGAAACAATTACATTTGTCGGTGTATAACTGCTTTCATGGGAGGGCATTTGTCAGCCCCTGTTTTCTCATGGGAGGGATATTGTCCGCCTCCGTTTTTTCATGGGAGGGTTTTTGTCCGCCCACTATAAAAATGACGGGAGGGTTTTTGTCCAGGAGGGGTTTTGTCCATATTCCACCATTCACTACCTACAGGAACTTCGTTATCTATAAAAGGGCTATAGATAACAAGCGTACTTGTGTTATTACGCCGTCAAAATTTGCCTTGTGAACACTCTAGAGGCCACATTTATTGTCCGATCTTAATGAAACTTGGTGAGAACATCGAAACTGGGTCATGCTGGGTGAAAAACTAGGTCACTAAATCAAAAAAAAGAAAAACCTTGTGAACACTGTAGAAGTCACATTTGATGCCCAATCTTCATGTAACTTTGTCAAAATGTTTGTCTTAATGATATGTTGGTTGAGTTCAAAAATGGTTCCGGTCCATTGAAAAACATGGCCGCCAGGGGGCGGGGCAGTATTCCTTATATGGCTATAGAGAAACCTTGCGAACACTCTAGAAGTCACAATTTTTGCCCAATCATCATGAAACTTGGTCAAAACATTGGTTTCATTGATATCTTTGATGAGTTCGAAATTGGTCCAGATCGGTGAATAAACATGGCCGCCAGGGGGCGGGGTAGTTTTCTCTATATGTATATAGTGATAACATGTGAACGCTTTAGAAGTCACATTTTTGGTCCAATCTTCATGAAATTTGGTCAGAATATTTATTTCTTGGATACGACGGTTGAGTTTGAAAATGGTTAGGATCAGTAAAAAAACATGGCCGCCAGGGGGCGGGGCAGTTTTGCTTATATGGCTATAGTGAAACCTTGTTAACACTCTAGAAGTAACATTTATTGCCCAATCTTCATGGAACTTGGTCCGAAGATTTGTTGTATTGATAGCTTGGCTGAGTTCGAAAATGGTTACGGTTTGTTGAAAAACATGGCCGCCAGGGTAGCGGCAGTTTTCATAATATGACTATATTAAAACCATTTTTACACTCTAGTTGTAATGCGGAATCCAATGTTGGTGCACAATGATGATGATGATGATGATGATGATTATGATGATGATGATGATGATGATGATGATGATGATGATGATGATGATGATGATAATGATAATGATGATGATGATGATGATGATGATGATAATGATGATGATTATGATGATACTGGTAATGGATTCAGAAACATTAATGTCAAACCCAAATATCTAATTATAATTATTGCATTACTCGAATTAATTATTGCCATTACTTATGATTGTTATCTATATCTTTGCAGAAATTTAACATAGTGGTAAAACCAATAAAACAACAAGAAGTATTACATATGAATCTTATTTGACTTTTCAATCACTTATCCTAGGCTACTCTCTATAAAACTCATTTATATCTGTGCCTGCATTGTTGCCAGGTGGTAATTGTGTAACACTCCTGGAAATTGACCCCCATTAACTGGTCACTTTCATCAAAGACCTATGTGTTGATGTCAGATGGAAACCATTCATAAGATACATAAGACATAACAACTTGAAATGTTTTACCCCTACAATTTTCAGTTAGTCAGTAGTTTGTGTGTGATTATGAAAGATTTGTGATTTTAGCAGGTTTTATTGTTGTTTCAATTGGAAATATCAATGCAAGGTGAGTCCTAAAATTGTTCCAGTTGTTTAAAAACACTTTGTCAAAAATGTGATTTTTTGTGCATTTAAATTACAAATAGTTTGATAGTTGTTTTGATATGATACGTTTTCAAATGTTCTGTGTGTGTTTACTTCTATATTTGCACACATTTATAACTAAAAGAAAGATAGAGCGATGTTTTGTACTATAAAAGAAGATCAATATTGAATTTCTAGTAGCTGTACATATTTATGCCCCCCTTCGAAGAAGAGGGGGTATATTGCTTTGCACATGTCAGTCTGTAGGTCGGTCTGTCGGTCGGTCTGTCAGTCGGTCCGTCCACCAGGTGGTTTCCGGATGATAACTCAAGAACGCTTGGGCCTTAGATCATGAAACTTCATAGGTACATTGATAATGACTCGCAGATGACCCCTATTGATTTTGAGGTCACTAGGTCAAAGGTCAAGGTCATGGTGACCCGAAATAGTAAAATAGTTTTTGAATGATAACTTAAGAACGCATACGCGGCCAACAGGGCGAACTCTGAACAATATAACTGAAGCAACTGGTCTGTAATCCTAAATCTATAATTATCAGTCCAATGAAACATCGTCATTTGAGTAAAATAACGTGGAACAGTAAAAATATTATCAGAATATGAGATTTTTTTTGTATATTTTGTATATTAAATATTGTATTAATGTTTAATTTTGTTAATTAATATAAATATATATAATACACTATTATATCTTTCTTATATACAGGGGAAACAAATGCAATAAGTTTAAATTTCATGTTTAATAAATAGAGGATATTTGTTCATGTCAGTGTGAGATCATTTTTTTTTTTTTTCATTGTCCCTTGACATATTGCTTTTATATTTTGCATACTTGTTAACAAACATCACCCCAACCTATATTCCCCCCCCCCAACCTCACCCCGCCCAATTTTTTTTTTAAACATCATCTAATAAATTACCACACCCCACATTATACCCCCCTCTCACTCCCCCCTACCCCCCACCCCCCAATTTTTTTTTAAACATCTTATAAATTACCACACCCCACATTAAACCCCCTCTCACTCCCCTCTACCCTCCCACCCCCATTTTTTTAAATATCTAATAAATTACCACACCCCACAGTATACCCCCCTCTCATCCCCCACCCCCCCCACCCCCCCACCCCCCCCCAATTTTTTATTTTATACATCTAATAAATTACCACATCCCACATTATACCCCCCTCTCACTCCCCCTACCCCTCTACCCCCCCCATCCCCCTTCCCCCCAAAAAATAAAATAAATTTTTAACATCTAATAAAAATTACCACACCCCACATTATACACCCCTCACTCCCCCCCTACCCACCTACCCCCCACCCCCCCCTGATTTTTTTTTAAACAACTTATAAATTACCACACCCCACATTATACCCCCCTCTCACCCCCCACCCCCCTACCCCCACCACCCCCCCCCCCAATTTTTTTTTTTTTTTGTGTGTTCGAAACATCTAATAAATTACCACACCCCACATTATAACCCCGCCTCGCACCCCCCCTAACCCCCCCACCCCCCAATTTTCTTTTTAAAAACATCATTAATAAATGAACCACACCCCACAGTTATACCCCCTCTACCCCCCCCCCCCTAACCCCCCCCCACCCCCCGAAAAAAACAATGTTTTTAAACATCTAATAAATTACCACACCCCACATTAAACCCCCCCTCTCACTCCCCCCTACCCCCTACCCCTCCCCACTCCCCTCCAAAAAATATTTATTTTTATTAAACATCTAATAAATTACTACACCCACATTATACCCCCCTCTCACCCCCCCCCCTACCCCCTTACCCCCCCAAAAAAAAAATTGTTTTTTTAAACAGTCTAATAAATTACCACACCCCACATTATACCCCCCTCTCACCCCCCACCCTTCTAACCCCCCCACCACCCCCCACAATTTTTTTTTAAACATCTATAATATGAACCACACTACCCACAATATACCCCAACCCGCCTCTCACCCTCCACTCACCCCTTACTCCCCTACACCCATATTTTTTTGTAAACAATCTAATAAATATAGCCAACCAACCCCACATTATACCCACCCCCTCACGCCCCTACACTCCACCCTACACCACCCACCGTGTCCCCCCCCCAAAATTGTTGTTTTAAACATCTAAGTAAATTACCACACCCCACATTATACCCCCTCTCACTCACCCCACCCCTCCCCCCCCATTCTTCTTTTTTTTTAACATCTAATAAATTACCACAACCCCCCATTATACCCCTCTCACCCACCCCACCCCCCCCCCTACTCCCCCCCCCCCCCAAATATTATTATTATTTTTTTTTTTTTTTTTTTTTTTTTTTGAAATTTCGTCTAATAAATTATTGAATATGAACAATTTCCCATGATGGCTTACGTTATACTGTCAAGCACTCGAATAGTCGAGCGCGCTGTCCTCTGACAGCTCTTGTTAGGTCACAAGGTCAAAGGTCAAGGTCACAGAGACTCGAAATAGTAAAATGGTTTCCAGATCAATAGGGGTCATCTGCCAGTCATTATCAATGTACCTATGAAGTTTCATGATCCTAGGCGTAAGCATTCCTGAGTTATCATCCTGAAACCATTTTACTGTTTCAAGACACTGTGACCTTGACCTTTGACCTAGTGACCTGAAAAGAATGCTTAGGCCTAGGATCATGAAACTTCACAGGTACATTGCTCATGACTGGCAGATGACCCCTATTGATTTTCAGGTCACTAGGTAAAAGGTCAAGGTCACAGGGACTCGAAAGAGTAAAATGGTTTCCAGATGATAACTCAAGAATGATTTACGCCTAGGATCATGAAACTTCATAGCTACATTGATTATGACTCGCAGATGACCCCTATTGATTTTTAGGTCACTAGGTCAAAGGTCAAGGTCACAGTGACTCGAAATATTAAAATGTTTTCTGGATGATAACTCAAGAATGCTTAGGCCTAGGATCATGAAACTTCATAGGTACATTGATCATGACTGGCAGATGACCCCAATTGATTTTTAGGTCAATAGGTCAAAGGTCAAGGTCACAGTGACTCAAAACAGTAAAATGGTTTCCGGATGATAACTCAAGAATGCTCACGCCTAGGATCATGAAACTTCATAGGTACATTGATCATGACTCGCAGATGACCCCTATTGATTTTGAGGTCACTAGGTCAAAGGTCAAGGTCACAGTGTCTTGAAACAGTAAAATGGTTTCAGGATGATAACTCAGGAATGCTTACGCCTAGGATCATGAAACTTCATAGGTACATTGATAATGACTGGCAGATGACCCCTATTGATTTTCAGGTCACTAGGTCAAAGGTCAAGGTCACAGTGACTCGAAATAGTAAAATGGTTTCCTGATGATAACTCAAGAAAGCTTATAAGCCTAGGATCATGAAACTTCATAGGTACATTGATAATGACTGGCAGATGACCCCTATTGATTTTCAAGTCACTAGGTTAAAGGTCAAGGTCACAGTGACTCAAAATAATAAAATGGTTTTCGGATGATAACTCAAAAATGCTTAGCTTAGGATCATGAAACTTCATAGGTATATTTATCATGACTGGCAGATGGCTTCTATTGATTTTCAGGTCACTAGGTCAAAGGTCAAGGTCACAGTGACAAAAAACGTATTCACACAATGGCTGCCACTACAACTGACAGCCCATATGGGGGGCATGCATGTTTTACAAACAGCCCTTGTTTAAAATATAGAATACATTTACAGAACGTATGCGGTAGTTATGATTATTTTTTATTACATATAGCATAATGTGTGATAGATCCATCTTTTGCTGATATTAAAATAAAATAAAAATCGAGGATGACGATTGTTCTTATTTGTTTTACTGAGCTTTGAATTAAACGACTATTTCAACGTGTGAGTTCACGTAGCCTTAAAGTACAAAACTGAGCAAACAAGTGAAAAAACTGTTGAAAATAATGTAATAATCTGTGATCATTTATAAATATAATTTTATTTAATATCATAAAACACCAAATGGATTAGAGCTGCAACGATTCGATCCGATTCATCGAAAATCGATTCGAAATGCTTCGATTCGATTACAATACCAAACCTACCAAATTCGATTCGATTCTTTGACATATATACATATATATATATATACATAGATACGTAAAGCGAGCTGTATTCTGACTATTGATACAGGAAGGTGTAGGTTTTATCTTTACCTGTAATTACGACGCGTGCGATTGGTTGCTTATTATGCCCCCCTTCGAAGAAGAGGGGGTATATTGCTTTGCTCATGTCGGTCTGTCTGTCGGTCGGTCCGTCCACCAGGTGGTTGTCAGACGATAACTCAAGAACGCTTGGGCCTAGGATCATGAAACTTCATAGGTACATTGATCATGACTCGCAGATGACCCCTATTGATTTTGAGGTCACTAGGTCAAAGGTCAAGGTCACGGTGACCGGAAATAGTAAAATGGTTTCCGGATGATAACTCAAGAACGCTTAGGCCTAGGATCATGAAACTTAATAGGTAGATTGATCAGGACTCGCAGATGACCCCTGTTGATTTTGAGGTCACTAGGTCAAAGGTCAAGGTCACAGTGACCCGAAATAGTAAAATGGTTTCCGGATGATAACTCAAGAACGCTTAGGCCTAGGATCATGAAACTTGATAGGTAGATTGATCATGACTCGCAGATGACCCCTATTGATTTTCAGGTCACTAGGTCAAAGGTCAAGGTCACGATGACCCGACATAGTAAAATGGTTTCCGGATGATAACTGAAGAACGCTTATTCCTAGGATCATGAAACTTGATAGGTAGAATGATCATGACTCGCAGATGACCCCTATTGATTTTCAGGTCATTAGGTCAAAGGTCACGGTGACCCGAAATAGTAAAATGGTGTCTGGATGATAACTCAAGAATGCTTATGGCTAGGATCATGAAACTTGATAGGTAGATTGATCATGACTGGCAGATGACCCCTATTGATTTTCAGGTCACTAGGTCAAAGGTCAAGGTCTCAGTGACAAAAAACATATTCACACAATGGCTCTCACTACAATGGAGAGCCCATATGGGGGGCATGCATGTTTTACATACAGCCCTTGTTCTTTAGTCATCCAATCAATAAGCCCGTTACGGTCTACTTTCGGAAAAAGCATCAAATTGGCTGAACAAGTTGTTGCCGACAAATTGAAATTATCAGATGCGCCTAAGAAGCTAAAATCAAAAGTGTGGCAGTATTTTGGGTTTCGGGATGGTAGCCCTACCAATAAAGCAAAGTGTAAACTGTGCTTCAAGGATGTGGCGTACGCTAAGTCCGGCTAAACCACTAATCTAATTTAATACAATATGTCAAACGCAAACATAATGTTGATTTAGCAAGACAAAGAGGTCGCACAAGTGCAACTACTCAAGTCACCAGCCAGAAAAGTAGTTCTTTTTCTGTTGGAGTTTTGTTAAGTTTATTAGAGAATGTGATTTGTCGTACAGGTAACAGGTGATGCTGTCATGGCACAGTGGTAGACATGCTTTTAGCGGTTTTGGGTTAAGGTGTAATAGTGATAGTACTACCATTCAACTGATTCCAGATAGGTTCTTATGATTATTTATTTATTTTTATGCCCCCCTTCGAAGAAGAGGGGGTATATTGCTTTGCTCATGTCGGTCTGTCGGTCCGTCCACCATTTGGTTGTCAGACGATAACTCAAGAACGCTTGGGCCTAGGATCATAAAACTTCATAGGTACATTGACCATGACTCGCAGATGACCCCTATTGATTTTGAGGTCGCTAGGTCAAAGGTCAAGGTCACGGTGACCCGAAATAGTAAAATGGTTTTTGAATGATAACTCAAGAATGCATACGCCTAGGATCATGAAACTTTATGGGTAGATTGATCATAACTCGCAGATGACCCCTATAGATTTTGAGGTCACTAGGTCAAAGGTCAAGGTCACGGTGACCCAAAATAGTAAAATGGTTTTCGGATGATAACTCAAGAACGCATATGCCTAGGATCATGAAACTTCACAGGTAGATTGATCATGACTCGCAGATGACCCCTATTGATTTTGAGGTCACAAGGTCAAAGGTCAAGGTCACGGTGACCCGAAATAGTGAAATGATTTTTGGATGATAACTCAAGAACGCTTTTGCCAAGGATCATGACACTTCATAGGTACATTGATCGTGACACGCAGATGACCCCTATTGATTTTCAGGTCACTAGGTCAAAGGTCAAGGTCACAGTGACAAAAAACGTATTCACACAATGGCTGCCACTACAACGGACAGCCCATATGGGGGGCATGCATGTTTTACAAACAGCCCTTGTTTATATTATTGTGTAATCAACACAATTTTCTAGTCAGAAGTTTTTATATTAAAATTGAGTCCTAATTTGCTATTCTTTTTTATGTGTTTTATTGAAATCACATTTGAACAGAAATGTTAATTTTGAGGCATAAGAGTGAATATATGATAAAACTGGGTTTGAAGATGAATCGAATCGAAAAAATTGGTATCAGAGTGTCTGAAATCGAAATCGAATCGAATCAAGCTGTTGGTGAATCGTTGCAGCTCTAAAATGGATATCAACAAAGTTAATCTGAAAATTAAAAAATATATAATTTCTTACTTTGAACTGTTAATACCTTCCTGCATAAAGATTTCATTCCAATTTACCCAAATGGCTCGTGGGTTATCAAAAAGAAATAAGAAAACAGATAAACAAGCAAATTTGTTGAATTGATATCCCCCGCAACCTTTTGTTTGTGACAGATGGGCGGACAAACTGACGTACGGACGGACAAGGCCCTATATCCCTCTGTCTTTAGAGGGGGGATATTAACTTAGTCACCAGGCTCTTTTTGTTCACAATTGCAATTAAAAATACAACTTGCAGTCAAACAATAAATACTTAGTTCCAACACATCACGACTGAAATTGCACTAAATAAATAAATATCCAATCCTGTTTGCTCAATATAATGCGGGTCATTGGTCTGTCAAATGTTTTAAAGGCTGTTGTTTTCCCATTCCAGAATACAGGCCTTATCAAATTCCCCAATTCTACATGTGATCCCATGTCTTGTCTTAAGTATTTCAGCGTGTCACAAAATCTAAAAAAGATTTCACTATATTTAGGTAGAAAGATTTAGATTGCATTGCATTCGTGTAATATGACGTTATGTGTATATTATAAATTAGTTGCAGGTGCGGTACCGGTACACCTTCAAATACTTTGCTTAACGATTGACCAGCCTGTAAATGCCTTATTGTACATCAATGTGTTTTTTTAATCAATTTCTTACCAAAAATAAACACAATGTTAGTTTTTTTTTCGAATCATATTGGACCAAAAGAAATAAATTAAGAAAAAAAAATACGCAAGTATTATATACATGTGAGGCAAGATGCACCAACATCCGCACAGGGTTCAGAAGTATCAGAGCGTTGTGGATAAATAATTTTAAATCATCAGATATTCTATGTAGTAAATTATCTCAAACAACACTACATAAAAGTTGATATCTTTAGCCGTTGTTTGAGAAATAAAAGTTTTCTGATTTGTTTTTAAGCATAATATGAAACGTATAACACAATTTTGATTATATTTTAAATATAACACATATACTTTGATGGCATGTTTTAAATATATTATGATTCAATGACAAATTGCCTAATTTGAAGGAAAGCTATCTGTTTTAAACAAGTTGTACTTGCAACACAAACATTTTCAGTTATAAGTAAGTATTGACTGTTTTCCGTAATGAGATAATTGCTTGTTGTTACAAACATAAAAAAAGGTTTTTGTAGTCGCAGGAATGATGGTCGATTCTTACTGTGTTATTTAGGGGCTACAAATTGTTTATCACTTTTCTAAACTTCATAATACTTTTTTTCTTGGTATCATTCCCTTATTGTCCCCTACCGGTTTCACCTGAGGGGACTTATGGTTTGCGGTCTGTCTGTCTGTCAGTCAGTTTGTCCGTCACACTTTTCTGGATCATGCGATAACTTTAAAAGTTCTTAATATTTTTTCATGAAACTTGCAACATGGATAGATGGCAATATGGACATTATGCACGTCATTTCATTTTGTTCCTACGTCAAAAATTGTGGTTGCTATTGCAACAACAAAAAATACATTCTGAAAGTGGTGGAATTTCTGACAATGGTTGAGCCGGAAGGGGACCATATTGCTTGACAAAAGCCTTGTTGAATATGCATCCCATTTTATTTGAATATCCGAAAAAGCATACACTTATTGCGCAACCGGTGTTACAGTTAAAACAAATTTGCGTAAAACTTAACTGTCGCGTACATCCTTAAAGCTAGAATTTTACATGTAGTGTTGACATAAAAATTTGGTAGCATGTGTTAGATTTCAAATATTTAAATGCTCATTTAAGAATTCAACAAAATATTTATAGCTGCGTGTAATGAATTTAAGTAATTTGTTAAAACGCTTTACGAGTTTAATAAATGTGCCTATATTATGCATGAAATGCAAAATTTCCATTAGGATTACATCCGGTTGCCATCATCAGTCTTATAAGTAACTTGCCAAGATTCCATCATTGAGGTGAACACTGTAGCGACTGTTGAGTGTGGTAGAAAACAAAGCAAACAAACTGTCAGTTTGTCACTATAATGTTTAAATGCTAATTTTAATGTGTATTGAAGGCAAAAAATGTAATACTACTGCAGTGATCAAGGCTGAGGTTATGTTTTTTTATAAATATTTTCTGTAGGTTTAATGTTTATTTTTGTCTATTTCCATGCAATAAAGCATCTGATTTCTATCATATGCGTATGTTTTGACATGCCCCCTACACTCCAATGTCATGTCATTCTATACTGGAGAAAAGTCATGCACAAATCGGTCTTCCTAGGTGTTTTCCAGGGACTCTCAATAGGTTTGTGATAAGCGTCCTTTGTCAAATGTATGCATACCGATATGCTTAAGACCCCTATGTAATATATATATTTTTTGTGATTTAATTAAATAATAAACATGCAATCCAAATGGTGTTATTGATTTATTTCAGATAACAGAATGTGTGAGCACTACATTCCAGGCATTTTTGGCTGAAGCAGACAAGAATGAATTGCAGGTGAACCAAGTGTTTTAGATGATTTAAAGCTTTCCCTTTTGTGTGGCATGTAAAGAAACTAAATTGTTAAAAGTATCAGTATATTTTCTGAGAGTTCCTGATCAATGTTAATAGTTTTCATATAGAATTTTGAATAATAAGACTGGATAGAACTTTTGCACTGTAAGCATTACAAAAGACTACAACAATACAGTATCCATAAGTACTCTTTAACATACATGCCAGACGTCCCGATCTTGGCAGGACAGTCCTGCTTTGGGGTTAATGTTTGTCGCGGTATCCCGATGTGACAAATGGTTTTGGTTGCTTTTAAAACATGGCCACCAGGGGCGGGGCGGGGCGGGGCATTTTCCCTTATATGGCTATATATGGCTATAGTAAAACCTTGTTAACACTCTAGAGGCCACATTTATTTTCCGATCTTCATGAAACTTGTTCAGAAGATTTGTCCCAATGATATCTTTAATGAGTTTGAAAATGGTTTTGGTTTGTTTAAAAACATGGCCAATAGGCGTGCAGGGGGCAGGGAATTTTTCCTTATATGGCTATATATGGCTTTTGTAAAACCTTGTTAACACTCTATAGGCCACATTTATTGTCTAATCTTCATGAAATATGGTCAGAAGATTTGTCTTATTGATATCTTGGATGAGTTCGAAAATGATTACGTTTGCTTGAAAAACATTGCTGCCAAGGGGCGGGCATTTTTCCTTATATGGCTACATGTATATGGCTATAGTAAAATCTTGTTAACACTCTAGAGACCACATTTATATTCCAATCTTCATGAAACTTGTTCAGAAGATACATCCCAATAATATCTTTGACGAGTTCAAAAATGATGCCGGTTGGTTGAAAAACATGGCCACCACGGCGGCGGGGCATTTTTCCTTATATGGCTATAGTAAAACCTTGTTAACACTCTAGAGGTCACATTTATTTTCCGATCGTCATGAAAGTTGGTCAGAAGATTTGTCCTTATGATATCTTGGATGAGTTCCAAAATGGTTTTGGTTGCTTTTAAAACATGGCCACCAGGGGCCAATCTTCTTGAAACTTGGTCAGAAGATTGGTCCCAATAATATCTTGTTATCTCAGGTGAGCGACTTTAGGCCTTTCAGGCCCTCTTGTTTCAAATAAAATCTACACGAAGTCTGAAACTGGATTACAAATTGGGCAATATGAAAGTGATAGATAATTAATATGTTTTCTGAAATCCTTTTACAGTATGTCACAGAACTGAATTGTGTACATCAGAAATACAAGGAGACTGTTCTACACAGCGAAAGAGAAGACTACAAGTTGACAGGTACAGTCTTTAAAAATTTTATTTTGAATTTACTCTTTCTAGCCTGTCAGGTTTGTAACTTAACACTTTTTAATGGTATCAAAACAATTTTAACCAACCTAAACTTAAATGGAAGAAAACAAAAGTGGGAATTAAATGGGTACCTGACTGAAATAGCATATTTTATCCATTAACTTCATTAAGGTCAAAAAAGGGGTCAAAATTGGGGTCACTAGTTCAGGTGTAGGTCACTGTCAAAGTGGGAAATCGATTCTGATCAATAACTTGTCAAAACACTGTATTATCACATCATGCTTTAAATCAAGAGGAAAAATTATTGTGTGACGGATTACTTAATGAATATATGAATGTGGACTAGCACTAAAAGAAATGCAAAATAACAAAAGTTTAGGATCTGACGGCATCACAATCGAATTTTATAAAATATTCTGGAACGATATTAAAACACATTTAATTAATTCACTTAACTATTCATTTAACAACGAAAACTTAACTACGCCACAAAAACAAGGTATAATATCACTCATTCCAAAACCTGGAAAAATCTTAGAATCCTTATCAAACTGGCGCCCGATTAGTTTACTGAACAATGATTATAAAATTGCAACAAAAAGTATATCCAACAGAATTAAAAAAATATTACCATCAATCATTTCAAGATCTCAATCTGGCTTCATAAAAGGACGTTACATTGGTGAAAATGTACGTCTGATACAAGAATGCATAAATTATTTCAACCAACCAAACAATTCAGGCCTTATTTTCTTTGCAGACTTCGAAAAGGCTTTCGATTCACTAGACCATTCGTTTATATTCTCTTGTTTAGAAAATATGAATTTTGGTGAAAGTCTAATTAAATGAGTTAAAATATTTTACACCGACATAAACAGCATTATTATTAACAATGGATTTTTTTTCAAACAGTTTTAACATCGAACGAGGGGTAAGACAAGGATGCCCACTTTCATCCTCGCTATTTATTATATGCATCGAGTATCTATCACACTATATCCAATCAAATAAACATATAAAAGGAATATCGCTAGAACATGACGACGAAATTAAACAGTCCCTATTTGCTGACGATGCAACTTATTTTTTAAATGATAATAGTGACTCATTCAATTACCTTATAGAATCGCTAACCCTTTATGGAACGGCATCAGGTCTTAAACTAAACATAAGTAAATGCACTGTGCTACGAGTAGGTAAATTTAAACAAAGTAATATTCAACTTAAAAAAGAAATGAAATTCCACTGGACATCAGATGAAGCAACAACGTTAGGAATAACCTTTACAAACAATGAAAATGAAACAGTCCTAAAAAACATATTGCCAAAATTACAAAAAATTAAAAATTGTAAGCATTGTAAACTTACACTAATCGGAAAAAACACGGTGTTGAAAATGTTTGCACTCCCTAAATTAATTTATACACTAACAGTTCTCCCAAACCCACCAAATAATATTATTATAGATATACAATCAGAAAAATTTAATTTCATATGGGACGGTAAACCTGATAAAATTAAGCGAACCCAGTTAATTCAATCTGTAGAAAATGGAGGTATCCAATTAACGGACATCGACTCATTCTTGAATGCAATCAAATGCAGCTGGGTTAAAAGATACCTAGATAATACCAATACAAGTAAATGGAAATTATTCTACCAGGAAATCCTAAAAAAATATGGTGACTCCTTACTTTTTGAATGTAACATCAGCAATACCATTTTGCATGAAATTGCAAACGAAAACATTTTTCTATCTAATGTTTTATCGGCATGGACTAATGTTACTCATAATCTAGAAACCCAAATCACCAGTAAAACTATTTTATGGAACAATAAAGACATAACTTCAAGCAATAAGACTTTTTTTTATAAACATTGGTTTGAACAAAACATTAAATATGTCGACCAATTGTACGATTACAGAATAAAAGACTTTTACTCTTTTGAGAATATATGTTATATATACGGAATACCTTCAGGCAATTTCCTAATGTATTACACATTAATTAAAAGCATACCCATACATATTAAATCTACAATTAATACAAATAACACACCATGTACTCAAACATCATTCACGAAAAACATACTTGCAAAACAAAACAAAACAAACAAAATATTTTACAAACTACAAATTAAACACCCTGCAGAAAACTCCAAGATTCAAAATAAATGGCAAAGCCTTCTTCTAGAACAAGAATTTAATTGGAAACAAATATTTATCATTCCATATAAAACAACTATAGATAGCACACTGAGAAATTTTCAATATAAATATGTCCATAGAATCATAGCTGCAAATAAATACCTTTTTAAGTGCAACCTATCCAACACAAATTTATGTGATATATGCAGCGAACACATTGAAACAATAGAACACCTTTTCTGGGAGTGCAAACATATTCAAATTCTATGGAACCAGTTAACAACATTTCTAGAGAAACAACAATTAAAATTAAAACTGTCTCTCTTAAATATCAGTTTCGGTGTGAATACTTTTAAAATACCAGAAATCAATAACACTGTGAACCACATTATCATACTCATGAAATATTTTATATTTAGCTTCAAATACAAAAAACAAATACCTACTTTCAACTGTTTTATAAACTATTTAAAATTAAAGATCCAAATTGAAAAATAAATAGCCCTTAACAACGATAAACTTCATATTTTTGAACAAAAATGGAAACACATAAACTTTCATAACCCAGTCCAGTTGTCTTTTACCTAACTCTACGCAAATCATCTATAGGATTGATTATTACATTTAAAAATAACAGCATACACCACAGGCAAGCAAAGCAAAAAAAAAAAAAGTATATGCTAGCATATCATGTATAATATGTGTGACATTATTACTGTTGTATTATACCACTTTTGTTCTTGCTTATGCACATATTTACATTGTATGTTTTATATTGAATAAAAAAAAACAAAAAACACTGTATTATGTGAAATTGGAATAAGACATCAAACTGGGAATGGATATCTTTTTGGTGACTTTCTCAAACAAAACTAATCATTTCAAGATCTGAATTAATTTTTGTAATATTGTATCTATACTTCAAGCTTTATAAGCAATTTTCCATGACTTCATTTACAGTGATGGTATTTTTATCATTTTAACTGTATTTTAAAACTGTGTTCATGCGATGCAATGACACAGTTTTATTTTATGAGGATTAACAAAAAAAATCACACAAAAATCCAGTTTTGTAGTAAAATCAATTTAAATGAAACTATTATATATGTAAGTATCTATTTTAATTATAATTTGTCTAACTACCCGGTAAATAAATACGACATGTAAAACTGCATATAATGCACAGTTGAAAAAACACAATTTATTCCCAAGTTGATGTCTTATTCCAACTTCACATAATACAGTGTTTCAAGGAATAGACCAATTGGCTTAATACTTCACATGTGCATGGCCTTGGACAGTAGCTGACACCTATTGAAATTGTGGTCATTAGGTCAAAGGTCATGGTCACTGTTACAATAAGTGGGAAAATCGTTTCCGATCAATTATTTGTCAACGAAAGGACCTTTTGGCTCTATATTCCCTTTTGCATTGGCCTTGGACAGTAGATGACCCCTATCCAAATAGGGGTCACTAGGTCAAAGCTCAAGGTCACTGTCACCATCAGTGTGAAAATTGTTTCGGATCAATAATTGTCAACGAATTGACCAATTGGCTTAGATAGATAGATAGATTTATTTCGGCATAGGAAGCATATACACAGTTCACAACATAACATAGAATAAAATATTAAGCAATTATTAAAAACTATATCATGTACAATAAACTATGACATGCTCACCAAACCAAGGATAACACAAAAAAGAGCAAGCCCTTATTTCCATTGTGGTCCTTAAATACTTCACATGTGTGTTGGCCTTGGACAGTTGATGACCCCTATTGAAATTTGGGTCACTAGTTCCAAGCCCTCTTTGGGGGACATATGTCTTAGACCGTATAACTCTTGTTTGACTTTGTAAAGTAAGCCTTTTTTGGAGAGACAATTTTCATCTTCACATTCAACACAACTCTCTCTTTTAAATATTATAAGTCAGAAATACTGTATTGTTCCATGAAAGTATTCAAAAGCACATTAAAAATAATTCAGAACAGCAAAATGTTATTGTTGATGTGACCTTAACAAGTTCTAATTGCAAATAAACAGTGCTTATGTATATTTTGTCAATCATTTGTCATGATAAAAAGCGCAAAAAAGCTATGCTTGATGTCCTCTGCATGGATAGTGTTGGTGTATATGTGAATAAAAACTTTGTAGCGCAGAAAGCAAGGAGATATTCTACGTTAATTAACAATTTTGTTGTGTGTATTTCAAAAAAATAGTATAGCAAACGATTTTGAATTGATATTTTTTCTAGATATAAACAAAATCACAATTTTACAATGCAACTTGTTGTCTGGAAAAACAGTCCCTTCAAGATGTAAAGTACGAATTAGAGATAATTTAATTAATAACGTGTAACATATGTGGACTTATTTTATTTGGAAAATTTTTCCATAATTATCACAGTAAAACATACCATTATGTCACTCTAGTATTTGTTTTCTCAAAGTGGTAAAGTTTAAAGTTTTTCATGCCCCCTGATAGAAAGATCGGGGGTATATTGTTTTTGGCCTGTCTGTCTGTCTTTCATCGTTGTGTCTTGTGTGTCCCAAAACTTCAACCTTGGTTAAAGTTTTGCAATAACTTTTGCATTATTGAAGATAGCAACTTGATATTTGGCATGCACGTCATGCGGCTGCACATTTTGAATGGTGAAAGGTCAAGGTCATCCTTCCAAGGTCAAAGGTCAAATATATAGCTTCAAAGCGGCGCAATAGGGGGCATTGTGTTTCTGACAAACACATATCTTTTTTTATCTGAACAATGGCAAAACGCCTTTGACAATTTACATACAAGAAAACAAAAGTCAAAGTGCATCAGTGCAGGTTAGTTCTGTGAGGTTTCCAAGTGAGTGATGTAGGGCCTTTGACCCTCCTGTTATGAGTACTGTGTTTCTTGAACCTAATGTCAAGTCAGCATTTATTTATTTAATTGTAATTTCTGTATTGACCAACAATTTGGAAATTAAAAGCAAGGTTTTTGCTTTCTCAAAGCTATGTTTAGTGTGTAATCCTAAGTGTTACTCCAATATTACACGCATGACGGGTCCAAGTCTCAAGACAGAGTTATAAACGGATTCGCGTTCTGAGCATTCATAAATTATTGCCAGGTTGTGTTGTCATTCGCCATTACATGCATATAAACCCTACAGTATCGAGAACTGTATACATACCACTTTTCTAATGTGCATATATATCCGATTATCCTATCTAATAAATACATCAATCTAAAAAAAAATATTCTGACCATTAATGACGTCAAATGTGTTTAAGAATTTCATAAACACAAACATACTCCATTTTTCGGAAGTGTAACATGAACAGTGCATTATGGGACAGCGATTCCATAGGGCACTGTTCAGATTTGATTGTAACAACCAAAGAGTGAGTGAGTTTAAATTATATTTAATGTTATATGATACAAAGCAATGTTTTTTTGCATCATACTCAGTCATGCATAAAAACGTGCTTCCCGTGAATTCCTGTTAACAATTACCCTACGTTTGGATGGAATAAATCGTCTTTATTGCTAATTAAATTTCTCTTGGCCTGTTACGTTTTCAATTGCATTTTAGCAGACGATATATATATTTATATTGTCTACAAATAACAATGATTTGAAACATGTTTTGTAAAATTTGTCAGAGCTGTCAATTATTAAAAAGATCGATGGCACATACACAAAACACAAATTATTTTCACACCTGTATTGCACCGAACAATAGATATTCGCACTCAAACTGTCAAATTTCCCAGTAATGTTTAGTCTCTTATCGATTAAATTTGAGTCATTATACAATAACCACATCAGACGCTGTCAAGAAAACGCTCTAGACCGAAATAGGAGGTTGGAGTAAAAACGTTATATTGGTAAGAAAGTTCTCACTGTAACACAGTGCTTTCTAATTTCAGTGAAGATATTCCTGTGTCAGAATGCATCGATAGATGTTTTGCAGGAAGCAGTAGATAGAGGTATGAGAACACTCTTTCTTATTGATTAGTATGCCCCAACAGTGCGGATGGCATTTAGCATATAATACACTTGCCCTTTGTCCGCCTGTTCATCCTCATGCTCGTGTTTTCAGCTGTTCTATACCTTCTGTGTGGATCACACTTACACTTTTACATTTGCAGGTTTTTTTCCAGCCATTTTAGGAAAAGGAGTCTGGTCAAATTGGGATTTTTTTAATCAATAAAAGTGTCAGTTTTGGAAATTTTTTAAGGTAGCGCGATTTCTTCAAAGATTGAAGAGCCTGGGTAAAGTTGCCTTGGCCGAGTGGTTAAGGCGATAGACTTGAAATCTTGTGGGATTTTCCCAAGCAGGTTCGAATTCTGCCGAAAAGGCATTCTTTTTTGCGACCCGTTTTATTAGCTCACCTGAGCACAACGTGCTCATGGTGAGCTTTTGTGATCGCTTTTTGTCCGTCGTCTGTTGTCCGTTGTGTGGCGTCAACATTTGCCTTGTTAACTCTCTAGAGTCCACATTTATTGTCCAATCTTCATGAAATTTGGTCAAAAGATTGGTTTCAATGATATCTTGGATGAGTTCAAAAAAGGTTACGTTTGCTTGAAAAACATGGCTGCCAAGGGGCAGGGCATTTTCCCTTATATGGCTATAGTAAAATCTTGTTAACACTCTAGAGGCCACAGTTATTGTCTGATCTTCATAAAACTTGGTCAGAAGATTCATCCCAATAATATCTTGGACGAGTTCGAAAATGATGCCAGTTAGTTGAAAAACATGGCAGCCAGGGGGCATGGCATTTTTCCTTATATGGCTATAGTAAAACCTTGTTATCACTCTAGAGGCCACATTTATTTTCTGATCTTCATGAAATTTGGTCAGAAGATTTGTCCCACTGATATCTTGGATGAGTTCAAAAATGGTAACCTTGGCTTGAAAAACATGGCTGCCAAGGGGCGGGGCATTTTTCCTTATACGACTATATATGGCTAAAGTAAAATCTTGTTAACACTCTAGAGGCCACATTTATTGTCCAATCTTCAAGAAACTTGGTCAGAAGATTCATCCCAATAATATCTTAGACGAGTTCGAAAATGATGCCGTTTGGTGAAAAACATGGCTGCCAGGGGGAGGGGCATTTTTCCTTATATGGCTATAGTAAAACCTTGTTAACACTCTAAAGGCCACATTTATTTTCCAATCTTGATGAAATATGGTCAGAAGATTTGTCTTAATGATATCTTGGATGAGTTCGAAAATGGTAACGTTGCTTGAAAAACATGGCCGCCAAGGGGCGGAGCATTTTTTCTTATATGGCTATATAAGGCTATAGTAAAATCTTGTTAACACTCTAGAGGCCACATTTATAGTCCAATCTTCATGAAACTCTGTCAGAAGATTCATCCCAGTAATATCTTGGACGAGTTCAAAAATGATGCCGGTTGGTTGAAAAACATGGCCACCACGGTGGCGGGGCTATTTTTCTTATATGGCTATAGTAAAACCTTGTTAACACTCTAGAGGCCACATTTATTTTCTGATCCTCATGAAACTTGGTCAGAAGATTTGTCCCAATGATATCTTGGATGAGTTCGAAAATGGTTTTGGTTGCTTTAAAAACATGGCCACCAGGGGCGGGGCATTTTTCCTTTTATGGCTATATATGGCTCTAGTAAAACCTTGTTAACACTCTAGAGGCCACATTTATTGTCCAATCTTCATGACATTTGGTCAGAAGATTGGTCTGAATGATATCTTGGATGAGTTCGAAAATAATTATGTTTGCTTGAAAAAAATGGCTAACAAGGGGCGGGTCATTTTTCCTTATATGGCTATAGTAAAATCTTGTTAACACTCTAGAGGCCACATTTACTGTCCGATCTTCATGAAACTTGGTCAGAAGATTCATCCCAATAATATCTTGGAAGAGTTAAAAAATGATGCCAGTTGGTTGAAAAACATGGCTGCCAGGGGGCGGGACATTTTCCCTTATATGGCTATATAGAGGCCACATTTATTTTCCAATCTTCGTGAAACCTGGTCAGAAGATTTGTCCCAATAATATCTTGTTATCTCAGGTGAGCGACTTTGGGTCTTTCAGGCCCTCTTGTTTCTTTTCTAACGTTATTTGATTTAATATAGCATATAAGCTATGTTTATTGTTAAATATGTTGCATTTTTTATGCACATTCTTTAATTTTTAAAATTAAAACAACGTTATGGCTAAATTTGGTGATTTACTGCTGATAATACTAATCATGCCTGTTGCATTTTTATTTTTATTTCAAAAAAAAAACAGAAAATCTCTCTATTTCTAGGTATTTTTGCAGTATATAGTGTATCTATAAAAACTAAGTTCAAAATATTACTTAAATGATACTATTTTGAATTTTGTGACGCTTTGTTTTTAACAAACCCAATTTCTACTTGGCTGAAACCACTTCCATTTCATGGTGCTCTTCCATAGATACCATGTTATAAAAAGTAAATGTCTTTAAAAGAATACTTATTTCATCTTGTTTAAACTTTAACCATCTTTACTGCATCTGTACACACCAACTGCATGCCCATAATTGGAAATCTGGATGAATTAGTGAACTTTCATATACCCCAGGGGTGCAAATAAACTGGACAAAAGCCAAGCGCGGGGATGGTTTTGAAAAAATCAGTATATATTTTTTTTTAAAGCACGGAAAGTCTACCTATAAATTTGCATGTAGTTCAGTGAAATGATGCTGACTAAGAAAATAATACATTAGATTTTACTTGGATAGGTGCCCATTATGGGTGCGCTACCTTAAAGACAAAAAATACCGAATTGGGATTTTTTTTATCAACAAGTATTGACACAATAGGTCTTTTCCTTGCCATTTTGGATACAAATCATATTAAACTATGGTTATATATTTTGTAGGTTTTTTATGTCCCCAGATCGAACGATCAGGGATATATTGTTTTTGGCCTGTCGTCTGTCTGTCATTCTGTGGAAAACTTTAACCTTGGTTAAACTTTTGCAATTAGGCCAGAGTTTTTTAATAAATAGATTTTCGGACCCGCCGACTCTTATTTTTGACGAAACCAAAAAAAAAAAAATATATAATTTCAATCTCGGATTTTTTTTTCGGGTGCCAAAAGCCGGGTTTTAGACACAAAACGCATGTCGGGTTTTAGAGAAGTAATTTATTTAAAGCGTTTACCGATATCGCGTGTAAATGTATCATAAGCGCTTCTGTAACATCGATCATTTTTACTGAAAACATTCAAAAAAGTGGCAAGACCCCGATGACTTTATACTGGTTTGGACTTATTATTTACCAGGATGCTAAAACAACAAAACAATTTATCAAAGCCACTAGTGACCAATCAATTGGCGATGTTGTGCGCAAACATGTTAATGAACACGACGAAATCGCTTCACTTGAAGCGTCTAAGACAATGATTGACACAGATAAGGTTAAGTGTGACCCATCTATGCCAGTGAATGTTTTGGTCGAGAGCGAATTGAAATGCATACATGCTATTTTAAAGTACCAAACCCCACAGGATCGTAGTATTATAAAAGAAAATGCATTTGATGTCCTAATGGCTATGAGGAGGAATTACTGCTACCTTCCATCCGCCAGGTAAACCATTTGTAAATTATTTAAGAAATTTTACAATTGAATATATGCAATATATTCATTATTTGGCAAACCTGTCATTGCAATTAGCAGGCTGACCAAAAATAATGATTTTATTTATTTTTTATATTAACCCTTTCAGTGTGAGAACCGAATTTTGAAGGCCTTTGCAAACAGTTTTGGATCCAGATGAGACGCCACAGAACGTGGCGTCTTATCAGGATCAAAACTGTTTGCTATTCTGATAGTATTCTTTGAAAAAAATCAAAGAAAATGCTAATAAATTGTAGCAATTCAGCAGACGCCATTTTAGCAGACCACAAATTTCCAAGCATGCAAAGGGTTAATTGCTTTATAATTGATAAAATACAAATCTGTTTTGATAGTCTTGGCAAGGTGGTATATGTGACTTTTATAGTGACTTTTAAAAGATCTGTTTTTCATCAAAATGTAACATTGAAGGACATACTGTAGCCACTTTTTTCAAGGTGCAATGTATTAAAAATGTGTTATTCTATCTCTACATAATTCCTCTTTGCTATAAGATTGTAGTGGGAAACTTGTACAGCTTTGTGTTTTACAATTTTAAATATTAAACCATCACAAGCTTAATCTTGTTAATTTTGTAACTAATAGATTTTGGTTTGTATTTTCTTTTAATACTCGAGCAACACTTGGCGTGTTTCATTTTTGAATTACATATAAAAGATGTTGATTTAATAGAGGAATATTAAAGTGCCTAGGCAGTGACATGGGGGATTGGACGACAGATTAAGATTTTTTTAATTTGAAGATTGACTTTGCCAGAGTTTTTTTTAATTCAGATGTTCATTTTGTCTTAAAAGGAATTACTTGCAAAAGACATATTTGCGTGTTTGAGCATTTTCATTTGTAACAGAAACTGTTTCGGATAAAAGAAAATTATGCAACTATAATTATATTCGTATGAATAAAATGCAGGTCCTTTAATAAATGTGTTTATTGCTAAAGATTTGTATGAGAATGTTTAGAACATAATAAATTTCATTGACATTTATTATTTTGGTCATGAAATATACAAAGAACTTCATACTATAACATTTTTAGAATAGTGCATTTTTGGTCACCATCTTTTTTTTTTTTTTTTTTTTTCCGTCCTCCTACTGGACATGTTTTGGAAAAAAATCCGAAAATCTTTTAATTAAAAAACTCTGGCCTTACTTTAGCAATAATGAAGATAGAATCTTGATATTTGGCATGCATGTGTATCTCATGGAGCTGCACATTTTGAGTGGTGAAAGGTCAAGGTCATCCTTCTTGGTCAAAGGTCAAATATATGGCTTCAAAGCGGTGCAATAGGGGGCATTGTGTTTCTGACAAAATAAATTAAGATATAGAGTCTAATAATAATAAGTCATAAGACACTTCTTTCTAAAAAAAAATTATTTTTTTTAATTGGGATTTTTTTAGCTCATCTATTTTTTTAATTTCGGTTTTGGATCGGGTCTGTTTGCTTTGGGATCCATTTTATGGCCTTTTTTACATAGCAGAAAAACACCCGATTTGAATTACCTTAATGTGTAGATGATTATCTATGTCATTCATCATGCAGTTAGAATTGTCTTTTTAGTTGTTCGTAAGGTTAATTGTGGTGTGCAGACCACTACCATTTACCAAATCGCTCAAAAATCAAGGATTAAAGGCAATCCACGCCCAGATATAGTGTGCTCAGGTATACTTTATGTAATTAAAACTAGTGCATTATGCTGGTCATGTGCAGAAAGAATTTGGGTTGTTCCATCGTCACTCTGTTGATGGAATGGATATAGTGGGTGGTTCCAGGTTCCATTCTCACTCTGTTGATGTAATGGTTAAAGTGGGAAGTTCCAGGTTCTATCCTCACTCTGTTGATGTAATGGATATAGTGGGAGGTTCCAGGTTCCATCCTCAGTCTGTTGATGTAATGGATATAGTGAGAGGTTTAAGGTTCCATTCTCACTATGTTGATGTAATGGATATGGTGGGAGGTTCCAGGTTCCATCCTTACTCTGTTTATGTAATTTATATAGTGGGAGGTTCCAGGTTCCATTTTCACTGTGTTGATTTAATGGATATAGTGGGGGGTTCCAAGTTCCATTCTCACTCTGTTGATGTAATGGATATTGTAGGAGGTTCCAGGTTCCATTCTCACTATGTTGATGTAATGGATATAGTGGGAGGTTCCAGGTTCCATCCTCACTCTGTTTATGTAATGGATATAGTGAGAGGTTCCAGGTTCCATCCTCACTCTGTTTGATGTAATGGATATAGTGAGAGGTTCCAGGTTCCACCAACTCTGTTGATGTAATGGATAAAGTGAGAGGTTACAGGTTCCATCCTTACTTTCTCAAGTAATGGATATAGTTGGAGATTCTAGGTTCCATCCTCACTCTGTTGATGTAATGGATATAGTAAGAGGTTCCAGGTTCCATTGTCACTCTGTTGATTTAATGGATATAGTTGGAGGTTTCAGTTCCATGCTCACTCTGTTGATTAAATGTATATAGTGGGTGGTTCCAGGTTCCATTCTCACTCTGATGTAATGGATATAGTGGGAGATTTCAGGTTTCATCCTAACTCTGTTGATGTAATGGATGTAGTGAGAGGTTCCAGTTCCATCCTCACTCTCTTGATGTAATGTATATACTGGGTGGTTCCAGGTTCCATTCTCATTCTTATGTAATGGATATAGTTGAAGTGTTCCAGGTTTCATCCTCATTCTGTTGATGTAATAGATTAAGTGAGTGGTTCCAGGTTCCATTCTCACTCTGATGTAATGGATTACTTACTTACTTATGCGTTCCATCTTCTTATGGCCGGTATACTGTCATAGGTTGTCTGGACTGCCTGATGTAATGGATATAGTGGAAGATTCCAGGATCCATCCTCACTCTGTTGATGTAATGTATATTGTGGGTGGTTCCAGGTTCCATCCCCTCTCTGTTAATGTAATGAATATAGTGGGTTGGTCCAGATTTCATCCTCACTCTGTTGATATGATGGATATATTTGGAGGTTCCAGGATCCATTCTCACTCTGATGTTATGGATATAGTGGGAGGTTCCAGGTTTCATCCTCACTCTGTTGATGTAATGGATAAATTGGGTGGTTCCAGGATCCATTCCTACTCTAATGATCTGTTGATGTAATGGATAAAGTGGGAGGTTCCAGGTTCCATCCCCAGTCTGTAGATGTAATGGATATAGTGAGCGGTTTCAGGTTCCATTCTCACTCTGTTTATATAATGGATATAGTGGGAGGTTCCAGGTTCCATCCCCACTCTGTTTATGTAATGGATATAGTGGACAGTTCCATGTTCCATCTTTACGGATTTACGGATACAGTGGGATTCTTCGTTCAAATTTGGGACTTGTAGGGGGACCAGGCTGCATTCCAACTCTGTTGATGTAATGGATATAGTGAGAGGTTCCAGGTTCCATCCTCACTCTGTTGATGTAATGGATATAGTGGGAGATTTCAGGATCCATTCCCACTCTGTTGATGTAATGGATATAGTGTGAGATATTTTAGGCTCCATCGTCACTCTGTTGATGTAATGGATATATTGGGAGGTTTCAGGATCCATTCTCACTATGTTGATGTAATGGATACAGTGGGATTTTTTGTTCAAATTTGGGACTTGTAGGGGGACCCATTCCCAATTGAAAAAGTATTTATTTTTCTGAAATGGGGATTCACATTCCCAACTGGAGGTTTCCAACAAAAAGACTCTTTTTAAGTGTAACCATGTCATTCATCTCCCAAATCTAGCCCTGTGACTTGAACCCTAGAAATATAATATTGATATCACTTTTATTATCAAATTTAAAGTATTTGTTAGCCTAAAATCATCAACAATAATTTCCCAATTTTAGTCAAAAGGGCGCGATATTTCCCAATTCAAAGGAACCCAGCCCCATTCCCAAAATGGTGAAAAAAAACACACTAGGATACAGTGGGAGGCTCTAGGCTCCATAGTCACCGTGTTGATGTAATGGATACATTTGGAGGTTCCAGGTTCCATCCTCACTCAGTTGATGTTATGGATTGAGGGTGTGGTTTAAGGTTCTATCCTTCACTCTATTTATGTAATGGATATAGTGGGTGGTTCCAGGTTCCATCCTCACTCTGTTGATGCAATGGATATAGTGGGAAGTTCCAGGTTCTATTGTCACTTTGATAATGTAATGGACATAGTGAGTTAATCAATTCATTATTTCCAGCCAAGAAAACACCTACTGTTTCGTCAAAATTAACAGTCTTGAGAGTTTGTTGATAATAGATTTTTATGCAATTGAGATGAAATAAATAAAAAGTATTGCCTTTTGGATTTCCAGTCCTGTCAGAACTAGAAGTTTCATTCATAGAGACAGTGCTTCTTTCCTTCCCTGAAAATGAGAAGGGAGAGGAGTTGACCCTCGAAGTTATCAAGCGATTTTGGAAAGCTCTTGAGACGATTGTATTCAAGGAGACCATACTTACAATAGGAGTGTCAGACCTGGACAAAAACTTACTGGAGCAGTTGCATGACTGGGCAGAGGTTGGTATCTGACATTAATTACTTTTTACCCCCTAACTGGGCATTTATTGGCATCTGACAGATACTGTTTTGTATTACAAACTCACTTTATGGCTATCTGCCGCTATCATTGCATATTTTCTTTTATCCCATCTTCACCGCACCATTGACGTTATAACACCCCATGAAATAAACTAACCTGTATCCCACCTTGCTGAATATACCTGTCGTGTGCACGGACTACTTTTTATTCTACCACTGAATGATTTTTCATAAGAAATCTCTATAGAGTCAAGAAAACTTACGACCTTACAAAATTATACGACCTTCAACCTTTAGATCTATTCAAGGGACATAAATTTTCGCCATCCGTATGATGAATCAGCTGATTGACGGCGTCATAAAATGACATACTTATTGAGTCATTTTGCAATAATATGTGATGTCATCTTTTGGTGTACACGAAACTAGTATGCGATGTCTGGGAATAAAACATTGAAGACGCACATTTTTTTCGTGTTAATGTATCCTGGATGTAATTATGAAAAAGTGCGCACATTCTATGGACTACATACCTTGGATGGAACCGGTGAGACGAAGGATTTAGGTCTACATGTAGATCTAGCTTATTCGTGTTATTGATTTTCAGAATGTGCGTGTCTATTTGGATGTGAAATTGTGTGTGTAGAACATACTGATGGGTGTGTATTTTGGTTCAGTAGTCTATCCGAATTGTTTTGCTTTTGGATGTAAGTAAACGTAAGGGTATTTTCTTTGATGAATAAATTTTGTCTTTGTTATTTTATCAAAGAAAGACTATTCAATAAGAATAACCTGTTTGCAACAAGTGTTTCAAAGCTTAACAGAATTATTACGGATAATCTTGTGTTTGGGTCACAAACTACAGGATGTGAAGGCTCCATCAAAATCAGCAGCGTCCATGAAAAAATTAGGCGAGTATAGTTTTTTTGATAATTTATGTTTAGAACAACTCATGGTGTAATTCTACATGTATGTTGACATCAACATAATTTTGTCAGGAGCAATCGCCGCCATGTAAAATCTTCTTTTTGCGGTCGTAATGTGTTACAATTTGCATGCTGCGTAACATTGAATTGAGGCATATGGTGATATTTTTTCTCTTTTTACAGTTTTTGTGTGAAATTTTTCGAGACTATTTTGCGTACCAGAAAAAATACATTTTATATCACTACGCATGGTTTAAATACATTTGTTAGATATAGATTTTAGACGCTTTAAAGAATGAATTAAAATTATTGTTAAGGTTATTAGATCTATTTATATTAAATGTCATGTTGAAAAACAAAACAATAGGATAAATAGATTACTTGGTTAGCGTTGAATAGAGAGAAGTTTATGTTGCTCGGCTCAAACACCGAAAGCGCTCACCAAGGCTCGCGCTCCCGGTGTTCTAAGCTTTGCAACATAAACTTCTCTCTATTCAACGCTAACCTACTATTCTCTATGTGCTTTTTGGGAAGATGGCTCATGGCTTCGGAATAGGTTATTTTATCTGCATTTTTAGTTCACCCAAGTATGAAGGGCTATTGGTGAGCTATTCTGGTATGGGGCCCTCTGGCCTCATGTGTCATTTGTTGTCAACAATATGCTTCAAACCACACCTATTTCTCAATCATATGGCAGATTGTCACAAAACTTTAAAGGAATAATCCTTTTTACAGTTGTTCCATTTGTTGTGGTCCGATGCATTGTAGATCATCAGAGCTAGAAATAGATTTTGAACGTGGAAAAAAAGAAAATCTTCCGAAACCACAAGACTCAAGGGTTTAATATTGTGTTGTGTATCATTGTCAAATGACCTCTACAAAGATTGTTCAAATCATGCACCTGGGGTCAAAACTGGCCACACCCTAGGGGACATATGGTTTATACAAACTTAACCAGTATATAACTTGTGGTAAACAATTTCTCTGAAATCACAAGTCTCAGAACTTTGATATTAAGTATGAAACAGCAGATAGAGGTCCTGTGCAAAGACTATTCAAAATCATACCTCTGGGGTAAAATCTGGCCGCATCCATGTTGTCACATAATTTTTATAGACTTCTATTGTAAATTACTAAAAGCTTTTCTTCTCTAAAACAGCAAGAGTTTAGGTTAAATTTTTATTTTGTAACATTGTATGTAAATCCTCTACAATGTTTCTCAAAATCAGGCCCCTAGATTAAAAACTGGACACACCCAACGTGTAACCAGGGTTTTACAGTCATGTCAAATTTCAGGGGTCCCTAGGACTCTAGTTAATATTTTCAGGCGTCCTGTCAATAAAAATGGGGGTCCCAATATAACTTAGTGATATATTAGTTGTATAGCACTCCTGTCATTCACATGTGCATGGTCCTTTATTCATGGCAAGTATTGTTTGCTTGTTTTAGCTGTGAATTTGTTGTTTTTAGCATACTACAATTGAAACATGATACTGTAGCAGCGAATGTATTCTTAAATGTGCTGGCTGTGTCAAATTCAATCAGTCAAACGTATAGTAATAGATCATTTACGTAAACAATAGCCGAAATTTAACACACACCTATAAAATTAAAGATTGTATTTATTTTTATAGTTTAAGCTTGCTTGCCAGATAATAAGCTATCGTAACTTCAGTAAGCTTTACTTTCATAGCAACATAAATAGGTCACATTTACGCAATGTAATCTCAATTCGGGACTTTGCACCTAGCAACAGCAGGTGCACGATAACACGATTGGTCGATAAATCAACAAGCGAGACAACAAGTACATCCTTCTAGAAAATTACGTACTGCAGTTGTCTTTCAGAATTTCTTGTTGATATTATGAGAACCAAAGTGTCAAAATGATTGTGCGTCCCATTGGATGCAAATTAACAAATATGACGGGTCCTGACTGGCATTTTATGCGTATTTGACGCAGAATATCGTGTCCCGTAAAACGCTGTGTAACCTTATTTATATTATAGACTTGTATAGTAAATAATCTTATTTTTATATCCCCGGATCAAATGATCAGGGGTATATTGTTTTGGCCTGTCTGTCATTGTATGTGTCTGTCATTGTTTGTGTCACAAAACTTTAACCTTGGTCATAACTTTTGCAATATTGATGATAGCAACTTGATATTTGGCATGCATGTGTCTCATGGAGCTGCACATTTTGAAAGGTGAAAGGTCAAGGTCATACTTCAAGGTGAAAGGTCAAAAAATTTTTTTTTTTTAATGAAAAGCGGCCCAATAGGGGGCATTGTTTTTCTGACAAACACATCTCTTGTTTATCTCTAAAGCCACAAGTCCCAGAGCCTTTATACTGTATATGTCCTTATTGACGCTCATGCCCTGATAGACGCGCAGGCCGTCTTATCTGGGGTTCATCAGAATTTAATGGAACCATAAGATAAAATTTATGTAGCCAATAATCTATTAAAGAGTGGCAAATAACATCTGAAAACATCGTTTTTGCGGCCATTTTGTTTGCAACATGGTGACACCATATATATGCTTCCGTGCAAGTATACTACATAGGTTACAAACTAGGGCTTACACGGGTAAAAAATATTCATCTGGTCGGTGGGTCAAAATTAAAATACCCGAGAAAAATCGAGTCGGTTCGGGTCAGTTAATACATAAATTAATTAAAATAAAACTACATTAATCGCCATAGCATGTTTTAGCGTTCTTAAATATTCAACTGTTTGTCAAGTATATTGTTTAGAATATTATACTTTTTATTGTTTTGATTCATTTAATTTTGTATGAAAAACTGCATATAAGTATTTATTAAGTTTACACAACAAATTATTACTTGTGATAGCGATCAATAGTGCATATATAGGAAAAACAACCTGTCAAGCAAAAATAAAGCTTGTCTTATTTTGAGGAGAGAACCGAAAATAATTTTCACTGTAAGCTCTTACTGCCTGTTCTACTTTGAAGTCAAAATATTTTATAATACAAGTTTCGTTTTTTAAACATCGCCATGTTGGGATCTGAATAACAAATTAAACTCTACATGTCTGCTTTTGGTGCGTCACTTCGATTCATTTATGACAATTTGTAATAACAACAGTGCTTAAACTGTTAAATGATGTGATTTGACTTCACTTGTTTAAAAGAGATGATTTGACTACACGTTCAACATGTAATCTTGTACTTCGTAGCTTGAGACCCGAACCGGTATCGTTCACAGAAACTTTGACCTGGATCCGCGGGTTTTTTGTTTGACCCGCGGATTCGTTTTTTTTCGGGTACCCGTTTGAGCACTATTACAAACCAACAATAATAATAATTAATTAAATAATTGGTTATCGTGATTGGGTATGATAATTATGCATTTGATTTCTTAAAACAAAACGGAATGAGTACGCTGTTTCTGTAAAGCAATTACCATTTACATTGTTCATGATTGATTATATATTTTGTTGATGTACATTCCTCGAGGACTGCTTGTAACTCGGATGCTAGAGACAGCAGTGAAAGGAGGTTGTCATGGGTGGCACGTGCACTTTGCGCCGATGACGTCAACTGTATGGTATTGAGCGTTCGGGTGTATTGTTTGTCACACAATAAATACTTATCAACTAAACACAGTGAGGGCGCGAAATACCGGGTCAAACTTGATTTAATGGTGAGCGTCTCTTCAAGGGGAAATATTTAAGTTGATGAAAAATAAAATGGGATCCACGGCCGATTTGTGTTAAATTGGACTTGCGATGTAGAGGGTCTGCAGCAGACTATGTCATATGATTGGAATGTTGTGAGCGGCAGGTAAAATGTTACACTGTTCAAATGTGAAGAATAGGTAATAGTGGTTTGATTTTAACGCGCAGGGGTCTTGAAAAAACTCGCGCAGTGCGCGTCAATAAGGACATATACGGTATTTGGTAGGAAACATCAGATAAAAAGTTTGTTCAAATTATAACGTTGACCACAACTCAGTGGTCACATGATTTACACAGACTTATATAGGAAATAATTTTTAGCTCACCTGATTGCTCAGGTGAGCTTTTGTGACGACTGGTCTTTGTCCGTCGTATGTCCGTCCGCCCGTAAACATTTGCTCGTATACACTCTAGAGGCCACATTTCTTGTCCCATCTTCACGAAACTTGGTCAGAAGCTTTGTCCCAATTAAATCTCGGCCGAGTTCGAAACTGGGTTGTGCTGGGTCAAAAACTAGGTCACTAGGTCAAAAAAAAGAAAAACCTTGTAAACACTGTAGAAGTCACATTTCATGCCCAATCTTCATGTAACTTTGTCAAAATGTTTGTCTTAATGATATCTTGGTTGAGTTCAAAAGTGGTTCCGATCCGTTGAAAAACATGGCCGCCAGTGGGCGGGGCAGTTTTCTTTATTTGGCTATAGAGAAACCTTGTAAACACTCTAAAAGTCACAATTTTTGCCCAATCATCATGAAAGTTGGTCAAAACATTGGTTCAATTGATGTCTCGGACGAGTTCGAAAATGGTCGAGATCGGTGAAAAAACACGGCCGCCAGTGGGCGGGGCATTTTTCTCTATATGTATATAAGTGGCAGTTTTCCCTATTTGGCTATAGAGAAACCTTGTAAACACTCTAAAAGTCACAATTTTTGCCCAATCATCATGAAAGTTGGTCAAAACATTGGTTCAATTGATGTCTCGGACGAGTTCGAAAATGGTCGAGATCGGTGAAAAAACACGGCCGCCAGTGGGCGGGGCATTTTTCTCTATATGTATATAAGTGGCAGTTTTCCCTATTTGGCTATAGAGAAACCTTGGTAACACTCTAGAAGTCACAATTTTTTCCCAATCATCATGAAAATTGGTCAAAACATTGGTTTAATTGATTTCTCGGAGGAGTTTGAAAAGGGTCGGGATCGGTGAAAAAACATGGCCGCCCGTGGGCGGGGCATTTTTCTCTATATGTATATAGTGAAAACGTGAACACAGTATTAGTCACATTTTTGGCCCAATTTTTAGCTCACCTGAGTGATAGCTCGAGGTGAGCTATTGTGATCACTCAGCGTCCGGCGTCCGTCCGTCCGTCCGTAAACAATTTGTAAACATCTTCTTCTACTAAACCATTGAGCCAATTTCAACTAAATTTCATGTGGAGCATCCCTAGGTCATGGGACAAAAGAATTGTTAAAAAAAATTTGATCACATAACCAAGATGGCCGCCATGACCATATATGGTAAAAACCTTAAAAAATCTTCTTGTCAAAAACCGCTCATCAGATTTTCAAAAAATTTCACAGGGATGACCTTTGAGGGCTCCCCTGAAAAAGTTGTTCAAAGAAATTTGATTCGTCAAAAAACATGGCCGCAGGAGCTTGTTGAACTTTGCATGTTTATTCGTTTTTGCCTATTTTGTGAAAACTTTCAAAAATCTTCCACATTTTTTGTCTGATCCTTTCCAAATTTGCACAGTGTCTTTATATCAATGAGGACACGAACCCTACAAAAGATGAGCATTATTGGTCCATGAAGTACAGAATTACCTCCCCTTGAATTGAGAAAATGGTGTTTATGCAATAAAGTCCAAATTTTTCATCCAATTCTTTCCAAACTTGTAAGGATTTAGCATGGTTCAAACAAGGGAAACAACTACGGTTTATGCATGTTCTTTTTATTACAGATTTGCCTCCCTTTAATTCATTCAAAATCTCATTTTACAGCAGAGATTCCAAATCTGACCTGTAAATGAGCCCCATATTTACTGCCGGTGCTATGTTACCTTTTCCCATTTGATCATTCTTAAGTATTGGTCTTGTAATGCTGCTACTGCTACTGCTACTGCTACTACTTCTACTACTACTACTACTACTACTACTACTACTACTACTACTACTACTACTACTACTTCTACTACTACTACTACTACTACTACTACTTTTACTACTACTACCACTACTACTACTACTACTACTACTACTACTACTACTACTACTAGTACTACTACTACTAGTACTACCACCATCACTTTTTGACGAAATGACTCATTATCCCAGCGAAATTATTTCGTTAAACTCTTTAACAATGTATATTAACTGTAAAAAAAATAAAAAGAAAATTTGTTGGATTCAGTGGATTATAGATTTTAATTCATGAGTGATCATAAAAAATGATATTTTCACGAGTGACGCATCAATATCCTCCATGTTTGAAAGTGGAAACTTTTTATGTTAATTACGCTGCATTCTAATGGCTTCAGTCTTTGAGATATATGTCAGTATTGATGTAAAACTGCTCATCGATTGTAATGGTCAAGTGGGGTTATTGTTTGTCACACTACACACGTCTGAATGTGAGGTAAAATGGCCTGTTTAAGTCTTGAAAATAATCTAGTCATAAAACTGTTGAGTTGCCTTTTAAATTTTCCTGTTTAATTGCGACTTGATAGCCATGTGATGTCATTAAAGTGCTGAAATACCCTGATCCACTATGTTTTTTCTACTGCACATAGATGGGACCCATACTTTTTCTCTGGGACCCATAGATTTAAAACCTATGAGTTCCATAGAAAAAACTTGTTACCACTCTAGAGTTTGAATTTATGACACAGTCTTCATCGACTTTGGTTAGAATATTTACCGTAGGTTTCCACGTATAGCGCGCTCCCGTGTATAGCGCGCAGGCTGTTTTTTAAATGCAAAAATAGAGAAAAAAATATTTAAAAAGACAATAAAACCACCAAATCGGACCAAAAATGGCCGCCATTTTACTATTGCACAATCCAATAATCCGGGGCATTGGAAAGCTTAATTAAGCATTCAAAATAGGAAGCGTCATTATGATTAGGAGCATGGGTTGCATAGCACTATACTTTTCTGACAATTTTGTAATTTTCTAGCAAAAGATTAACAGTCCACGTGCATTTCGTGAAAAACGTGAGAAAATAAGAATTAGTGTACATCATGTGATTTTTCCTCGGGAAAAGCATGGGCATTACTGGTAAATTTGAATGTCGCATGCGAGACGGGGATACAGTTGTTGAGGTACATCACTGTTGAACATTCAATATTTATACACACAAAATGCAATTGCATATCTTCACGTTCTCAAGTGCCAATTAGTGTCTCAAATGTCAATTAGCGTCTTAACAAAGTCGTGGCACATATTACTCAATAACATCTGCCAATTATGAAGTGCAAAATGACCCCCTTTCACACCTACCGTTACCCGCAAAAAAAGACCTTGTTAGCACCTACCCTTGCCTGCTCTCCGGAATGTCGACAACAATCCCCATCGGAATTCATCAATAAAGAAGTGTAAAAACACAGACAAAATAATGTCCGCAAGTTTATTCAAACAAATTTATTTTTGACCAAAACTTCTTCTACCGCATCCATATCTACCAGTAGCGACTTTTTGTCTCTCGACAATGGCCCCTCAGTCTGTACAATTATAGGGTGGTAGTTTTCTTGAAAAAAACATGGTGGCCATTTTGATTATTTACGATTACACAACATATTTTTTACCAATTTAGCAGCCAGGATAGCGTTGTATCAATGTATAGCGCGCACCAGCTTTTTAATTTGAATTTTGGAGGCAAAACACTGCGCGCTATACGTGGAAACCTACGGTATTAAGACAATATTAAGATTGAGTCCAAAATCTTGGTCAAATGCGTCAAAAAACTAGTTCACCAAGTCAAATCTTGGAATCAGAGCGCTGAAGGCACTGAAGATGTTCGCTATTGCATAATTTAACACGCAATTCATTTTTCAAAATCAATCGCAAGTTTGTAATGAACACACGCCATTCAACTTTATAAAGTGTGTGTCATAGCGCACGGGTCGAGTTTTGTGTGCACTTTTTATCATCCTTATTATTTCATAGAAATAACTAAGACAAAATAAAAACAGCATGCTTTTTGGAAGTTCTGAAAGCATAGAAAGTATGATGAAAATGGTAATGAGAACTTAATATAAAGAAAATTTGCAGTCACCATCATATTAAAGGAATATTTTTAACCAGGTTTTCCGAAGGAAAAAACTGGTTATTAGATTGGCGAATGCGGGCGGGCTGGCTGGCTGGCTGGCTGGCGGGCTGGCTGGCGGGCGGGCGGAACAAGCTTGTCCGGGCCATAACTATGTCGTTCATTGTCAGATTTTAAAATCATTTGGCACATTTGTTCACCATCATTGGACGGTGTGTCGCGCGAAATAATTACGTCGATATCTCCAAGGTCAAGGTCACACTTTGAGTTCAAAGGTCAAAAATGGCCATAAATGAGCTTGTCCTGGCCATAACTATGTCATTCATTGTGAGATTTTAAAATCATTTGGCACATTTGTTCACCATCATGGGACGGTGTGTCGCACGAAAGAATCACGTCAATATCTCCAATGTCAAGGTCGCCACGACTAAAAATAGATTTTTTTTTAAAACAAACTTACAAAGGGGGTTTATTTTGTTTGTTCATTTCAAAAGTTCAGTTTGAGTTTTCTCCCTTTATCAGATTTTTTTTCACAATGAAAACCTGGTTTTGTGACAATTTTGTCCCTTGTTTCTAATATCAAATGACTATCTCACCAAGAATATAAATTCATAATGAAAGTTCCGTGTACAAAACTTTTGATTTTTGACACCATATACAAATTCAAAATATACAATAATCTTCGTATCTTGTATATGGAGGAATAAAAGTATATAAACATTGCTGTTTATGCTTTACTTGTTACCCAAGCAGTTCACACGGTGTCAACAAGGCTAACATAAACATAGGTATAGAGCACTAATGCGCTTTTAGGCGAAGCTGTTTCAGTTTTCATCTTAGTGACTTTTACATAACGCCAACAGACACGCATGAATATTTTCGAATATTTAATAAGCTGTTTCGAGATACAACCTCTGAATTTTTGCTACATCACTGCGTATGTGCTCAATTCAAAGGATGTAGCACTGTTCAGTGTAAGGAATTCCGGACTACTCTCTGTATGTTCAAACGACACAAATTGTGGCCCTGTTACAATTACGCGTTACAATCCATCTCGCAGAATTTCACTTTCGCCTCCAAGATGAGAAAACAATCGTAAGCGAAATAGTATAGTGTCACGATAAGAGAAAATCGTTTAATTATCATACCACAATGTTTGCCGTACTTGGTCAGCACATCTGGAAATCATTCCTTAATGTGTGGATAGGCTGCCATTATTAACAAGTTTGCTATTTTGAATTCAATTTTGTATCAAAAAGCATTGTTCTTAAATGTGGCATTTTCAATTCGCAATGAGATTTGTAATGACCCTCGTCATGCGAAAATGGGTCTTATTCCATATGCGCCCATCATATAAATAGCCCACTCAGCTATCCTTCCTTCTGGTAAGGAGAAACATAACATATTGAGTGATTTTAAAGCGAACAGCATCTCCTATGGCCTGACTGCGCAAGAGCACATGTTGGGTTTAACAAACGCTTGCCGAAACGCATAAGACCCATTTTCGCATGACGGCGCTATTGACGTGTGATTTAAATGTGTCGAAAGAAAACTGGGTTTTAATCAAATATAAACATACGATGTATTTCGATAGTGAAGAAAGATACTCATAACAAGGCATATGAGGACACATATGAAGTGCTCTCCCGTAGTATATTTATGCCCCCCTTCGAAGAAGAGGGGGTATATTGCTTTGCTCATGTCGGTCTTTCTGTCGGTCGGTCTGTCGGTCGGTCGGTCCGTCCACCAGGTGGTTGTCAGACGATAACTCAAGAACGCTTAGGCCTAGGATCATGAAACTTCATAGGTACATTGATCATGACTCGCAGATGACCCCTATTGATTTTGAGGTCACTAGGTCAAAGGTCAAGGTCACGGTGACCCGAAATAGTAAAATGGTTTCTGGATGATAACTCAAGAACGCTTAGGCCTAGGATCATGAAACTTGATAGGTAGATTGATCATGACTCGCAGATGACCCCTATTGATTTTCAGGTCACTAGGTCAAAGGTCAAGGTCACAGTGACCCGAAATAGTAAAATGGTTTCCGGATGATAACTCAAGAACGCTTAGGCCTAGGATCATGAAACTTTATAGGTAGATTGATCAGGACTCGCAGATGACCCCTATTGATTTTCAGGTCACTAGGTCAAAGGTCACGGTGACCCGAAATAGTAAAATGGTGTCCCGATGATAACTCAAGAATGCTTATGGCTAGGATCATGAAACTTCATAGGTACATTGATCATGACTGGCAGATGACCCCTATTGATTTTGAGGTCACTAGGTCAAAGCTCAAGGTCACAGTGACAAAAAACATATTCACACAATGGCTTTCACTACAACGGAGAGCCCATATGGGGGGCATGCATGTTGTACAAACAGCCCTTGTTTTTATTTACTCACACTAATGTGTGGTTTGACAATGCTAACACACATTTCATGCGGTGAATATGCAGCTTACAAGTGAAAAACACAACACAATAGTTTAACTTGTGTTTAATTGTATTTAATTATTTAGAAAAGTAAATTGCTAACTTTATTTCAAAGTCAGCGTATACGCTGACTACATTTTTAAAAGACATTTATTGTTATAAATATATTTAATATAATATATTTAGTTGTTTTCGGTTTTAGCGATTATAAAGCATTTTCGAGGTTGCCTAAAGTATGCCTGTAGTAATTGATGAACTCATATTCAACTGTCTATGTATTCAGAGAACTGTGAATATAAACAAGCTAAACCTTCTACTAACCTTCTACTATTGCGTTGCTCGCATCCGTAAATACAAAAGATCGCCGCTATCTGTTGAGAACCAAAGAACGTTTTCCAGAAATACCCGCTGTAGCAGCATGAACGAGGTTATGAAACAGGTCATTCGTATTATTATTATAAATTGTTTGTTATATTCGGGTTTAGCAATTATGAAACATTTTTATGTCCCCCACTATAGTAGTGGGGGACATATTGTTTTTGCCCTGTCTGTTGGTCTGTTGGTTGGTTTGCGCCAACTTTAACATTGGCAATAACTTTTGCAATATTGAAGATAGGAACTTGATATTTGGCATGCATATGTATCTCATGGAGCTGCACATTTTGAGTGGTGAAAGGTCAAGGTCATCCTTCAAGGTCAAAGGTCAAATATATGGGTCAAAATCGCTCATTTAATGTACACTTTTGCAGTATTTCAATATTCAAGATAGCAACTTCATATTTGGCATGCATGTGTATCTCATGGAGCTGCACAATTTGAGTGGTGAAAGGTCAAGGTCAAGGTCATCCTTCAAGGTCAGATGTCAAATATATGTGGCCAAAATCGCTAATTTTATGAGGAATTTTGCTATATTGAAGATAGCAACTTGATATTTGGCATGCATGTGTATCTAATGGAGCTGCATATTTTTAGTGGTGAAAGGTCAAGGTCAAGGTCATCCTTGAAGGTCAAATATATGGGTCAAAATTGCTCATGTAATGTCACTTCTGCATAATTGAAGCTAGCAATTTTATATTTGAAATGCATGTGTATCTCATGGAGCTGCACATTTTGAGTGGTAAAGGGTCAAGGTCATCCTACAAGGTCAAACGTCATATAGGGGGACATTGTGTTTCACAAACACATCTTGTTTTATTTTTGTCTATCGTATCGCTGAAGTTATTGTTGAACTTATGTTCAACGTTTTATAAATTGAGAATATATAAGCGTCAACTTTTTCCCAAATTTACGACCTGTACTACGTCATTGAGTTGTATGTGAGAGCGTAACCTATTGTGTTGTTATCGCCGGTAAACTTTCCTTTGTTTATCGACAGGCGCATCTATTAATAGCCTCATATCATGAATGCCAAAACACCCGCGAAAAAGAACCACGTGACCAAATAGGACGCTAAACGCAAATACCATGCGTAAGAACGCTCCGCAATTCCTTTGAAGCCGGGGCCTTGTGATTGCTATTACGTAAAGAATTGACCTCTAACTGAAGTAAGCAAAGGAAACGCAGCACCTAATTGACCCATTCCTTCTATGTGCGAAGGCAGATTAAATTTTACTAATGTATGGTTTGCTTATTATAACACACATTATAATGCGGCAAATATGCGACTAAAAAGTAAAAAACACTATAATTAAACTTTTGTTTTGAATAAAGTTATTTAGAAACCAAAATTCCAAACCTTATTTCAAAACAGCAAGACTACATTTTTTAGAGAATATTCTTGTTATATTAAATGTTTTTTAACAGTTTCAGCGATAATAAAACATTTTTTATGTTGTCTATCGTATCCCTGTAATAATTGTTGAACTCGTGGTCAACGTATTATTAATTGAGACCTGTGAATATAAACAAGCGTAACCTTATACTAGTGCATTTTTCTCACCCAGACTCCCCTTTGTTTATCGCCAGCCTCAGATTTATGAATGAGATGAGCGAAAATACTACGTCACGCAGACGCAGCAGAAAGTGGACTATTTTAATAATTCATAAACAATCTCCTCCGCGACACGTACATTACGATCATTGTTTATTATTCTTTTCTATAAAACACCATTCGAAACTATTGCATTTAACACGATATTAATATTATGTTTCCATTTGTGAATAAACATAATTGGAGAACTCAAACCTCTTGCATAAATTATACAACTCTTTCTTCGCGCGTAGTAAGCGGGAATTGGGCTTATCATACCTAGGCCGTACCGACCTGAATTTTACACTAAGCACTTTAGACGGTCGCTAAAGCGACCATCTAAAAACCTTGTTACCATTCTAGTCCAAAAATTATAACAATCTTGATTATTACTGAGTGTGGATTAAGTTCTATAATTATCCATATAAAACTGATGTAGTATTATTTTGGTTACATATATATGTTGAGGGGAATTTTTTCCTAGTAATGCCAGGAATTTTTTCCATCTTCAAAAAGTATCCGTAAAGAATACTTTCCCAATTGAGAAAAAATTGAAAATTTCCCAATTGCTGTTTGCAAATTTCCCAAAGGAAGAACCATTGTGTCAATTTCGTTCCAAAAGTGCATAATTTGCAAGTGAACAAATAAAATAAGCGCTGAAACTGAATATTTTTAATTGGTTTGTGCAATTTATACCAAGCAATTAAAAAAGACCCATAATTTCCAATCTGAAGATTTCACGACGCAAATTTGCCCAGTTTTTAGCGCTTATTGTTCCCGATTGTTTTGGTAAAGGTACTTTTCCCAATTGGACAAAAATAACTGAATGCACAATTTCTATATTAAGAAAATTTGAGAAAATGTAAAATGGAAAATATGTTATCTTAGTCAAATTTAATAGTATGTCAAATTATGTTGTGCATATTACTATTACCACCATTTGTGTTTTTTAATTAAGTTGAAGCAACTTTATGATAAATAATTTAATGTAACAGTATTTCAGCAGTAGTAATTGTGGGTTTTCAATTAAATTTATATTTTTAAGTGAATTTTGAAAATTAATATAAATTCACATTACTAGTATTTGTTTTTCCATAAACGCTCTTAAAAAATACTTTCCAGACTCAACCGTTTTTATTCCCAAAATGGCAGTCGTCTGCTACAGTTTGTCAGGGTTTCCTAATCTCTCGGGCACGTGACTAATCGGACGGAGGAATACACGATTTTGCTCAATTTAGTCGCAATTGCACATTTGATTTGTACACATTTTGAACAATTTGAATAGGTACTCATAGGGAGTCTTGCCTCTATTACTATATGTATCAGTACTGCTACTGCTACTGCTACTACTTCTACTACTACTACTACTACTACTACTACTACTACTACTACTACTACTACTACTACTACTACTACTTCTACTACTACGACTACTACTACTACTTTTACTACTACTACCACTACTACTACTACTACTACTACTACTACTACTACTACTACTACTACTACTACTAGTACTGCTACTACTAGTACTACCACCACCACCACCACCACCACCACACGTCTACTATTACTACTTCTACATACTACTGCCACTACATACTACTACTTTACCACTACTACTACTACTACTACTACTACCACTACTACTACTACTACCTACTACTACTACTACTTCTACTACTACTTCTACTACTACTACTACTTCTACTACTACTACTACTACTACTACTACTACTACTACTACTACTACTACTACTACTACTACTTCTACTACACCACCACCACCACCACCACCACCATTCACAGTGACAAAAAACGTATTCACAAAATGGCTGCTACTACAACTTATAGCCCATATAGGGGGGCATGCATGTTTTACAAACAGCCCTTGTTTCTATGGGATTTTAACCACAACTGTTCATGTTTATCTCCGACACATATTTTTAGGTCACCTGTCATGAAGTGACACGGTGAGCTTATGTGATCGTGTGATGTCCGGCGTCCGTTGTGCATGCCTGCGTGTGTCCGTGCGTCCGTCCGTCCGTCAACAATTTGTTTGTGTAGACAGCAGAGGTCACAGTTTGCATCCAATCTTGATGAAATTTGGTCAAAATGTTTATCTTGATGAAATCCGGTTTGGGATTGTATTTGGGTCATCTGGGGTCAAAAACAAGGTCACTAGGTCAAATAATAGAACAACCTTCTGTAGACAATAGAGGTCACAGTTTTCATCCAATCTTTATGAAATTTGGTCAGAATGTTTATCTTGATGAATATTGATTTTCAGGTCAAAGGTCAAGGTCACGGTGACCTGAAATAGTAAAATGGTTTCTGGATGATAACACAAGAACGCTTATGCCTAGGTTCATGAAACTTCATAGGTATATTGATCAGGACTCGCAGATGACCCCTATTGATTATCAGGTCACTAGGTCAAAGGTCACAGTGCCAAAAAACGTATTCACACAATGGCTGTCAAGGTCACAGTGACTCAACTTAGAAAAATGGTTTCCGGATGATAACTCAAGAATGCTTACGCCTAGCATCATGAAACTTCATAGGTACATTGATCATGACTTGCAGATGAAATAATGATGAAACTTGACCAGGATGTTTGTCTGGACAATATCTAGGTCAAGTTTGAATTTGGTAAAGATTGAATGAACCGACTCCTCTCTGGTGAGCGAACTAGGGCCATCTTGGCCCTCTTGTTTAATTTTCTTCTCATAAACGGCTAGGGTCAGGGGTTTAGTATTTGGTTTGAAACATCATCTCGTGGTCCTTTACAAAGTTTGTTCAAATGGTCTTATTTGGTCACATCCAGTGTCAAATTATGTATATAGTCTTATATAGTTAAATTAAAAAAAATCAACTGAACACAAACTTACAGGGAAGAATGTAAAAGGTTTGCACGTAATATCATTCAGTGGTCTTCTCTTATTTTTTTTTAGATTATTCCCTGTGTCAAAAATATGCTCTGCCTCGGAGTGTGGGGGTGAAATGGTTTTACTGGAATTGATATTTGGTGTGTGACATTAGATTGTGGTCTTTTACAAAAATTGTTTAAATAAGACACCCAGGTTTGAAACTGGCCAGGCGTCACACAGCGATTTATGGACATTTTGGCCCTTTTATCTTGGGTAAATGAATTTAAACATCATAAACAAGGTTGAAAACACATTTTTACCCAGTTGTTTACCCATGCAATTTATGTTTGTGTTTATTAAATTCGTTATTGCCAACAATTTGTGTTAAGACTGTAAGCCCTTTGTGTTTACAGTGAATGACAGAATGAAGTGGGATACTTTCATAATGCTGCTAGGTCAAATGTCCCTATAATGTTTAGTTCCCCTGAGCATGAAGTGATTACGTTGAGCTATTGTGATCACCCATGTCTGTTCTTATGAGGTGTTGGTTGTCAACTTTGAGCTCCTCATCACTCTAGAATCTACATTTTGTATATTCAATCTTGATGAAACTTTGTCAGAATGTTTATCAGGGCAATATCTTGGCTGAGTTTGTATGTTCGTCCTGTGCTTCCTAAAGCTAGGTTACTAGTCCAAATGCAGGGATGATTTTAGGTCTGCGCCTCGGTCCTGTATGCATAAAAATCTCAGGGAACTCAAACATTTGCTATTTATGCGTCCCGCAGATGCACACTCCTAAAAGTGTATAATTTATAATACTGGAAACTATTTCGCAAACGGAGAAAAAAAGAATTTAAGACTAAAAAACTATCAAATGTACCGAAAATGGCCGCCATTTTACTATTGCGCAATCAAAAATCCGGGTCATTGGAAAGCTTAATTTTGCATTCAACATTAGAAAGCGTTATTATGATACGGAGCATGGGTTGCATAGCAGTATATTTTTCTGACAATTTTGTCATTTTCTTGCAAAAATAAGAAATCATGTAATTCTTCCTTGCGGAAAGCCTGGGCTTTTAATTTGAATAATGAATAAAAACTCTTAACAGTAATCAATAATTTTCACTGTTTTCTTTGAAATGAGGTCATTTTTTGACGAAATGACTCATTATCCCAGCGAAATTATTTCGTTAAACTCTTTAACAATGTATATTAACTGTAAAAAAAATAAAAAGAAAATTTGTTGGATTCAGTGGATTATAGATTTTAATTCACGAGTGATCATAAAAAATGATATTTTCACGAGTGACGCATCAATATCCTCCATGTTTGAAAGTGGAAACTTTTTATGTTAATTACGCTGCATTCTAATGGCTTCAGTCTTTGAGATATGTCAGTATTGATGTAAAACTGCTCATCGATTGTAATGGTCAAGTGGGGTTATTGTTTGTCACACTACACACGTCTGAATGTGAGGTAAAATGGCCTGTTTAAGTCTTGAAAATAATCTAGTCATAAAACTGTTGAGTTGCCTTTTAAATTTTCCTGTTTAATTGCGACTAGATAGCCATGTGATGTCATTAAAGTGCTGAAATACCCTGATCCACTATGTTTTTTCTACTGCACATAGATGGGACCCATACTTTTTCTCTGGGACCCATAGATTTAAAACCTATGAGTTCCATAGAAAAAACTTGTTACCACTCTAGAGTTTGAATTTATGACACAGTCTTCATCGACTTTGGTTAGAATATTTACCGTAGGTTTCCACGTATAGCGCGCTCCCGTGTATAGCGCGCAGGCTGTTTTTTAAATGCAAAAATAGAGAAAAAAATATTTAAAAAGACAATAAAACCACCAAATCGGACCAAAAATGGCCGCCATTTTACTATTGCACAATCCAATAATCCGGGGCATTGGAAAGCTTAATTAAGCATTCAAAATAGGAAGCGTCATTATGATTAGGAGCATGGGTTGCATAGCACTATACTTTTCTGACAATTTTGTAATTTTCTAGCAAAAGATTAACAGTCCACGTGCATTTCGTGAAAAACGTGAGAAAATAAGAATTAGTGTACATCATGTGATTTTTCCTCGGGAAAAGCATGGGCATTACTGGTAAATTTGAATGTCGCATGGGAGACGGGGATACAGTTGTTGAGGTACATCACTGTTGAACATTCAATATTTATACACACAAAATGCAATTGCATATCTTCACGTTCTCAAGTGCCAATTAGTGTCTCAAATGTCAATTAGCGTCTTAACAAAGTCGTGGCACATATTACTCAATAACATCTGCCAATTATGAAGTGCAAAATGACCCCCTTTCACACCTACCGTTACCCGCAAAAAAAGACCTTGTTCGCACCTACCCTTGCCTGCTCTCCGGAATGTCGACAACAATCCCCATCGGAATTCATCAATAGAGAAGTGTAAAAACACAGACAAAATAATGTCCGCAAGTTTATTCAAACTAATTTATTTTTGACCAAAACTTCTTCTACCGCATCCATATCTACCAGTAGCGACTTTTTGTCTATTCGACAATGGCCCCTCAGTCTGTACAATTATAGGGTGGTAGTTTTCTTGAAAAAAACATGGTGGCCATTTTGATTATTTACGATTACACAACATATTTTTTACCAATTTAGCAGCCAGGATAGCGTTGTATCAATGTATAGCGCGCACCAGCTTTTTAATTTGAATTTTGGAGGCAAAACACTGCGCGCTATACGTGGAAACCTACGGTATTAAGACAATATTAAGATTGAGTCCAAAATCTTGGTCAAATGCGTCAAAAAACTAGTTCACCAAGTCAAATCTTGGAATCAGAGCGCTGAAGGCACTGAAGATGTTCGCTATTGCATAATTTAACACGCAATTCATTTTTCAAAATCAATCGCAAGTTTGTAATGAACACACGCCATTCAACTTTATAAAGTGTGTGTCATAGCGCACGGGTCGAGTTTTGTGTGCACTTTTTATCATCCTTATTATTTCATAGAAATAACTAAGACAAAATAAAAACAGCATGCTTTTTGGAAGTTCTGAAAGCATAGAAAGTATGATGAAAATGGTAATGAGAACTTAATATAAAGAAAATTTGCAGTCACCATCATATTAAAGGAATATTTTTAACCAGGTTTTCCGAAGGAAAAAACTGGTTATTAGATTGGCGAATGCGGGCGGGCTGGCTGGCTGGCTGGCTGGCTGGCGGGCTGGCTGGCGGGCGGGCGGAACAAGCTTGTCCGGGCCATAACTATGTCGTTCATTGTCAGATTTTAAAATCATTTGGCACATTTGTTCACCATCATTGGACGGTGTGTCGCGCGAAATAATTACGTCGATATCTCCAAGGTCAAGGTCACACTTTGAGTTCAAAGGTCAAAAATGGCTATAAATGAGCTTGTCCTGGCCATAACTATGTCATTCATTGTGAGATTTTAAAATCATTTGGCACATTTGTTCACCATCATGGGACGGTGTGTCGCACGAAAGAATCACGTCAATATCTCCAATGTCAAGGTCGCCACGACTAAAAATAGATTTTTTTTTAAAACAAACTTACAAAGGGGGTTTATTTTGTTTGTTCATTTCAAAAGTTCAGTTTGAGTTTTCTCCCTTTATCAGATTTTTTTCACAATGAAAACCTGGTTTTGTGACAATTTTGTCCCTTGTTTCTAATATCAAATGACTATCTCACCAAGAATATAAATTCATAATGAAAGTTCCGTGTACAAAACTTTTGATTTTTGACACCATATACAAATTCAAAATATACAATAATCTTCGTATCTTGTATATGGAGGAATAAAAGTATATAAACATTGCTGTTTATGCTTTACTTGTTACCCAAGCAGTTCACACGGTGTCAACAAGGCTAACATAAACATAGGTATAGAGCACTAATGCGCTTTTAGGCGAAGCTGTTTCAGTTTTCATCTTAGTGACTTTTACATAACGCCAACAGACACGCATGAATATTTTCGAATATTTAATAAGCTGTTTCGAGATACAACCTCTGAATTTTTGCTACATCACTGCGTATGTGCTCAATTCAAAGGATGTAGCACTGTTCAGTGTAAGGAATTCCGGACTACTCTCTGTATGCTCAAACGACACAAATTGTGGCCCTGTTACAATTACCCGTTACAATCAATCTCGCAGAATTTCACTTTCGCCTCCAAGATGAGAAAACAATCGTAAGCAAAATAGTATAGTGTCACGATAAGAGAAAATCGTTTAATTATCATACCACAATGTTTGCCGTACTTGGTCAGCACGTCTGGAAATCATTCCTTAATGTGTGGATAGGCTGCCATTATTAACAAGTTTGCTATTTTGAATTCAATTTTGTATCAAAAAGAATTGTTCTTAAATGTGGCATTTTCAATTCGCAATGAGATTTGTAATGACCCTCGTCATGCGAAAATGGGTCTTATTCCATATGCGCCCATCATATAAATAGCCCACTCAGCTATCCCTCCTTCTGGTAAGGAGAAACATAACATATTGAGTGATTTTAAAGCGAACAGCATCTCCTATGGCCTGACTGCGCAAGAGCACATGTTGGGTTTAACAAACGCTTGCCGAAACGCATAAGACCCATTTTCGCATGACGGCACTATTGACGTGTGATTTAAATGTGTCGAAAGAAAACTGGGTTTTAATCAAATATAAACATACGATATATTTCGATAGTGAAGAAAGATACTCATAACAAGGCATATGAGGACACATATGAAGTGCTCTCCCGTAGTATATTTATGCCCCCCTTCGAAGAAGAGGGGGTATATTGCTTTGCTCATGTCGGTCTTTCTGTCGGTCGGTCTGTCGGTCCGTCCACCAGGTGGTTGTCAGACGATAACTCAAGAACGCTTAGGCCTAGGATCATGAAACTTCATAGGTACATTGATCATGACTCGCAGATGACCCCTATTGATTTTGAGGTCACTAGGTCAAAGGTCAAGGTCACGGTGACCCGAAATAGTAAAATGGTTTCTGGATGATAACTCAAGAACGCTTAGGCCTAGGATCATGAAACTTGATAGGTAGATTGATCATGACTCGCAGATGACCCCTATTGATTTTCAGGTCACTAGGTCAAAGGTCAAGGTCACAGTGACCCGAAATAGTAAAATGGTTTCCGGATGATAACTCAAGAACGCTTAGGCCTAGGATCATGAAACTTTATAGGTAGATTGATCAGGACTCGCAGATGACCCCTATTGATTTGGAGGTCACTAGGTCAAAGGTTAAGGTCACAGTGACCCGAAATAGTAAAATGGTTTCCGGATGATAACTCAAGAACGCTTAGGCCTAGGATAATGAAACTTGATAGGTAGATTGATCATGACTCGCAGATGACCCCTATTGATTTTCAGGTCACTAGGTCAAAGGTCAAGGTCACGATGACCCGAAATAGTAAAATGGTTTCCGGATGATAACTCAAGAACGCTTATTCCTAGGATAATGAAACTTGATACGTAGAATGATCATGACTCGCAGATGACCCCTATTGATTTTCAGGTCACTAGGTCAAAGGTCACGGTGACCCGAAATAGTAAAATGGTGTCCCGATGATAACTCAAGAATGCTTATGGCTAGGATCATGAAACTTGATAGGTACATTGATCATGACTGGCAGATGACCCCTATTGATTTTGAGGTCACTAGGTCAAAGCTCAAGGTCACAGTGACAAAAAACATATTCACACAATGGCTCTCACTACAACGGAGAGCCCATATGGGGGGCATGCATGTTGTACAAACAGCCCTTGTTTTTATTTACTCACACTAATGTGTGGTTTGACAATGCTAACACACATTTCATGCGGTGAATATGCAGCTTACAAGTGAAAAACACAACACAATAGTTTAACTTGTGTTTAATTGTATTTAATTATTTAGAAAAGTAAATTGCTAAATTTATTTCAAAGTCAGCGTATACGCTGACTACATTTTTAAAAGACATTTATTGTTATAAATATATTTAATATAATATATTTAGTTGTTTTCGGTTTTTAGCGATTATAAAGCATTTCGAGGTTGCCTAAAGTATGCCTGTAGTAATTGATGAACTCATATCCAACTGTCTATGTATTCAGAGAACTGTGAATATAAACAAGCTAAACCTTCTACTAACCTTCTACTATTGCGTTGCTCGCATCCGTAAATACAAAAGATCGCCGCTATCTGTTGAGAACCAAAGAACGTTTTCCAGAAATACCCGCTGTAGCAGCATGAACGAGGTTATGAAACAGGTCATTCGTATTATTATTATAAATTGTTTGTTATATTCGGGTTTAGCAATTATGAAACATTTTTATGTCCCCCACTATAGTAGTGGGGGACATATTGTTTTTGCCCTGTCTGTTGGTCTGTTGGTTGGTTTGCGCCAACTTTAACATTGGCAATAACTTTTGCAATATTGAAGATAGGAACTTGATATTTGGCATGCATATGTATCTCATGGAGCTGCACATTTTGAGTGGTGAAAGGTCAAGGTCATCCTTCAAGGTCAAAGGTCAAATATATGGGTCAAAATCGCTCATTTAATGTACACTTTTGCAGTATTTCAATATTCAAGATAGCAACTTCATATTTGGCATGCATGTGTATCTCATGGAGCTGCACAATTTGAGTGGTGAAAGGTCAAGGTCATCCTTCAAGGTCAGATGTCAAATATATGTGGCCAAAATCGCTAATTTTATGAGGAATTTTGCAATATTGAAGATAGCAACTTGATATTTGGCATGCATGTGTATCTCATGGAGCTGCACATTTTGAGTGGTAAAAGGTCAAGGTCATCCTTCAAGGTCAGATGTCAAATATATGTGGCCCTAATCGCTAATTTTATGCATACTTTTGCAATATTGAAGATAGCAACTTGATATTTGGCATGCATGTGTATCTAATGGAGCTGCATATTTTTAGTGGTGAAAGGTCAAGGTCAAGGTCATCCTTGAAGGTCAAATATATGGGTCAAAATTGCTCATGTAATGTCACTTCTGCATAATTGAAGCTAGCAATTTTATATTTGAAATGCATGTGTATCTCATGGAGCTGCACATTTTGAGTGGTAAAGGGTCAAGGTCATCCTACAAGGTCAAACGTCATATAGGGGGACATTGTGTTTCACAAACACATCTTGTTTTATTTTTGTCTATCGTATCGCTGAAGTTATTGTTGAACTTATGTTCAACGTTTTATAAATTGAGAATATATAAGCGTCAACTTTTTCCCAAATTTACGACCTGTACTACGTCATTGAGTTGTATGTGAGAGCGTAACCTATTGTGTTGTTATCGCCGGTAAACTTTCCTTTGTTTATTGACAGGCGCATCTATTAATAGCCTCATATCATGAATGCCAAAACACCCGCGAAAAAGAACCACGTGACCAAATAGGACGCTAAACGCAAATACCATGCGTAAGAACGCTCCGCAATTCCTTTGAAGCCGGGGCCTTGTGATTGCTATTACGTAAAGAATTGACCTCTAACTGAAGTAAGCAAAGGAAACGCAGCACCTAATTGACCCATTCCTTCTATGTGCGAAGGCAGATTAAATTTTACTAATGTATGGTTTGCCTATTATAACACACATTATAATGCGGCAAATATGCGACTAAAAAGTAGAAAACACTATAATTAAACTTTTGTTTTGAATAAAGTTATTTAGAAACCAAAATTCCAAACCTTATTTCAAAACAGCAAGACTACATTTTTTAGAGAATATTCTTGTTATATTAAATGTTTTTTAACAGTTTCAGCGATAATAAAACATTTTTATGTTGTCTATCGTATCCCTGTAATAATTGTTGAACTCGTGGTCAACGTATTATTAATTGAGACCTGTGAATATAAACAAGCGTAACCTTATACTAGTGCATTTTTCTCACCCAGACTCCCCTTTGTTTATCGCCAGCCTCAGATTATGAATGAGATGAGCGAAAATACTACGTCACGCAGACGCAGCAGAAAGTGGACTATTTTAATAATTCATAAACAATCTCCTCCGCGACACGTACATTACGATCATTGTTTATTATTCTTTTCTATAAAACACCATTCGAAACTATTGCATTTAACACGATATTAATATAATGTTTCCATTTGTGAATAAACATAATTGGAGAACTCAAACCTCTTGCATAAATTATACAACTCTTTCTTCGCGCGTAGTAAGCGGGAATTGGGCTAATCATACCTAGGCCGTACCGACCTGAATTTTACACTAAGCACTTTAGACGGTCGCTAAAGCGACCATCTAAAAACCTTGTTACCATTCTAGTCCAAAAATTATAACAATCTTGATTATTACTGAGTGTGGATTAAGTTCTATAATTATCCATATAAAACTGATGTAGTATTATTTTGGTTACATATATATGTTGAGGGGAATTTTTTCCTAGTAATGCCAGGAATTTTTTCCATCTTCAAAAAGTATCCGTAAAGAATACTTTCCCAATTGAGAAAAAATTGAAAATTTCCCAATTGCTGTTTGCAAATTTCCCAAAGGAAGAACCATTGTGTCAATTTCGTTCCAAAAGTGCATAATTTGCAAGTGAACAAATAAAATAAGCGCTGAAACTGAATATTTTTAATTGGTTTGTGCAATTTATACCAAGCAATTAAAAAAAACCCATAATTTCCAATCTGAAGATTTCACGACGCAATTTTGCCCAGTTTTTAGCCCTTATTGTTCCCGATTGTTTTGGTAAAGGTACTTTTCCCAATTGGACAAAAATAACTGAATGCACAATTTCTATATTAAGAAAATTTGAGAAAATGTAAAATGGAAAATATGTTATCTTAGTCAAATTTAATAGTATGTCAAATTATGTTGTGCATATTACTATTACCACCATTTGTGTTTTTTAATTAAGTTGAAGCAACTTTATGATAAATAATTTAATGTTACAGTATTTCAGCAGTAGTAATTGTGGGTTTTCAATTAAATTTATATTTTTAAGTGAATTTTGAAAATTAATATAAATTCACATTACTAGTATTTGTTTTTCCATAAACGCTCTTAAAAATACTTTCCAGACTCAACCGTTTTTATTCCCAAAATGGCAGTCGTCTGCTACAGTTTGTCAGGGTTTCCTAATCTCTCGGGCACGTGACTAATCGGACGGAGGGAATACACGATTTTGCTCAATTTAGTCGCAATTGCACATTTGATTTGTACACATTTTGAACAATTTGAATAGGTACTCATAGGGAGTCTTGCCTCTATTACTATATGTATCAGGGCTTACTCTGCCATTCACCAAATTAGCCAATTGCTACAAATTGACCTATTTGGCTAAAGAAAATTCTATTTGGCTACAACTTTATCATCATTAAAACTTATAAAATAGCCCAAAATAGAAGATTTTTGCCATAGCAAGGCAAAGTTCAAGGCTATAGAAATGTTTGAGCCAGGGGAAGCCCTGCATGTAGCAATACTGTTAAAACTAAATTCGGACCAAAATTAGTGCAAAAATGACCTAGACTAATCAACAAGCTGTAGTTTCTGCTTTAACCAGTCTTAAAACATGAACATTAATTTTGGCCTTTGTGTTTTTGAATACAGCTTATTTAATTTTCCAGCTAATGTTGAGCTAAAAGAAATGGATATGGATATTAATGAATATGTTTCTAAAGTTAAGAAGATTTGAAAAATACCATGGAAATAACAGAATGATTCAAACTAATTAATGATAATTGTGTGATGTTTTTGTAAATCGGGTTAGGATGCATATTAGTTGTGTGATAATAAATAAGATATGCCTGAATTTAACGCTGACCCAATTTTCTCCTGTTTGCAGGTGAAGCCTGCTGTTAATCAAGTAAATCTCGACTCCTGCTGTGTCATGCCAAAAGATTTAGTGGAGTATGCCAAACTTAAGGATATTCAGCTGTTGACTCATAATGACCCCAGAAGTAAGTAATATTATATTCAGAAAATATGTTATTTTATAATTTTATAATATTTTTTTATGCACCCGGTAGGGTGGCATATAGCAGTCTGTGCGTCTGTCCGAAAACTTTAAAATTGCCCATAACTTTTGAAATATTGAAGATAGCAACTTGATATTTGGCATGCATGTGTATCTCATGGAGCTGCACAGTTTGAGTGGTGAAAGGTCAAGGTCATCCTTGAAGGTCAAAGGTCAAATATATGGCCTCTGTCAGTCTGTCCGAAAACTTTTAATATTGGTCAAAACTTTTGCAACTTGATATTTGGCATGCATGTGTATCTCATGAAGCTGCTTATTTTGAGTGGTGAAAGGTCAAGGTCATCCTTCAAGGTCAAAGGTAAAATTTTGCAATATTGAAGATAGCAACTCGATATTTGGCATGCATACGTATCTCATGGAGCTGCACATTTTGAGTGGTGAAAGGTCAAGGTCATCCTTCAAGGTCAAATTTTGCAATATTAAAGATAGCAACTCAATATTTGGCATGCATGCGTATCCTATTGAGCTGCACATTTTGAGTGATGAAAGGTCAAGGTCATCCTTCAAGGTCAAAGGTCAAATTTTGCAAAATTTAAGATAGTTACTCGATATTTGGCATGCATGAGTATCTCATGGAGTTGCACATTTTGAGTAGTGAAAGGTCAAGGTCATCCTTCAAGATCAATCGTCAAATTTGCAATATTGACGATATTTGGCATGCATGCGTATCTCATGGACCACATTTTGAGTGGTGAAAGGTCAAGGTCATCCTTCAAGGTCAAAGATAAAATTTGCATGCATGTGTATCTCATGGACCTTCAAATTTTGAGTGTTGAAAGGTCAAGGTCATCCTTCAAGGTCAAAGGTGAAATATATGGCTTCAAAGCGGCGCAGTAGGGGACATTGTGTTTCTCAAACACAGCTCTTGTATAATATTATATATGAATAAAACGCCTTTTTAGCTCACCTGAGCACAATGTGCTCATGGTGAGCTTTTGTGATCGCCGTTTGTCCCTCATGTGGCACGCGGTGTCAACATTGCCTTGTTAACACTCTAGAGGCCACATTAATTATCCTATCTTCATGAAATTTGGTCAGAAGATTTGTCACAATGATATCTTGGAAGAGTTTGAAAATGGTTTTTGTTGGTTGAAAAAAAATTCGGCCTTTGGACAGGGCATTTTTCCTTTTATGGCTATAAATGGCTATAGTCAACCTTGTTAACACTCAAGAGGCCACATTTATTGTCTGGTCTTCATGAAACTTGGTAAGAAGATTCCTCCTAATGATATCTTGAAAGTTCAAAAATGATCCGGTTGGTTGAAACACATGGCTATAGTAAAACCTTGTTAACACTCTAGAGGCCACATTTAATGTCCGATCTTCATAAAACTTGGTGAGAACATAATTACGTCTCAATAACAACTTGAACGAGTTCGAAAATGGTTCTGATCTGCTGGAAAAAAATGCCCAAAATGGGGTGGGACATTGTTCCTTATATGGCTATATATGGCTATTGTAAAACCTTGTTAACACTATAGAGGCCATATTTATTATATGCCCATTAACAATGGTAATGGGGCTATTTAGGAGTCACTTTGTCGGTCTATCTCTAAAATGTCATCTCATCTTTACCAAACTTGGTCAGAAGTTGTATCTAGATGATGTTTAGGTCAAGTTTGAATATGGGTTATGCCGGGTAAAAAACTAGGTCAGGGGTCACTTAGTACCTCTTAAAAAGTAAGTTTGTCCGGACCATAACTTCATATGTACATGAACCTTGATGATTTCTACACGCCACACTCATTTTTGGGTCACTAGGTCTAAGGTCAAGGTCACTGTGACCTCTAATATAAAACTTTAACATAGGCTCTAAAATCAAAGTGCTTCCACTTACAACTTTGAAACTTCATATGCAAATGCACCTTGATGATTTCTACACGCCACACCCATTTTTGGGTCACTAGGTCAAAAGTCAAGGTCACTGTGACCTCTAATATAAAACTTTAACATAAACCTTAACATTCGCTCAAAAATCAAAGTGCTTCCACCTACAACTTTGATACTTCATATGTACATGCACCTTGATGAGTTCTACACGCCACACCCATTTTTGGGTCACTAGGTCAAAGGTCAAGGTCACTGTGACCTCTAAAAAAAAATAAAAAAATCTGACAAGCTTTCGCAGCGGAGCATTGGCACCCGTTATGCGGTGCTCTTGTTGTTGTCCAATTATGGTGAAACTTGGTCAGAACATTTGTTTTAATGTTATCTTGGATGACTTCTGTGCACTTCTTAGCTGCATCACACACAGTACGGGATGTTACGCGGCTTATTTTACATTATTACATATTGATGGTCATAAACCTATAGATACAAAACAGAAGACCAAGAGAAGAATGGAAGTGAAATTAAAACATATGAGTCAACCGGCCACTTGCGAAGTATCTGTATTTATAGGCGCGTTCTTCGAACAAACCTGTTTTAGTGGTTTGTTGGGCATTGCTATTTGATTCGATTATTAACAGTATCGAGAATCATCGCGCTTATGCTTAATACATTAGTCAATATGGTGGAATAATTATTGTTAAATTAATCAAAAATAATATTTATCATTGTATTGTTGAAAACACATGAAGAATCTATTATTGACATACCATAATTATATTGCTGAATATCTTCATTTAACATATTTCTGGTCTAAAGGAAATTCCAGGTCACCTAGTTCACGGATAGCGTCTTAATTATATAACGATTATTTTACTGGCCGCGAACTCCAGTGATGAACTGTATATAAACTCTGACATTCACACACTGGCCGCGAATTGACCCGATACCTCGCGGGTTGAAATGCAATGCATTCAAGTGAAGCCTCGCTTCCACTGCTCTTTATACTTTCACATGTTAACATGTTGACAGGAATATGGAAGTAAGTACTAAATATGAGAACATAGCCTTTAAGTATAAACGCTTTTGCGCTGGTAATTCTCTGAAAATAAAAGGTGCACGCACAAACTGTATTTATGTCGAGAATTGTGTGTAAAACTGTTCTATCTATTGAGCCTTTTCATTACAGATAAAATTGTTTCATGAAGTCAAACAGTGTTACAAAGACGCGGATATGTTTCCAATGTTCTGGTGGTAAACTCAAATCAGCCAATGGAATAAATGAAGTGTATTCATTCGTACCTAGCCGCTGGAAATTTTATTTGAATTTTATTGGACACTTACAAATGTCAGGTCAGGTGAAAAGCTGGCTTAATACAGCTTCGCTGAAAAAGAACTAGCTTTGCATTATTGGCAATAAATGTTGTAGTAAATGTAACAGGCACAAATGCAGTACTAATTTACACTAATTTACACAGAAAATCACCATTATGCAAGATATTCTGACAACGAAAATAAACATTGATCCGTAAAATAACTTCTCCTCCCATAAGCGAAAAAAAACGTATTACATACTAGTCGTCGCACTTCAGTGCTACGCTAATAATGATATATGCATTATCTGAAATGGCAAAAAGCATGTACAACTATATTCCAATATCTAAATTGCAAAGTAAATAGCATAAGAGGGCCTGAAAGGCCCAAAGTTGCTCACCTGAGATACACAGGAGTAAGTCCTCACTATCCAGCGTTTAAACTTCCAGGTTTCCATTTAAACCGACTTTTAATAGCATATTAATATCTTAGATAGAAGATGATTTTTCAAGCGGCTCCGTAGTGTGGTGGTTACACGCTCGCTTCACATGTGAGAGGCCCAAGGTTCGAGCCCCAGTAGAATCAAATTATTTTGTGTTCTATGTTAACTTTTTGTTTTGATGTAGACATTTTAGTTTAAATAAATATGCTGTTTTATTGTAACCACTTTTTGTTTTATTATGCCCATGAAATATATGTGTGAGAGGGTGGGGGGGGTTCATAAACACAATTAAAACTTTTACAGTGTTTTCATATCAATGAGTACTCAACCCCTATCGTAAATGAGCAACATAAGAATAAGTTCAGAATCGACTCCCCTTGAAGTTTAGAAAAAATATGAAATTACGCTTACAAGATGAAGCAGATTTTTTAGAACCTACACAGTTCTGTTCCATTAATGAAAACTGCACACGGATGCCAGTAAATAAAAAAAGAAACCAATGTAAATAAAATGAACTATGAAATATTTGGGGGTTACAACACAAAATCATATATAATGGTTATTTGGGGGTTATAACACAACATCATAGATAATGGTTATTTCGGGGTTATAACACAAAATCATAGATAATGGTTATACCAGTATCTTTTTCTATTTTGTTTAAAAGAATCGGCCAATATATTAATATTTACAGCAGAAAAAAAATCGTTCCATGTCACTTCATTGAGTGCCTTTTACACTGAAATTCCCGACGCCCTTTGATGCTTTGCATCAACACTTACCTTGTTTTTTCTCTTAGATGCTGCATAGACCCATTCATTTTTCTGTTTTGTAATTTCTAATGCTGCATTGCTCAATTTCAGCCATTCTCCCTGCAGACAGCCTTCAGAACGTCCTGCATGAGGTGAGCACAGAAAGGGACTCAGAACACTGGGAACCTCTCTGGGTCCTGCGCTACTCAATCTTGGTGAAATGCAGAGGAATTGTCAAATCCAAGGGTTACATACTAAAAGCGGAACGGGACATTCGAAAACGAAAATAAACTGATATTAAGACAGTGTTGCGATATGTAATAATAGTCCCATGTCATTATTGGTCATCTGTGTGTGTGTGTATGCCCCGAACAGCTTAAATATAAATATCTTTGCATATCCATTGGTAGCACATTTTGTTCTTATTTGAGGCAGATATCTGTGGTGTTAAAGTTTAAACAATTATCTCAGTCATACGACGGTGGTCAGTTGAACAATTCATTTCCGAATATGATTACAACAATTAAAGAGATGCTATGATTGTGTGATGTTGAAGTTGTTATTGATGATGATCATGACCAGACTGTGTTAATGCTAAGGCTGGCCTTGAGCTGCCCTGGCCACATAATCTCCCCAAAACAATTGTAATTTTTTAATAATGCTCATGGTCACAATGTGCTCATGGTGAGCTTTTTTGTGATTGCCTTTTGTCCGTTGTGCGGCATCATTATTTTCCTTGTTAACATACTAGAAGCCACATTTATTGTCCGATCTTCATAAAATTTGGTCAGAAGATTTGTTCTAATGAAATCTTGGATGAGTTTCGAAATTGGTTCCGGTTGGTTTAAAATCATGGGCACCAGGGGACGGGCATTTTTTCTTATATGGCTATAGTTAAACCGTATTAACACTCTTAAAGTCCACATTTATTTCCGATCTTCATGAAACATGGTAAGAAGATTCGTCCCAATAATATCTTGGATGAGTTAGAAAATGGTTATGGTTAGTTTAAAAATATGGCCACCAGGGGGCGGGGCATTTGTTTTTATATGGCTGTAGTAAAATGTTGTTAACACTGTAAAACTGACATTTATAGTCTGATCTTCATGAAACTTGATCAGAAGATTTTTCCCAATGATATCTTGGACAAGTTCCGGTTGGTTGAAAAACATGGCCGCCATCTTAGAACAAAATAACTTTAAAAATCTCTTAAACCACGAGGTCAACAGCTATGATATTTTTTTTATTTCTTTCTGCCCCATATTTTTACCTTATAAATATGGTGAGTTTTTTTACAGTATTGTTAAGTGAACTTTAATGAACTCCACTTTATAATGGAGTCTGTATGTCACAATTTTGTTCACATGTTGCTTGCCTTACAGAGGTCAATCTTCCTTAACCGTTCAGAAACATGAATTACTTTCTAATTATTTCCAAAGTTGTTTTTAGAAATTTGTCAAATTCTTTGATTTGGTGACAGTCATTTGTTCTTTTTATAACCTTCATATTCTTAAGAACAACCCCATGTTCAAAAGCAAACACATAAACAAAATGATGTCAAAAACAGATTTTGTTATATGAAGATTCAGAAATAACAGCCAATTAAATCGCTCATTACAAAAATGTTCTTATGCAAATAGATAATGATGCCAGTGTAATATGCAGAGAGATTTCATAATTTATTTTTTATGCAGTGGAATGGGTCATACCCCCCACCCTCATCCCCAATTATAACAAATTTACACAAATTTCAGAAATGATCCCTGAGTAAATTGTATTTGTTGAAAGCGGCGAATCCGCGGAAAAAATCACATCCTTGGCTAAGTTTGTTCAAATCATGCCCCTGGGGTAAAAACTGGCTATGCCAAGGTCACATTTTTGTATTTGTATACTATAGTGAAATAACTTTAAAAATCTCTGAAACAACAAGCTCTATATGTGTTATCTTCCTCTGTATTAAAAATATGCCCTGCCTTGTGCTGTAGGGGTGAAACGTTTTATATTGTTATCTTACATCACATATTGTATTATGTACTTTTAAATAGTTTAATTGTCAAATGTTACACAATTCTGTCTGTGATGTATACAATGCATGTTCCTGTTTTGCACATCTGTATTGCATATATATGAATATATCTTTTTTCATCAGGTGTGAGATAAGTGAAAGAACTTCATGTAAATAAAACATTCCTATTACCATCTGTGTGTATTTTTTTAGCTCACCTGAGCACACATTCACCTGAGCACAATGTGCTCATGGTGAGCTTTTGTGATCACTTTTTTCTGTATTTTGTATTTATTTTCTTCGACCATGCTGCAATTGCAAATATTTGTGTGTGCATTTAGTACTGATACCAGGCTATCCTAGGATATTTGTGAGTTGTACACTGACTTCCGTTATTGAAATGAAATACTGTTAAAATTGGCAAAACAATCAAAGAAAATGAACAAAAATATCAGTAGAGCAGTTTTTCATACTCATAAGCTGTTTTGCATGTAATTTGAAAATATTGTCTCATCAAGTTTTAAGCAAATGCAGGACTTCAATGCGGGCGGGCTGGCTGGCTGGCTGGCTGGCGGGCTGGCTGGCGGGCGGGCGGAACAAGCTTGTCCGGGCCATAACTATGTCGTTCATTGTCAGATTTTAAAATCATTTGGCACATTTGTTCAGCATCATTGGACGGTGTGTCGTGCGAAATAATTACGTCGATATCTCCAAGGTCAAGGTCACACTTTGAGTTCAAAGGTCAAAAATGGCCATAAATGAGCTTGTCCTGGCCATAACTATGTCATTCATTGTGAGATTTTAAAATCATTTGGCACATTTGTTCACCATCATGGGACGGTGTGTCGCACGAAAGAATCACGTCAATATCTCTAATGTCAAGGTCGTCACGACTAAAAATAGATTAAAAAAAAAAAAAAAACTTACAAAGGGGGTTAATTTTGTTTGTTCATTTCAAAAGTTCAGTTTGAGTTTTCTCCCTTTATCAGATTTTTTTTCACAATGAAAACCTGGTTTTGTGACAATTTTGTCCCTTGTCTCTTCTTGACATTCAACAGATGGAAGTCTCTGTTATTGATGCAAGCTTGAACATTTATATTTGCATTTAAAATGTTCTGGTTCATCTGTAAATGTAAGAAGTAACAATAAACAAAATATTCTGTGGCTACTATAGATTTAATTCGGAACTCACGCGCTGTGGGTTTTTTCCGATTTCTGAGCACGCGCGGGAGGTACGAACATTGTCATTAATTCAGTAATGACCAGTAACGTCGATATCCGATTTGCTTCCCATTCAGTAGTGGATAATAAGTATTTAAACAACAGTAGTGTTTCTTTTAGGGAATGTCAAAATTCAAGTCTTTTGTTGTTATTACTATTATTATTAACATAGGCACTCGATGTCAATGACTGTTGTTTTTTAGCTCACCTGTCACGAAGTGACATGGTGAGCTTATGTGACCGTGTGATGTCCGGCATCCGGTGTGTGTGCGTGCGTGTGTGCGTGCGTCCGGCAACAATTTCATGAAAAACTAGGTCACTAGGTCAAAAACTAGGTCAAATAATTGAAAAACCTTGTGTAGACAATAGAGGTCGCAGTTTTCATCCAATCATTATGAAATTTGGTCAGAATGTTTATCTTAATGAAATCTGGGTTGGAATTGTATTTGGGTCATCTGAGGTTAAAAACTAGGTCACTAGGTCAAATAATAGAAAAACCGTCAACAATTTGTTTGTGTAGACAGTAGAGGCCACAGTTTTCATCCAATCTTTATGAAATTTGGTCAGAATGTTTATCTTGATAAAATCTGGATTGGGATTGTATTTGGGTCATCTGGGGTCAAAAACTAGGTCACTAGGTAAAAAACTAGGTCAAATAATAGAAAAACCTTGTGTACACAATAGAGGTCGCAGTTTTCATCCAATCTTTATGAAATTTGGTCAGAATGTTTATCTTGATGAAATCTGGGTTGGGATTGTATTTGGGTCATCTGAGGTTAAAAACTAGGTCACTAGGTCAAATAATAGAAAAACCGTCAACAATTTGTTTGTGTAGACAGTAGAGGTCACAGTTTCATACGATCTTTATGAAATTTGGTCAGAATGTTTATCTTGATGAAATCTGGATTGGGATTGTATTTGGGTCATCTGGGGTCAAAAACTAGGTCACTAGGTCAAAAACTAGGTCAAATATTAGAAAAACCTTGTGTAGACAATAGAGGTCGCAGTTTTCATCCAATCTTTATGAAATTTGGTCAGAATGTTTATCTTGATTAAATCTGGGTTGGGATTGTATTTGGGTCATCTGGGGTCAAAAACTAGGTCACTAGGTCAAATACTAGGTCAAATAATAGAAAAACCATGTGTAGACAATAGAGGTCACAGTTTTCATCCAATCTTTATGAAATTTGGTCAGAATGTTTATCTTGATAAAATCTGGGTTGGGATTGTATTTGGGTCATCTGGGGTCAAAAACTAGGTCACTAGGTCAAAAAATAGAAAAAACCGTAAACAATTTGTTTGTGTAGACAGTAGAGGTCACAGTTTTCATCCAATCTTCATGAAATTTGGTCAGAATGTTTATCTTGATGAAATCTGGGTTGGGATTGTATTTGGGTGATCTGGGGTCAAAAATTAGGTCAATAGGTCAAATAATAGAAAAACCTTGTTTAGACAATAGAGGTCACAGTTTTCATCCAATCTTTATGAAATTTTATCAGAATGTTTATCTTTATGAAATCTGAGTTGGGATTGTATTTGGGTCACCTGGGGTCTAAAACTTGGTCAATAGGTCAAATATTAGAAAAACCTTGTGTAGTCAATAGAGGTCACAGTTTTAATCCAATCTTTATGAAATTTGGTCAGAATTTTTATCTTGATGAAATCTGGGTTGGGATTGTATTTTGTTAGTCAGGTGAGCGATTCAGGGCCATCATGGCCCTCTTGTTTTAATTTATTGATTTATTATGCCCCCCTTCAAAGAAGAGGGGGTATATTGCTTTGCTCATGTCGGTCTGTCGGTCCGTCGGTCTGTCGGTCTGTCTGTCGGTCCGTCCACCAGGTGGTTGTCAGACGATAACTCAAGAACGCTTGGGCCTAGGATCATGAAACTTCATAGGTACATTGATCATGACTCGCAGATGACCCCTATTGATTTTGTGGTCACTAGGTCAAAGGTCAAGGTCACGGTGACCCGAAATAGTAAAATGGTTTTTGAATGATAACTCAAGAACACATACGCCTAGGATCATGAAACTTCATGGGTAGATTGATCATGACCTGCAGATGACCCCTATTGATTTTGAGGTCACTAGGTCAAAGGTCAAGGTCACGGTGACCCGAAATAGTAAAATGGTTTCTGGATGATAACTCAAGAGCGCATACGCCTAGGATCATGAAACTTCATGGGTAGATTGATCATGACTCGCAGATGACCCCTATTGATTTTGAGGTCACTAGGTCAAAGGTGAAGGTCACGGTGACCCGAAATAGTAAAATGGTTTTCGGATGATATCTCAAGAACGCATATGCCTAGGATCATGAAACTTCATCGGTAGATTGATCATGACTTGCAGATGACCCCTATTGATTTTGAGGTCACCAGGTCAAAGGTCAAGGTCACGATGACCCGAAATAGTAAAATGATTTTCGGATAATAACTCAAGAACGCTTTTGCCTAGGATCATGACACTTCATAGGTACATTGATTGTGACCTGCAGATGACCCCTATTGATTTTCAGGTCACTAGGTCAAAGGTCAAGGTCACAGTAACAAAAAACATATTCACACAATGGCTGTCACTACAACGGAGGGCCCATATGGGGGGCATGCATGTTTTACAAACAGCCCTTGTTTATTTTTAGTTACCTGTTGTTTATTATAATGCATACACATACTAAATTAATAAAAATCTTCCGACAAAACGTCTTCTTAAAAAAAGATAGTTCGACTATGTATGTATGTATGTATAATATCTATGTACATAGTCAAACTATCTTTTTTTTTAAAGACGTTTTGTCGCAAGATTTTTATTAATTTAGTATGTGTATGCATTATAATAAACAATGGGTAACTAAAAAACTAATAAATAAATTAAAAAACATTGTCATTGACATCGAGCGCCTATGATTATTAACAATTACACATGACAAATCTAACACTAATATACATGTATGTCAGACGTTGAGTACAAGATTAAAGTCTAAATACACCGTTCAGATGTTCAGCCGCCTATACGAATGGGTCCAGTAGCTAACATCCTTAAAAGACATGAAAAACAGACTTTGTCAGCTGTATGGTAATGAAGGAACCTATACAAACGGTTTGACATTTGCAATATTTCTTCTGAAAAACATTATTCATGTTCTTGTTTTTTCGGCATGCTTTATAGATATAGCAAATAAAAGTAATGTATGGTCAAGCTCGTTAGTGATGTGCCTTCTAATCTTAAGGTCTTAGTCTTTAGGGAATAATTTTCTTTACTTTTCAGATAAGATTAAATAAAGCATCACAATAGAGCTATATCAATAGACATAAAAATATCCCACTGATATGGAACGATATAGTAGTTCTAGTACTACGAATGGATTGAGGATAGTAAGGTTTTTGTTGTTTGGTACTTGTCTGTATGATTTTAAAGATATTTGAATAGTATGATATATATACGATGGAGTCAATGTTTTTGTAGTTTTCGTTAACGAACTTCTATTAAAACTGTATATATGCCCAGGCTTACACACAGTATATGCAATGACATAGTTACGTGACCGAAGCTGTTTAAAAGTACATGCAGCATTATATTCGTGTTACATAGTATTCTTACAAATTAAACACGATCGAGATTAGTTCATCTAAAGAAAAATAATTATACCATGGTATTTTTATCAACTATAACGAACGTTTAAGGAGAAAAAGTGGTGTTTAAGAGAAATTGTTGATTCACTCTCTTTTAAAATATGTAGTCAGCTTTTGTTTGTACCTACCGCGCGTGCTCAAATATCGGAAAAACCCAGACTGGAGAATTCCGAATAACAACTATTAAGATGCTGTCCATTAAAGTATTAACTGATATTATTATAACTAATTATGTGTTTGTGTGTTTAACATTTGAAAGTAACCAATATTGCAAAGCTATGACCAGCGCATGATGTTTAAACAAATCATGCCATTTGCTGCAGCTTTAGCTGTTTTTCTGTCGCTTGCTTGTAACTTTATCCTGGTTTTAGGAGATGCAATTATTACATGCTACTAAATAAATGTTCAAACAATAATTGTGTCCTAAGATTATATTTTAAAGAATGCAAAATATAATTTTGGACTTTTTTTATAGTTTAAATAAGGTTTTCATGAACATTATATGGTAGTATTGATATAACATGCTCTGACTATCCTTCTGGAGTTGACCAAACTTATTTTTTGTGTGTAAAATATAGTTATTTTGCTAATGTGAACCTAAATGCTCGAGTACAAACTATTGTATTGCATGTGTTATAATTGAGTTAGCTGGGTGCTGTGAGATGATCTCAATAATGCTAACAACATTATAAGAACGTCTTTCTGTAATTAAGTAACTAATAAAATAAAATAAAATAAACATTTTTGGCTGTGAGCATCAGATGTCCCCACCTTTCAACTACAGAAGCTTGGCATGTATCAGCAACTGAGATATCTACAACAAATTAGCTTTCTGAATGGTGAGAATAGTCATTTGTAAAGGTAAGAGTTGGTTCACACAGATAAATAAGTTGTGGATATCCTTCCTATTAATCCTACTTTCTTTGTTGATAATCTTCCTACTTTATCTACTTTTTCTTCAGAAAACCTATTTTTTTCCTACTTTTCTATTAGAAACCAGTTGAAACCCTGCAAATGACATATCAATGACATTATCATTCTTTTTGACTTGCCTATATTTGATGAAATGTACTTTCCAGCAAAATCCATTACTACAACTTTAAAAAATGGTTGAATAAGTGGTCAATTTTCTTTGCTTGTGTTTGTTGTACCGGAGATCAATTGTTTTACAAATTATTTTGATGTTTGTGTTAAGCATTATTAAGGCTGTAAGAATTCTGTTATATACATTTAACATATCTGGTTGAATATTCTCCTTTTTGGAACATGAAACAGATTATGATGTACTAAACTCATTAAATCATTGACTGTCAGAAGGCATTCTTGTTGTCCAATATAGCTGTACACTCTCACATTGTGACACGTAAACAACCCCTTTCGGAATTTTGTCAGATGAAATTGCGTCCTTTCCAACATGTTTTTTGCATGCATTTCTGAATGGGATGATAAGTAATATATGTCAAATGGCTTAAATAAAGGACATTCGGATGTCTATGAGTTTTTCTCAGTATTGTTTTTACCAAATGCTACCTCTTAACTTGCAATTTTGCTTAAAGGGACCTTTTCACAGATTTTGGCATGTATTGAAGTTATTCATTAAATGCTCAATATTGATTAATGTAAACATTGGATCTAAAAAGCTCCAGTAAAAATAAACAAGACCAAAATTTAAGAAAGAAAAAAAAGTAACCCTCAACTGGGCTTGAACCACTGACCCCTGGACTAAAAGTCTATTACTTAGAAGACCACTTGACCATATGTGCTCATACAATGAGTGGTGTATTTTATACTTTATACAACAAATCTTTCACAAAATATAATGACAACAACAGAACTCTACAAATTATTCAATCGTTTTGCGTTTCAACGCTTTATAATCTTCAGGTTTTTAAATCGTCAAAAAATGCATATAATGGATATTTAAGAGCATAATAAATGTTCAGTATTACTGTTCCTCGCAAATATCATAACTACAACATAAGTTTGCGAATCTGAGACAAGAAAAACAAATGTTAATTTACCTAAAAGTGAAAAGGCCCCTTTAAGGCTTTAAATTTAAAGACAACATAAGTTTTTTAAATTACAATATAATGAGACTTGCATGTATCTCACATATTGAACAAGTAATAAAGTCCTATAAATTAGCCATACATTCCCAACATTTGTTTAAAATTGTATGCTGTAATCGGATTCTGGCATACTGGTTACTCAAAAGTATTTATCTCTAGAAACAGAAACATTTTAAGACAGATAAAAAGGCGTGTTTTTTTTATGTCCCCCACTACTATGTTTTTGTCCTGTCTGTTGGTCTGTTTGCGCCAACTTTAACATTTTGCAATAACTTTTGCTATATTGAAGATAGCAACTTCATATTTGGCATGCATGTGTATCTCATGAAGCTGCACATTTTGAGTGGTGAAAGGTCAAGGTCATCCTTCAAGGTCAGAGGTCAAATATATGTGGCTTAAATCACTCATTTTATGAATACTTTTGCAATATTGAAGATAGCAACTTGATATTTGGCATGCATGTGTATCTCATGGAGCTGCACATTTTGAGTGGTGAAAGGTCAAGGTCATCCTTCAAGGTCAGAGGTCAAATATATGTGGCCCAAATCGCTTATTTTATAAATACTTTTGCAATATTGAAGATAGCAACTAGATATTTGGCATGCATGTGTATCTCATAGCGCTGCACATTTTGAGTGGTGAAAGGTCAAGGTCATCCTTCAAGGTCAGAGGTCAAATATATGTGGCCCAAATCGCTTATTTTATGAATACTTTTGTTATATTGAAGATAGCAACTTGATATTTGGCATGCATGTGTATCTCATGGAGCTGCACATTTGGAGTGGTGAAAGGTCAAGGTCATCCTTCAAGGTCAGAGGTCAAATATATGTGGCCCAAATCGCTTATTTTATAAATACTTTTGCAATATTGAAGATAGCAACTAGATATTTGGCATGCATGTGTATCTCATGGAGCTGCACATTTTGAGTGGTGAAAGGTCAAGGTCATCCTTCAAGGTCAGAGGTCAAATATATGTGGCCCAAATCGCTTATTTTATGAATACTTTTGCAATATTGAAGATAGCAACTTGATATTTGGCATGCATGTGTATCTCATGGAGCTGCACATTTGGAGTGGTGAAAGGTCAAGGTCATCCTTCACAAGGTCAAGGTCATCCTTCAAGGTCAAACGTCATATAGGGGGACATTGTGTTTCACATTTCACATCTTGTTAAACCAGAGATTTGGTAATGCCAAATAAATTTTAATGAATTTTTCACAGATTTTAAGACATTAAACCAAGTTATGCAATGTGACATTTGATAGTAATAATAGACATATAACTATGGACAATATTAATAGGGCTTCTTCCTATCATGAAGTATGGATTTGTATGTTCTCTGATTAATACTGGACTAAGGGAGAAGTGAATCTAGCAATCAAAGCTAGATTGAAAGAGGCCAAACCTTTAACGCTTCGCATTACCCATTCCAGATTCATTAATTTAAACGGTGTTTTTGTTAGCTCACCTGACCACAACGTGCTCATGGTGAGCTTTTGTGATCACCTTTTGTCTGTCTCCCTTTGTGCGGGGTCAACATTTGCATTGTTAACTCTCTATAGAGGCCACATTTATTGTCCAATCTTCATGAAATTTGGTCAGAAGATTGGTTTCAATGATATCTTGGATGAGTTCGAAAGTGGTTACGTTTGCTTGAAAAACATGGCTGCCATGGGGTGGGGCATTTGCCTTATATGGCTATATATGGCTATAGTAAAATCTTGTTAACACTCTAGAGGCCACATTTATTGTCTGATCTTCATAAAACTTGGTCAGAAAATTTATCCCAAATATATATTGGACCAGTTCAAAAATGATGCCGGTTGGTTGAAAAACATGGCCACCAGGGGGCGGGGCATTTTTCCTTATCTGGCTATAGTAAAACCTTGTTAAAATTCAGAGGCCACATTTATTTTCCGATCTTAATGAAACTTGCTCAGAAGATTTGTCCCAATGATATCTTGGATGAGTTCAAAAATGGTAACCTTTGCTTGAAAAACATGGCTGCCATGGGGCGGGGCATTTTTCCTTATATGGCTATATATGGCTTTTGTAAAATCTTGTTAACACTCTAGAGGCCACATTTATTGTCCAATCTTCATGAAACTTGGTCAGAAGATTCATTCTGATGATATCTTGGACGAGTTTGAAAATGATGCCGGTTGGTTGAAAAACATGGCTGCCAGGGGGCGGGTCATTTTTCCTTATATGGCTATAGTAAAACCTTGTTAACACTCTAGAGGCCACATTTATTTTCCCATCTTCATGAAACTTGGTCAGAAGATTTGTCCCAATAATATCTTGTTATCTCAGGTGAGTGACTTTGGGCCTTTTAGGCCCTCTTGTTTTTTTGTATTTCCTATATGGTATAGTATACGCAGATGGTAAAAAGAATTACCATCCTGATAATTTTTCTCAATTTTCAATATTATGTTTTGTTTATCATGTACAAATTGTTATTTGTTGAATGTATTTTAGTTATTTATTATTGTAACATCTACATTTTTTTCTATAAATTCCATATTTAACTATTTAATATAATCCGCTATTGTTTTAGTTGTTCCTGTGTGAAACTTAATATATTGTTTATGTAGCCACCTATCAATTTTAGACAGGCTTATTCAAAAATTGAATAAAAAAAGAAATACATGTATATTGCTAAGAAACAACAAACCCAGCATAAATATGGACTCTGGAAATACACAAATGCATAAATAAGCACAAATGTCTGACAATAAAACATTAAAATCAATTGCAATTAATAAAGAACAGCTATTAGTATTTCAGATTTAATAATTGTAATCTAGCACAAGTCCAAAACAAAAATAAAACTGACAAGTTAAATAAAGTTTTTCAATTATGTTGATAATGGCACAATTAATCCCCTTCCTCCACTCCAACCACCCAAGGCTCAGGTTCAACAACAGACTTCAGAACAAAGGTACCACGGGTTTTCATATCTGGGTGTAAACAGAAGATTTCTTCAATAGTTTCCTCGCTAACAACGCAAAACACTAACAAAGCCTTCAATAAGGTACAGCTTTGTGCTACTTTTATCAACGCCTCTTCCAATACCATGGTATTTCTTGTCCTTAACACTAATTTTACTAGGGTTGAGCTATAGTACATAGCTGCCAGTGTTACCTCTTCATGACATTCCGCAAACGTCTCAAGCTTCAAAGTCCGTACAGGAATCACTGGTTTCATAATTATCGGGATGATATTGAATGGACATGTGTGGTCAAACCCTAACGTGACCCTAAAAGACGGGTTTGCAGAAGCCAAGTTCTTCCATGCCATTGCAGAAAGGTCCGTGCCAAATTTGTCCTCCCTTCTGCACATTATCGACAGATGCTCAATATTTTTTTCTCTGTTTTCTTTTGTAAATGCATCTAGAATATAATCTGACATGCTGCAATGATAGAGCCTAAGGTCTAAAAGATAGCGGCATATTTTTACAAGCCGCAAAATGCATCCAGGAGTCACCTTGCACACAATAACTTTGTTTTGAATGTCAAAGTATTGCAGTCCTTTGTGATTATCGGCAAGAATATTAATCAATCTGTCATCAATCGGAACTGTTATACCACATAGATCTACATGAGATAATGTATTTAATGGTGGTTCTATTGATTCTGAAACCGGCGAAAATAATTTAAAAAGACCATCCAGAAACTCTTGTCCAGAGTAAAACAATGGATTTTCCCCTGTGAACACGATTTCTATTCTTGTCAACCTTCGTTTACCAATTTTTGAAAGTTGATCCATAAGGGCACATGCATTTTCACGGTTCACTTGTGACAATTGGTTCACGCCTATGAATACAGATTTAATATATCGACCATACTTGATGAGCCCTTCCAATAAACGGACATGGGAAGGCAAAAGGAACCAGAAATCGAAACTATGCCACAGGTATGGATGCCCAAAAGATTGATGCCAAGCTTTGCACACCCTCGACACGCTGTTCCTTTCTTTCATGGGTAAAAATGAAAACACATGAACTACTACATCTGAAGGTAGCAGCGACCAGTTGCAAGCCAATTCTTCTAAATCTGCCATCTTGCCCTTCAATACAAGAAAACAAAAGTAGTTTACCAGTACATGACATTTCAGTGTTTTAAAAGAGACTTATTCACAGGTTTTAGTCAATTCATAAAGTTTTACATTATTATCTACAACTCGATAGATTGAACAGAATTAGAGAGCTAATGTATAACAACTTGACAATAATGTTACCTAAGAAAATTACAGGCAATAGGTTGCTCACCTGAGACATTTGAAAACTAATCTGTTATTAGAAGATTTTGTGATGTTAATGTTATAATATTGTAATTTGTAAGTTTTTTACTCTGTATGACACAGACTAAAAATGCTCTGAGGCAGTAGTGGAACAAATGAAATATTTTACAGCAAACACATTAAATAGCACTTACACCTAGAGTGGGACCAATATTGATGATGGAATTTGATCCCAGGGTCATAATTTCAACAAACTTAGTCGAGGACCATAATACGATGTCGCTAGCTACATATTAAACGCTTGACAGAGACTGTTTCAGAGAATATTGTTTTTAACATTATTTATATAAATCTATATAGATCATGTTAATCCTTGCCGTGGTTAGTTTTGACCCCAGGCCCTGCAGTTTTAGAGAAGAATGTTTACATATATAAACATGTAAGGAAAACAAGTGACGCCTAGGAAAGGGTCAATTTTGACCCCAGAGACATAATTTAAACAAATTAATGTTGTAGACACCATGTTAGATGCAAAAAATCAAACTCCTAAACATAGAGGCTTCAGAGAAGATTTTAAATGGTATTTATTATGCTCCCCCAAAATAAATTTTAGGGGGAGCATATAGTCGCTGCTTCGTATGTCCGTGTGTGCGTCTGTCTGTCCGTCCGTGCACAATTTTTGTCCGGGCTATTTCTCAGCAACTAATGACCGGAATTCAATGAAACTTTATGGGAAGCTTCACTACCAAGAGGAGATGTGCATATTATCAGCGGATTCTGGTCGGACGATTTTTCACAGAGTTATGGCCCTTTGAAATTTTCCATTAACTAAATTATTATTATACATAGAGTGCAATTCTTGTCCGGGCTATTTCTCAGCAACTAATGACCGGAATTTAATGAAACTTTATGGGAAGCTTCACTACCAAGAGGAGATGTGCATATTATCAGCGGGTTCTGGTCGGATGATTTTTACTGAGTTATGGCCCTTTGAAATTTTCTATAAAAAATTCTTGTCCCCCCAACTACTGTGCCCTCAAGACGTTTCCTTTTATCTGAATATATAGTGCAATATTGTGACAAAAAAAAACTTTGGGGAGCATCACCAGTCTCCGATGGTTTCTTGTAATATAAGTCTACATAAATCTTGTGTCCCTTGGGTGTGGCAAGTTTTGACCAAGGGCATGATTTGAACAAACTTGGATGAGGAACACCATACAATGCTACATACCAAATACCAAACCTTTCTGCCCAGTGGTTTTAGATACACAGAATTTTACTCTATACATATATGTACACACCAAATATTAAAGCTCTGATCCTTGAGGTTTCAGAATTTTTTCATTGTTAAATTTTTTATTTATGCCGCCCTTTGAGGAAGAAAGGGTATATTGTTTTGCTGGATTTCTGTTGGTCAGTATACCAGTTCGTTTCAGATCAATAACTGGTCAACATATGCATTGGCCTTGGACTGTAGATGACCCCAATTGACATCCGGGTCACTAGGTCAAAGGTCACAATAAGTGTGAAAATTGTTTCCTATTTATAACTTGTGAACAAGTTGACTGATAGGCTTGATAATTTACATGTGCATTGGCCTTAGACAGTCAATGACCCCTATTGAAATTGGGGTCACTAGGTAATAGGTCAAAGTCACTGTCACAATTAGTATGAAAATTGTTTCCGATCAATAACCATTAGCTGGATGCTTCACATATTCATCGGCTTTTGACAGAAGATGACCCCTATTGAAATTGGGGTCACTATAAGGTCAAAGGTCACTGTCACAATAAGTTTGTAAATCGTTTCTGATCAATAACTCTTCAACAAATTGACCGATTGGCTTGACACTTTACATGTGCGTTAGCCTTGAACAGTAGGTGAACCATAGTTATCATACTATAATATATTCAACCCATTTACTATAATGATGATTTAACTGAAGCACATAATTCTGTGTCAACTAAAAACTTATTTAAGTGGCTAAGTCACACTAATATGATGAGATTAACTTTTATGGTCTGTTTTGTTGAAAACATGTCTGTGCCAAGGCCCTGTTTGGAGTGTTGGGGGGGGGGGGGGGGCATTTGTCTCCAACCGTGGAGCTCTTGCTTAAATCTATTTTAAGGTCCAGTGATCACCATATGCAATGGACTAGAATGATTTGAAAAACTTTGAGAGGGGGTCACTTGCCCAGAAGTTCATGGAAAGAAGTTGAAGAAAAAAAATTATGGACGGACAAACAACGGACACCACGTTATTTCAAAGCTTGTGCTCAGTGAGCTTAAAATAACTTTTGGCCTCAACAGGGATTTGGGTTCAAAATTATATCTTTTTGACCTTTCAACCATCCTGACAATTAACGCGTGCTTCATCTGATGACACACAATTTAACGAAAAAACAACAGAAGTACTCCACATTAGTTGATCCTTTAACTTTTGTAACACTTTATAATTGTATCAATTTCAAATGAGCATTACTCATAAATAAATATGCATCTTACTCATTTTTCTATTTCAGAAGTGGTATTTCTTTCAATTGGGTAAACATGTATTGTATGGCTCTGTGACAAAGAGTTTGAAGTTAATTCACCAATCTCGGCAATCTGTTAACAAGTCCCTTTTTCATATCATATTCATGTTATTGATGTGAACAAAAACTATTTATTAAATACAATTGCGAAGCAGTACATTGTCATCAACTCACATGTGTATGCTTCCAATCAACAAAATGAGGACCATGATTGACCTTGCGCATTCACCTGGGTAAAAGGTTGCCAATTGCTCAAGACTGGACTTGGTGCTCTAGTTGTTTTATATAATTTTTATATAATTAAAAGTGGTGACCAAGTTTCTAGACATTCGTGATCCCAATACAATCTTAGCCTAGATATTGTCAAGATAAACTTTCTAACAATGTTTCATCAACATTGATTCATACAAGTAACCTCTAGAGTGGTAACAAGTTTTATTCTAAGATTTGACCTTGTGACCTTGTTTTGTAACGCACATGACCAAGATCCCAACACAGCCTAGATATTGTTAAGATAACAACTCTTAATAAGTTTTATCAAGATTGAGTCATAAATATGGCTTCTTGACAGGAAACAAGGTTTTTCTAAGATTACCTGGTGACTTAGCTTTTGGACAAACAAGACTCAGATTCTTACTTGCTTCAGATATTGTCGAGATAAAAATTCTAATCAAGTTTCATCAAGATTGAGACATAAATGTGGTCTCTAAAATTTAAACTAGGTTTTCATACGATTTGATCTGCTGATCTAGTTTTTTTTACCACATAACCCAGATTCCCCGAGGTAATATGTAGGCATACATGCCGCCTCTAGAGTGGTATACATGGTTTATCTAAGATTTGATTTGGTTACCTAGATTTTGAATACACGTTACGCACATTTGAACTTAACCTAGATATTGTCAAGATAAACATTCTGACCAAGTTTTGTCATGATTAACTAATAAACGTGGCGTCTAGAGAGGTAACAAGATTTTTCTCAGATTTGACGTGGTGACCTTCTTTTTAAATGTGCATGACCCAGATTCAAACTCGGTCTAAATACATGTATTGTCCAGATAAACCTTTTGAATATGTTTCATCAAGAATGGATAAAACATGTGGCCTCTAGAGTGTTAATGAGCTAAACCACACACTGCACGACCATGGACACAGAGTGATAACAATAGCTTATTTCTTGCTCAGTTGACCTAAAATTGTCTCATTGTACAAGATCAATTTTATAATACATGTGCATTGATAACTTAAAACATCATTTATCATGAAGCATAATATGTTTATTATGCACATGTTATTAATTGTGGTCAAACAAGATAGATGATAGACAGTTTTGTAATAACAGCAGGTTACTTCACAGTAGAAGTTGAAAGAATGCTATGGACCGCCTTTTCTGTCTTCTTTTGACTATTGATATATTTTGGCTGTTTCATTGAAATGATGTGCGTTAAAATCATACAATATGTGCTTATAATTGTATGCTGTGTAATTGCGCTAGAATGCATAATGCTGTGTGTTTGTTGTGGTATACTGTGTGTTTGTTTTGGTACAACTGTGTTTGTGATGGTATGCTGTGTGTTTGTGATGATATACTCTGTGTTTGCGATGATATGTTGTGTTTGCCAAAGTCTGCTGTGTGATTGTCATGGTATGCTGTGTGTTTGTCGTGTTATGCTGTGTGTTTGTCTTGGTATTTTATTGTTTGTCATGGTATGCTGTGTGTTTGCCATGGTATGTTGTGTGTTTGTCATGATATGCCATGTTTTTGTCATGGTATGCTGTGTGTTTGTCATGATATGCTGTGTGTTTGCCATGATATGCCATGTGTTTGTCATGGTATGTCGTATCTTTGTCATGGTATTCTGTGTGTTTGTCAAGGTATGCCATGTGTTTGTCGTGTTATGTCATGGTTTGCCATGGTATGCCATGTGCCTGTCATGGTATGCTGTGTGTTTGTCATGGTATGCTGTGTGTTTGTAATGGTATTATGTGTATTTGTCATGGTATGGTGTGCGTTTGTAATGGTATTGTGTGTTTGTCATGGTATGCCATGTGTTTGTCGTGTTTTGTCATGTGTTTGTCATGGTATGTCATGTGTTTTACCATGGTATGACATGTGTCTGTCATGGTATGATGTGTGTTTGTCATGGTATGCTCTGTGTTTGTGATGGTATTCTGTGTGTTTGAAATGGTATGCTATGTGTTTGCCATGGTATGGCATGTGTTTGTCATGGTATGATGTGTGTTTGTCATTGTATGCTTGGCACTGTATGGTGTATTATCCTGCGGGTTTATGTCTGTCTGTCTGTGTTTTTCTTGTCTGTCTCTCTGTTTCACGGTCTGTTTGTACCACTTTCCATCCATATGTCAGTGCGTTTTTCCATCTGTGTGTCCTTATTTCCATCACTCCGCGTGTCAGTCTGTTTTTCCATCCATTTGTCCATCTGTGTGTCCTTATTTCCGTCACTCCCCGTGTCTGTCTGTTTTTCCATCCATTTGTCTGTCTGTGATCCTAAGGATATACGGCACTACTGCTTTTACTGTTACTACAATATATTTATTGTTTCTACTGCTACTTCTGATACTATTGATTCTTCTGCTGCTTATACAACTACTACTGCTTCTTTTGCTACTACTTCTACTAATGTTACTACTGCTAGTTCTACTTTAAATTCTTCTACTTATTCAACTCAAACAACAGCAAATACCACTTCTACTTGTGATAAAAGAAAAACTTTACCACAGATGAATATACAGTACAGTAAGAATGTCAACATGACTCTTGATGCAGAGTCAACTGAAAAAAATCACTCAAATTTATCTGACCACAACTTTAATTAATATCACTTTCAAAACTTTAATTAATATCACTTTCAATTATGGGCATCAAATATAAATATCATCCAAATCTTTAACGTACAATATATTATGTGGTATAAACAGAAAAATTGATATGAAACTTTAAATTTAATTTTATTGTCATTAACACTGAAAACAGCTAAAATAATTGGTAATTACTTTCAATGCCGTTGGACATTTACATTATTAAAGAGTTTTTCTAAACAGTTATATCTTACACATTCTGCTTATTTTCTATTAAACAAACTCTCATGCATAGGGAGGGACTGACCGACAGACAGACGAACGGACGGAAATGAGAAACACGGATGGACAGACAAATGGACATACAGGCGTAAAAATATACGGAGGGTCGGACAGCCTGAAAAACAGACACACAGCTAAAAAGAAAGATGCATTGACAGACGGATATAAGGGCACACGGTCGGACCGACACGCGGACGGAGGAACAGAGAGACAGATGGACACACAAACAGACCGCAAACAGACAGATTGACGGACAGCCAGACAGAAAAACAGAAAGACACGCGGGCAAACAGGCAAACGGATGGCCAGACAGAAATACGGACGGAGGAACAGAGAGACAGACGGACACACCGACAGACAGACAAATAGGCGGACAGACACACAAACAGACAGAAAGACACACAGACAAACTGGCAGACGCACGGACCGACGGAAATTTGGACGGACGGAAATACGGACTTACTTATGTCCGTTACCATTAGATCTTTAACAAGAACCGAGCGTTCCGAATGAAAATAAACGCAAACTTACTTCATAGTGAATGAAAAGGATTATGTTAGATAAACCCAGAGGATAGTACAACAAACACACAGCATACCATTACAAACTCACCGCATACCACGACACATACAGCATTCTATGACAAACGCACAGCAGACCATGGCAACACACAGCAGACTATGGCAAACACACAACATATCATCACAAACCCACAGAATTCCATTCACAAACACGCAGTGTATCATCAAAAACACACAGAATTCCATCACAAACACACAGCAGACTATGCAACACAAAGTACTATGGCAAACACTCAACACATCATCACAAACACACACAATTCCATTACAAACACGCAGCATATTATATGGCAAGCACACCGCATACTGATCATATAATTTAAGCCCACATCATTTCAATGAAACAGCCGGTATACCAATAGTCAACAGAAGACAGAAGATGCGTTCCATAAAATACTATTGTCTAAAATTCGTCTGTGGAGTCCATATGGAAAAGTAATACATGTAAATACATAAAAACAATCTATAAATACCTTTACGTCTAGCCCAGAAAGGCATGTACGAATTCCATTTCCTGCTTCTACCCTCTAGTCTCTACCTGTAATCGTGGGATGAACAGTACAGGCGTTTGCTATACAAAGTGTAATAATCCTTTCTATCAGTTGTTTATAATTGCAAGCTTGTTAGGGAAAGGTATAACACTTCTTGGAGGCATGTACATCGTCACATTTTCAAAATTGTACAATATCATCATTTAGTTGTAGCAGAAGCTAGCAACAGCCGCAGTTGCTATACTATTAACATACTAGCAGTTAAAGCAGTATCATCAACACAAGTAGTACTACTTAGTAGTTAGATTATATATAAAGCAATATTCAGTATCAAAACAAGTAGGGGTAGGGGTAGTGGTTAGATTAGATATTAACTTACGTTTAGTTGTCACGTTATCCGTGTCGGTAAACGATCTTATTTAAATATTCGATCACACATACAGACAAATAAGGCTGTCCGGCTAGAGCAGTGGTTGGTAAACTCGCTTCTCACCTAGGCGACTCGGGTTCAATTCCTGTTCCCATAAGCATGTGATTTTGGTTGGTGGTCACCATACCGGACAGGTGGGGTTTCCTCCGGGTACTCCGGCTTTCCGCCCCCACAACACAAGACCACACCAAAATGCAAAATCTTTCAGTATCAATAAATAACATTGAAATTTCAGCTTTAATTCAAAATTCGTCACAACTTTCGTGAGTCTATTAAGTTATTAGTTAGGAGTGCTGCGGTACACTCAGGGTGTAGCCTGTACCTCGTAAAGGTCCTCATAAACTTGGAAATACGCACACAATGTACAGATAATGAATTCGCGTATACCACATCGTGTACTAAGATTCGCACTTCCGTATTGGTAATATATACCTGCTGTGGTATGCTCAGTAAGCGCACACACTTTGTTTAGCTGTTTGTCTCCCTTGTTATAAACAGACTGAATGTTTATGTACAAACATTAAAGCTGCAACGTCACATATTTCGACAACTTGAAGAAATAATGAAGAAAATTATTGTTTTATATTCACGAAAATAATATGTTAATCAATCAAACTAATTGCAATAACATTGTCGACACAATATCAAAGTTCTAAACACCCTGGTTAAGTTATTTCAACCAATAATGAGCATCCATTTTTAGACGCTATTTACATTTAGCTTATTATAAATCTTCAGTAGTTGTTGTGAATTAAATTACCACATGGGCGAAACTAACCAATGAAATATCCTCCCGGATTCTCCTTGCAAACAAAAGATAGTGTCGAAATTATCAGCAGAAGATGGATGCTTTGTCTGTATTGTTTAGAACATCAGGTTTTAAAATCGGGTTTAATCCCAATTAATATATTTTAAGAAGCACAGAAACCAATCAATGACAATTTAATAATAAAATAATCAAACATACTATAATCTTTACAATAAATCTAAAATAAGAAAAAAACAGTTGGGATATATATATATATATATATATATATATATATATATATATATATATAAACTAGAGAGAGAGCTGTACACAATATATATATATACACGATATTGAAATTTTATATACCTCGCAATTAATGTCGCTATATATTTCCTTGTATAAGACGTTAAATAAATGACGTATTTCTATATAATAATATATTAGGTACCCCTATATACCTTTATTTCGTGTTTATATCGGATAAAAAAGGGTATGGATATGCATGTGTTTAAAGAGGGAACCCCATGACCTATTTCTAAATCAGAGACCCCGTAACTGGCCAAATGTGTGAATATAACAAAGTCTCTATTAGCCTTGTTGTATTTAAACAAAAACGCTGTATTTATTTTATGCCGAAGCTTTGACCTCACGGTCTTCATCAGCGGCCATTTTTTATTTTCAGATGTTTTATTATGAACGGAAATGACGTCGTGCATTTTCGGCGTCAACGTTGTTTACGCGCCCTTTTATTAACGTTTATTCTTGCACGTTGATGCCATATGGTCGGTATGTCCTTAGTTTTGACTTCCACAATTGCTCCATGGTTTTGCGGTACTCGTCCGACTCGCTGAGTTTTTCGAGTCCCATTATTTGGAAATTATCCATGGAATGTCCGTCGGTGTAGAAATGTTCAGCTACCGGGTCACTGTGCTGTGTGCGAATACGCGACAGATTATATAGATGTCGCTGGTACAGAGTTCCGCCGGTCTCTCCCACATACTAGAACCTGCGACAGCGACGACAGTTGACCGCGTACACAACATTGGATGATTTGCAATCAACATTGTTTCTGACGCTGTACTTCCTGCCGCTGGGATCTGTGAAATATTCCGCCTTCATTATGTACGGGCAAATGGCGCATCTCTGCGCCCCACAGGGCCCGCTCATATTGGGTTTTCGGAAGAACATCCTATTGTGTTTTTTGTGCACTAGGATGTCTTGCAGGTTGCAATCCCGTCTGAAGGCTACTAATGGGGGCTCAGAGAACACTTCCTTCATTCTATCAGACGTGTGCAGCGTGTGTAGGTGTCTACGGATGATACGGCCGATGTTGGGTAGTGCGCGCGAAAACGTTATCACCAGCGGAATCCTTGTATTATGCTCCGAGTTTGTCTTTTCGCGCAAAAGGTCCTCTCTCTTTTTATTGTCGACCTTTATCAATTCGGTCTCTACAAACGCCCCGTCATATCCACGGTTCACGAGCTGTGTTTTCACCGCCTGTCTGTGCTTCCGGTAGGCAACCTCCTCTGAACAGATTCTTTTCGCACGCACACCCAGACTATATGGTATTGCTTTTTTTGTAGACTCCGGATGCGAAGAATCCCTGTGTAGGTACAGGTTTTTATCGGTAGGCTTAGTATATAGGTCGGTTTGAAGGCGCCCGTTCCGTATTGAAGTCACCGTGTCCAGGAACTCTAGTTTTTCTGAAGAATAGCGGAGCTCGAGTATAATGCGAGGGTTGATTCCATTTCCTTGTGTGTGGAAAGTTTTAAGTTCCTCGATACCGTGCGTCCATAAGCCCCACACATCATCCACAAACCGGAAGTATGCGAGTGGTTGCTTTTCTGACCGCCGGAACAGTTCCTCTTCCCAAGCACCCATGTAGGTTAATGCATAGTTCAGCCCGAGGCGTGAGCCAATAGCCGTCCCTTCTGTCTGTATAAAGTGTTCGTCCTTGAATGAGAAGGTGTTGTTTTCCAACACAATGTTCATCATCACGATGACGTCCTCTGTAGGAATTTCCGGTCCGTTCGCCTGTTTAAAGCGTCTATAGCAGCAGCACGGGCCTCATCTCTCGGGACACTTGGATACAGGGCCTTCACATCTAAACAGAATATTAGCGTACCTTCCGGAAGAGGTTGTTTTAATTTTTGTATTTTGTTTAAGAAGTCCATAGTGTCTCTTACAAACGACGGAAGTGACGTCACATGGCTTCGCAACTGGTCCTCAACAATTTCCGCCATTTTCTCTGTCGGGTGGCTTCTACCATTCACAATGGTGCGTAACGGCATTCCTGTCTTATGTAACTTCGGGTTCCCTTGAAGCTTACCGGAAGTGCCATCGTTCCCTGTCATGTATTGTCGGAGATCACTGTCTATGGAACCTCTTTTGTACAGGTTGTCTACCACCTTTTTTACCTTGTTTTGCACTGATTTTGTTTTGTCGTCGGTAACTTCCGCATATGTGTCGCTATCGGAAATTTCACCTTTTAATTTTTGTATGTAATCTGTGCTATCCATTACGACTATACCAGAACCTTTATCAGCAGGCCGAATGACAATTTCATCGTCGTTAAGAAGTTCTTTCAGAGCGCATTCTTCAGATTTACTCATATTGAGCTTAAACCTTCTTTTGAGACTCTTGATGATGTCATCCTTTACAGCCTTGATATACGCATTCAACCATTTATCGCGGCCTGCTTTTGGAGTCCATGTTGACGGCGTCTTCTTCCTGTACGGTTTCTCTTGATTAGGATGTCCGTCTCTCTCTTCAGAGTAGAAATATTCTCTGAGACGCATTCGACGTTCCAATGCAGTGAGGTCCGTCAACAACTTGCCTTTGTCAACGACTCTTCTTGTTGGAACAAATTTCAATCCCTTAGATAGAACTCTTATTTGTGAGGAAGTAAGTTGCTTCTTAGTCAGGTTAGTCACTACATCCGGTTGGACCGACGGTCCCTCAGTGACGATAACACAAATTTTAGACGTTGAACCGTTTGCTGTATAGCGGCGTTGCACTTCCGGCTTGTCTAACAACACATGCATGTTTTTTGTAGGCATGGAAAGTCTTTCTGAACCAATAGATCCCACTTCCGGTTCCTCTGCGCCGATATGGACGCTTTCTGCAGTCATTCAACCTTTTCCGGTGTGGTAACACTGCACTTCCGGTTTGTCAGTAGCGACATTCTTATCTTCAAGTATTAAACTGTTTTTAGAATGTGTGTTGTCTTTTTTAAGGACGCTCAATTTCTTTTTCTTTGTTCTTAACAGTTCAATTTGTGTTTCAAGTGAAAATTGTTCCAGTTCTTTCTGAAGCTTTTCGAAATTATGTTTAGTAATTGAGGTAGACATCTTATTTGAATATTCCTTTTTCAAGTTGATAACCTCACGCAAAACCCGGTCACAAATACCCTCCGACATTAAGTGGAGTGATGTTCTATGCAGGACTTTAGCAACGCGACCATTTTCCTCTTCATTTGTGTGAAGATCCATCTTCCACTTCAATGTAAATCCTTTTGGAAGTCTCTATTAGCCTTGTTGTATTTAAACAAAAACGCTGTATTTATTTTTTGCCGAAGCTTTCGACCTCACGGTCTTCATCAGCGGCCATTTTTTATTTTATCAACTTGAAAAAGGAATATTCAAATAAGATGTATACCTCAATTACTAAACATAAATTCGAGCACTTTGGAGTGTGCTCATTGTAAACACATTGTTAATTACACTGATGATGTGTTACGTGATGCTCTTATTCGTGGGGGATACCACTTGACTTACTCGGCGCAGAGAACCAATCAAAGCGCTGAAGGCACTGAAGTTGTTCTCTATTGCATACTTTAAGACGCAATTCATTTTTCAAAATTAATCGCAAGTTTGAAATGAACAAACGCCATTCAAATTTATAAAGAGTGTGTCATAACGCACGTGTGCGGTCGAGCTTTGTGTGCACTTTTTGTCATCCTATTTATTTCATAGAGATAACTTAGACAAAATAACAACAACATGGCTCTTTTTGGACCTTGTGAAAGCATAGAAAGTATGATGAACATGGTAATGAGAACTGAATATAAAGACAATTTGCAATCACCATCACATTAAATTAATATTGTTGGAATATCGCAAACCTATCTCACAAAGAATATAATTTCATGATAAAAATTCCCTTTACAAAACTTTTGATTTTTGACACCATATACAAATTCAAAATAAACAATAAGATAATTGATGAAAATAAATAACAAGAAATATCTTTAAAAAAGATATACGGCGTTGATTGCGGTCGATGTTTATGAACGATCAAAAGTTATCTCTATGAGATAAAAAGTAGCGGATGCCTTTTTTCTGCGCAGTTCTTAGCTACATCACAAGCAAATCAATTACGGGGTGTTGCGCCAGATTTCGTGGCTTATGTAATTTTGCTTTATGTGATATTATTACTCAGATATATATATTTACAGAATAGAAAAACACAAGAAACATGAAAATAAACGAGTGCATATAGGTCAGTCGGCAATACTCGTATCTTATTTAATTGCATAAGTATAGTGAATTATTGTGCTCATGCTTAATAAACTGGTCTAAATGGATAAATATTTCTAATTAATTTTATCAAAATTGGTCCTTATCATGCAAATGTTGAAAACATACTAAAAATCGATGATTGACATACCACAATAATATCGCCGAATATCTTTATTTAGTATCTTTCTGATCAAAACAGACTTCAAGTGCACAAAGTTTACGAGACGGCGTTTATATAAAGATTTCTGCAACTGACCGCAAACTGACCTTGATACCTTGCGGATTGGAATGCAATGCATTAAAGTTAGGTAACAATTCTGCTGCTGAAACGACGGCTTGTTTACGCCAACTGTACACGACCAAGGCAACAGCTGTGCCTAAAATATTGATATATCGACAAAGCGACTAAACGAACTATTTACTCCATCAGACAAAAATAGCATAGATTCCAATTTTTTGCTTCAATGAAATGAGCGCATCCCCTTCTGCGAACTCCGGTGATGAACTGTATATAAACTCTGACTTTCACACACTGGCCGCGAATTGACCCAAAACCTCGCGGGTTGAAATGCAATGCAAGTAAGTACTAAATATGACAATATAGCCTTTAGTATAAACGCTTTTGCGCTGGTAATTCTCTGAAAATAAAAGGTGAACGCACAAACTGTATTTATGTCAAAAATTGCTTGTAAAACTGTTCTATCTATTGAGCCTTTTCATTAGAGATAAAATTGTTTCATGCAGTAAAACAGTGTTACAAAGACGCGGATATGTTTCCAATGTTCTGGTGTTATACTCAAATCAGCCAATGGAATAAATGAAGTGTATTCATTCGTACCTAGCCGCGGGAAATTTTAGTTGAATATTATTGGACACTTACAAAGGTCAAGTCAGGGTGAAAAGCTGGCTTAATACAGCTTACGCCGAAAAAAATAATAATCTGGGAGCAACACTTTTTACTCACGAATTAGGTAGTCATAAAGACAACCCTGTTCACCCGTACATTGTTGTTTATGCATTACTGGTTACCCGGGCAGTTCACACGGTGTAAACAACTCTGACCTAAACATAGGTATGCGAACACTAATGCGCTTTTTCGGCGTATCTGTGTTACTCAGCTTTTCATCTTAATGACTTTTACATAACGCCAACAGTCACGCATTAATATTTTTGAATATTTCATAGGCTGATTCGATATACAACATATGAACTTAGGCTACATCACTGTGCCTGTGCTCAGTGCAAAGGATGTAGCACTGTTCAGTGTAAGGAATTCCGGACTACCGGTACTATCTGTATGTTCAAACAAAACAAATTTTCGCCAAGTTACAATTACGCGTTAAAATCCATCTCGCAGAATTTCAGTTTTGCTTTCAAGATGAGAAAACAATCATTACCGAAATAGTATGGTCTCAGGATAAGAGGAAATCAGCACGTCTGGAAATCGTTCCTGAACGTCTGGATGGCTGCCATTATTAACAAGTTTGCCATTTTGAATTCAATTTTGTATCAAAAAGCATTGTGCTAAAATGTGTCATTTACAATTCGCAATGAGTCTTATTCCATATGCGCCCATCATATATATAGCCCACTCAGCGTGCGCATCTCTCAGTCTGTCAGGAGATACATAATGAGACCATAACATATTGAGTGATTTTATAGCGAACAGCATCGCCTCTGACCTGACTGCGCAAATGCGCATGTTGGGTTTAACAAACGCTGGCCTAAACGCATAAGACCCATTTTCGCATGACGCGGCTATGAACGTGTGATTTAAAAAAATCGAAAGAAAACTGCGTTTAAATCAAATATTAACATACGATATATTTCGATAGTGAAGAAATATACTCATAATAAGGCGTGTGAGGACACATATGATGTGCTCTCCCGTAGTATATTTTCATCTACTTACACTAATGTGTGGCTTGACAATGCTAACACACATTTCATGCGTTGAATATGCAACTTACAAGTGAAAAAAAAGTTTTGTTTTCATTTTATTTATTTATTTAGAAACGTAAATTGCAAACTTTATTTCAAAGTCAGCGTATACGCCGACTACATTTTTTAAAGATATTTCGTGTTATATTTAGTTGTTTTCGGTTTTATAAAGCATTTTTGAGGTTGTCTAAAGTATGCCTGTAGTAATTGGTGAACTCATGTCCAAAGTTTTATAAATTGAGAACTGTGAATATAAACAAGCTTAACCTTCTACTAATGCGTTGCTAGCACCCGTAAATACAAAAGAGCGCCGCTATCTGTTGAGAACAAAAGAACGTTTCCCAGAAATCCCCGCTAAAGAAGCATGAATGAGGTTACGAAACAGACCATTCGTATTATTATTATAATTAATTGTTTATTATATTCGGTTTTAGCGATTATGAAGCATTTTTGTTGTTGTCTATCGTATCGCTGAAGTTATTGTTGAACTCATTTTCAACGTTTTATAAACTGAGAATATAAACAAGCGTAACCTTATACTATTGCGTTGTTTTCCCGAATCTATTAATAACCTCAGATTATGAATGACCTGTACTACGTCATTGAGGTGTATGTGAAAGCAAGGAACGACTCTCCCTTGTTTATCGGCAGCCGCATCTATTAACAGCCTCAGATTATGAATGAGCTGAGCAAAAATACTACGTCATGAAGACGCAACAGAAAGTCGACTATTTTAATAATTCATAAACAATCTCTTCCGCGACACGTATAATACATTCATTGTTTATTGACTATTTTCTATATAAGCTCCGTTCGAAACTATTACATTTAACACGATATTCATATAATGTTTCCATTTGTGAATGAATATAGTTGCAGAACTCAAACCTGTTGCATAAATTATACAACTCTTTCTCGCGCGGATACGGCGTGTGTGGCAGGTAGTAGGCTCTCCGTAGATAAGCCGAACCAACTTGAAATTTTGAGTAACAATATTAGCGTTCGTTACGCAAACAACTAAAAACCTGAATCTTGAGGAAGTGTTCAGATTCGTTGACGCTATGAATCTGGGAAGCGCTCTGCCTCTAAGTTAATTAACTCCAACGGTGCTGAGGCTGTAAGCTCATATCATCGTAACAAAACTCGCTCGCTCTATAAAAAAAGAAAACTGATCCGCGTAACATATGCTTATATTGCGGTAAGTTTTGCCATGGTGTACGTGTCCTTGCTTCTATTCGCCAAAAGGTATGCTCAGCCTATGGACAAACATGCAGAAAAGGCAAACGCTAATACAACTTCGCGTCAATTTGCAGATCCTCCTCAAAGAGACTCTACTGATATGGAGGTGTCGTCTTTGATTCATTGTGCTACGTTCTAGTTTTTGACCACCACGTATACGATGACCTCTCTGATAAATGGACAAGACGTTCATCAAAACCTCAACCCCAAATAAAGCCCTAAGCAGAAAGTGCGCTTGATGACTACGAATCGCTTGGATACGAATCCAGTTTCCAATATAAACCAAAGAATTCATTGTTACAAACAATTGACAGTTACAATAATCAGTCATATTTAGTTTAACTGTGAAATGACGTCGTTTTTTTGACGTCATGGTCTCATCTCTTTTAAAATGTAAATAATAAATAGAAAAATATTTAATAACAAGAAATCGTCTAGGGTTTCGGTAAATTTTCGATTTTTCTTCACTCGTGATTCTAGCAAATATATTTTTCACACGCGGTTGCGTAACTCGTGACAATTTACTTTTTATAAATGGTGAATATAAATCGATAATCTACCTAAATCAATCTATATACTTATGACCTGAAAGAACACGAAATGTTATAAATCTGTAGTAAATTTTTCGCATGTTTAAAATTCATCGTAAACAGCATACAAGAACAAGATGTGTTTGTGAAACACTATGTTCCCCCATATATTTGACCTTTGACCTTAAAAGATGACCTTGACTTTCACCACTCAAAATGTGCAGCTCCATGAGATACACATGCATGCCAAATATCAAGTTGCTATCTTCAATATTGCAAAAGTTATGGCCAATGTTAAAATTTGACGCAAACCAACAGACAGGGCAAAAACAATATGTACCCAGTATAGACTGGGGAACATAAATAGAAAATTGGTTCAGCGTAAGATCGTTTTATCCTTTCATTTGTGGTCATATAAATTAAAAACAGTTTTACTCATGGTTCTGCAACTCTTGAAAATATATGTAAATTTCCATGTATTTACTGTAGGTTTTTATATAGTTTTAAGTAATTCATACCGCTCACCAGACGAGCCCAGCTTTCGTACTTTCCCTTTTCAAGGAGTCACATGATCCGTGTTGATCAAAGTTAGTTCCATTATTGGCGTCGCTCTGGAGAGCGGCGACTAGTATGTAATGCATTTGTTTCGCTTATGGGAGGAGAAGTTATTTTACGGATCAATGTATATATTTTTGTTTTAAGAATATCTTGCATAGTGGTGATTTTTTGTGTAAATTAGTGTAAATAAGTACTGCATTTGTGCCTATTACATTTATTACAACATTTATTGCCAATAATGCAAAGTTTATTGTTTTAATTAATAACTGATCCACAACTGATCACAGGGGAAAGATCACAGGGACTGGGCAAATACGCGAAACTTTCTGGTTTTGTATAAAAACAAAACATAATCAAAATATATTTATTCTGTGGTTTTTCTAATTTGCTTATTTAGTGGAGAATCAATGTAGTACGATTTTTGAAGACCTATCGCGCAAGCAAGTTTATTGGAAGGCGTAGTGGTACGTACAATGTATTAGTTTATTAATAGACATATAATAACGATCGCTATACACAACTTCACCAAATAGCAGTACATAAATGTCAGCCGGAATAGCTCAGTTGGGAGAGCGTGAGACTGAAGTTGTTTACGCAACAATCATCTAATGGCCCCCGGTTCAATCCCGGGTTCTGGCACGAACGGAACAGTTCGGCGGCTGACATTTTTTTTCAGTCAGGTTAATAAATATAATAAAGCTTTATTTTATGTAGACATTTTAAAATCCATTTTACTACAATTGGACATTTTAATTGAAATTAATGGATGCCGCGTGGTGACAACGTTAATTAAAATTTCTTACATCACTTAAATATCTTATAAAAAATACACGTGTTTTATATTAACAAATAAATGCAAACAACACATCTATTATCCATGTATTTTTATGGTTGTCTATCATAGGCCCTAAGAACTATCCCTACCACATATAGAGCGCGACACGTATTATTGATTGTAACAATGAGTTGCGATAAATGAAGCAGCCGCTTACCAAGGAGGAGCTGTGTCCCAGCAACCCGTTTCCCTATAGTCAACCACTCCTCTGAATTTTTGTAAGAACCTCATATAGAGCGCGAAGCGCGACACGTATTACTATCCAGGTGGTATGGGCCCTTTAGCATTATCCGACCATTACGTCGATAGTTATCTTCCTTAGAATTTGAGAAATTTTGAAATCGTTGTTCGAAGTCCAAAATTTTCATCCGATTGTTCCCAAACTTGCACAGGTTTTTTTTATCAATGAGGATCCAACCCAAACTCTATATGAGCAATATCGGACCATAAGTCCAGAATTATGTCTCTTTAAATTTAAAAATAAAAGTGAAAAACTGCTTGGTTAGGTGATTATGTCAAAAATGTTCATCAGATTCTTTCCAAAATTACAGTGTCTTCATATCAATGAGTATTTTTACCTTATTTAAAATAAGAGACATCGGGACAATAAGTCCAGAATTTTTTTCTATTAAATTTGACAAAATTAACAATTTCCACTTGTTTAAAAGATTTCACAACTTTCGTCTGAATCTTTCCAAACTTGTTAAGTGTTTTTATATCAGTATTACTCGAACCCTATTGAAAATGATGAATATCGGAGCAATAAATCTATTATGATATTTTACTGAATTTCAAAGTATTGTGAAATGCAGCTTTTTTATGCAATTTACAGTTTTCATTCTTTTTTTTTTCAAACTTTTACAGTGTTTTCATATCAATGAGTACTCAACCCCTATCGTAAAAGAGCAACGTAATAATAAGTTCAGAACCATCTCCCCTTGAAGTTTAGAAAAATGAAATGACGCTTACAAGATGAAGCAGATTTTTTTAAACCTACACAATTATGTTCAATGAATGAAAACTGCACACGGATTCCAGTAAAAAAAGGAAACCAATGTAGATAAAATGAACTATGAAATATTTGGGGGTTACAACACAAAATCATAGATAATGGTTATATGGGGGTTATAACACAACATCATAAATAATGGTTATTTGGGGGTTATAACACAAAATTATAGATAAAGGTTATATCAGTATCTATTTCTATATTTTGTTTAAAATAATCGACAAATATATTAATATTTACAGTAGAAAAAACTCGTTCCATGCTTTTACACTGAAATTCCCGACGCCCTTTGATGCTTTGCATCAATACTTATCTTGTATACCTTTGTAATGCAAACAATGATCACAGTTTACATATTAAACATACTTTTTAATCCAGGAAACACAAGTTGCCCCATCATCCCGGCACTCCTACCGAATCAATTAACAGTATTTACTAGATTCACGAAAGTTTGGGGGATTTGAGATGAGAACTGCAATTTTCAGCTATGTATTTTTTTACTAAAAGAGATGTATTTTTTGGCGTGATCACCTGTCCGGTATGGTTACCGCCAACCAAACTCACAGGCAGCCAAAAAACAGGAATCGCTGAGGTGAGAATCGTGCGTATCAACCACTTCGCTTACCGGATAGCCCAACGCTGACGCAGTGACGTGATGCCGATATGAACAGAACAAAACATAAAGTTTATTCACATAACTTGAAGAAGTCCAGTTCATCGTTAGATATGACACTGGCGATATATATAAGCGGTAAGCACATGCATAGTAATGCGAAAGCGACCCAGATAGTATAAAACAATGTGTTAAAAATGCACTAACGCCATTATATTACTCCACGTTTGCATTCAGAGGCTAAGTTATCATTTTATAAGCATTTTTACAATCTATTTCGAGTTTAGTTTTAACTTAAGTGTTGTTATTTGTACGACCGGCTTCAGAGTATTTGGTACTCAAGGCGAACCTGTCGCACTGCGCACCCCCCCCCCCCCCCCCACCCCCGTCGCCCATGGCATCTACACATGTGCATGTTGTGCTGCCGTTGATTTCAATCCGTGTTTACATTCAATAGAATTAATAAATGTATAATGTTATATTATGTTATTTTAAAACTTTATCGCGCTTTTGATGTAGCATATGTATAAACGAGTACCATCAGTGCAATGTCTCTAGCATTATAATGTTCAATTGACAGAGTACTTGTCCAACGAGTATCTCTTGTAGCATGGATGTTCGCAGATATGTTTTTATGAGTTTGAGCTTTACGGCTCTCCGCTCACCACTAGCCACAGAAACTGGGAGTGTCAAGTTGATTCGCAGAGCTATAACATTCTTGGGACACCATCTGTTAGATAATTGTTTAGCTGTTCGCTTGCGAACAACTGATGTCAGTGCCAAAAATTTCAAGCCAATTCGCTGTTAACTACTGTTAGCCGGATACCCGCAGAATCTGCCGCATCCGCGCGAGAAAGAGTTGTATAATTAATGCAAGAGGTTTGAGGTCTTCAACTATATTCATTCACAAATGGAAACATTATGTGAATATCGTGTTAAATGGAATATTTTTAACAGTATATAGAAAATAATCAATAAACAATGTTTGTATTATACGTGTTGCGGAAGAGATTGTTTGTGAATGATTAAAAAAAGTCCACTATCTGCTACGTCTTAATGACGTAGTCATTTTTGCTCAGCACAGGTCATTCATAATCTGAGGCTATTATTAGATGCGGTTGCCGATAAAACAAGGGAGAGTCCAATTGCTAGGTTGATACCAAAGCAATAGTATAAAATTACGCTTGTTTATATTCACAGCTCTCAGTTTATTAAACGTTGAACACGAGTTCAACAATAACTGCAGGGATACGATAGACAACAAAAAATGCTTCATAATCGCTAAAACCGATTATAAAAAACAATTAAATATAACAGGAATTATCTTTTCAAAAAGGTAGTCGGCGTAAATGCTGACTTTGAAATAAAGTTTGAAATTTACGTTTCTAAATAATTAAATTGAAAACAAAAGTTTAACTATTGTGTTGTTTTTTTCACTTGTTAGTTGCATATGTACCGCATGAAATGTGTGTTATAATAGGCAAACCATATATTAGTATGGGTACATAAAAATTATATTATGGGAGTGAACACCATAATGTGTCCTCACGTGGCTTATTATGGGTTTATTTCTTTATCATCGAAATATATCGTATGTTAATATTTGATTAACAATTTAACATGCAGTTTTCTCTCCAAACATTTAAATCACACGTTCATAGCCGCATCATGCGAAAATGGGTCTTATGGTCTTTTGGCCAGCGTAGCTCAAGTTTTAATGTGGTTTGCTTAAGAATTTAATACCATGCTGTTTAATACCAATACATTTATTATTATAATTATGCTGTGGTTCATTCTTTGTTTGACTCGAACCAAGCGACGGGTATGCTCACGTAGTGAGTTACGATAGTAAACAGCACACTTTACATTCAACCTGCGTCCGCACATAGAAGGAAAGGGTCAACTAGGTGCTACGTTTCCTTTGCTTACTTCAGTTAGAGGTCACGGATCAACAGGGCTGTCTTTATTACTACCTAATTTGTGACTAAAAAGTATTGCTCGCAGATTTGTTATTTATTTATTTGATCAATTATCTTATTGTATATTTTGAATTTGTATATGGTGTAAAAAATCAAAACTTTTGTACAGCGAATTTCCATTATGAAATTATATTCTAATCTTAGTAAGATAGGTATTCGATATTCCAACAATATTCATTCAATATGATGGTGATTGCAAATTGTCTTTATATTCAGTTCTCATTACCATTTTCATCATACTTTCTATGCTTTTCTGAACGTCAAAAAAGGGCCATGTTGTTGTTATTTTGTCTAAGTTATCTCTATAAAATAAATAGGATGATAAAAACTGCACACACATTTCGACCCCTGCGTTAAGACACACTCTTTAGAGATTTGAATGGCTTGTGTTGATTTCAAACTTACGATTAATTTAAAAAATGAGTTGCGTCTGAAATTATGCAATAACGAACAACTTCAAAGCCCTCAGCGCTTTGATTTAATGAAAAGTAAAATACATTCGGTGGCGATGAACAAAATCTTTGGTGTCTCCGTGTTGCAAAGCGAATATCATTACAACATTGCGTAAGTATAGATCCAAAAATATGCAAAAAAAAACAGTATTTTGAAACAAGTCTTGTGCTTTGGCTATCCAATTATTACTTCGTTTTATATTTTCAGCATAGTTTCTCATATAATTTGGGTCATAATATACTAAATAGTTTCCCTATATAATTCAATGTAAAAGCGACAACTTTAAGCGAAAATGAATGCAACATTTTGCACATAGAGACCCCCATAATCATACCGTTTCTTATAGGCCATTCAAAGCGGAATCGATTTATGCAATAAAAAGATATGTCAACAAGAACGAACTTAACACAAATCAAAATCGACTGTTTTTGCTTTTTTCCCGGCCGTTTTCTTGTGGAATGTAAGCTTTTTCAGTGCAATGTTTTACCACGGAGCGTATGTCATCTAGAGTCCGTGGTTTTACTATAGTTTATCATATTTAGGGATTTAGTAGTGAACACCTTTTCAAGCCCGACCACTATCTCACAAAGATACAAGATACAAGATACAAACTTTTATTTCAAGTCGGTTAACAATAAATAACAGTATAACATCAGCAGTTCTGGTGTATCTAAAAGAATAGGAATAAGATTTAAGATTTACAAGGTCATTAAGATAAATTGGAGTTTGATTATTGACTATTTTAAATGTTTCCAAAATAATTGATCTTAGTCTCCTAATTTTTAATGAAGGTAATTTTGACTTATTCAATAAATCGTCATAAGTTGAAACATAATCGTCATAAATAAATCTTAATGCTCTCTCTTGAATTCTTTCCATTTTCTTTGTATTTACTTCCCCACAGAAATGCCATACTACAGGACAATAGTTAAAACTAGATAGGATAAAAGAATGATAGATGGTAAGTTTACCTAATTTACAAAGGTGTTTTCCAATTCTTTTCAAAACATTTAATTGCCTTGAGGCTTTTTTACATATGTTAGATATATTGCTATTAAATTTAAGTTGAAAATCAATTGTGACACCTAATAATTTTACTTCACATTTAATAGTCTGATTATTTCCAAGATTGAAGGATGTAATATGTTCTCTAGATTTTTTTCCAATGGCAATGCCTTGAAATTTATCCGGGTTGGCTTGCATTTTATTGTTTGAAAACCAAGCTATTAATGTTTTGCTATCTTCTTCAAGAGTACTAACAACGTCTGTTAAATTCTGTCCTGAGTATGAAAGGGTGTTGTCGTCAGCATAATTATACAAGCTGCTATTTGAAATGAAATAAAAAAAATGTCGTTTATAAAAATGTTAAATAAAACCGGCCCAAGAATAGACCCTTGAGGAACTCTTTTGTATAGGTGTTAAAACTGACTATTTAAATTTCCCATACGGACACACTGTTTTCTATGTGAGAGGTAACTCTTTAGCAAATCGGTATGTTTTTTTTAGAGTACAGCCTTACATTACAAGATTATTTAGTATACTGTAACCTATAACATAGTGTAATATATTACTATATTACTATCCAGGTGGTATGGGCCCTTTAGCATTATCCGACCATTACGTCGATAGTTATCTTCCTTAGAATTTGAGAAATTTTGAAATCGTTGTTCGAAGTCCAAAATTTTCATCCGATTGTTCCCAAACTTGCACAGGTTTTTTTTATCAATGAGGATCCAACCCAAACTCTATATGAGCAATATCGGACCATAAGTCCAGAATTATGTCTCTTTAAATTTAAAAATAAAAGTGAAAAACTGCTTGGTTAGGTGATTATGTCAAAAATGTTCATCAGATTCTTTCCAAAATTACAGTGTCTTCATATCAATGAGTATTTTTACCTTATTTAAAATAAGAGACATCGGGACAATAAGTCCAGAATTTTTTTCTATTAAATTTGACAAAATTAACAATTTCCACTTGTTTAAAAGATTTCACAACTTTCGTCTGAATCTTTCCAAACTTGTTAAGTGTTTTTATATCAGTATTACTCGAACCCTATTGAAAATGATGAATATCGGAGCAATAAATCTATTATGATATTTTACTGAATTTCAAAGTATTGTGAAATGCAGCTTTTTTATGCAATTTACAGTTTTCATTCTTTTTTTTTTCAAACTTTTACAGTGTTTTCATATCAATGAGTACTCAACCCCTATCGTAAAAGAGCAACGTAATAATAAGTTCAGAACCATCTCCCCTTGAAGTTTAGAAAAATGAAATGACGCTTACAAGATGAAGCAGATTTTTTTAAACCTACACAATTATGTTCAATGAATGAAAACTGCACACGGATTCCAGTAAAAAAAGGAAACCAATGTAGATAAAATGAACTATGAAATATTTGGGGGTTACAACACAAAATCATAGATAATGGTTATATGGGGGTTATAACACAACATCATAAATAATGGTTATTTGGGGGTTATAACACAAAATTATAGATAAAGGTTATATCAGTATCTATTTCTATATTTTGTTTAAAATAATCGACAAATATATTAATATTTACAGTAGAAAAAACTCGTTCCATGCTTTTACACTGAAATTCCCGACGCCCTTTGATGCTTTGCATCAATACTTATCTTGTATACCTTTGTAATGCAAACAATGATCACAGTTTACATATTAAACATACTTTTTAATCCAGGAAACACAAGTTGCCCCATCATCCCGGCACTCCTACCGAATCAATTAACAGTATTTACTAGATTCACGAAAGTTTGGGGGATTTGAGATGAGAACTGCAATTTTCAGCTATGTATTTTTTTACTAAAAGAGATGTATTTTTTGGCGTGATCACCTGTCCGGTATGGTTACCGCCAACCAAACTCACAGGCAGCCAAAAAACAGGAATCGCTGAGGTGAGAATCGTGCGTATCAACCACTTCGCTTACCGGATAGCCCAACGCTGACGCAGTGACGTGATGCCGATATGAACAGAACAAAACATAAAGTTTATTCACATAACTTGAAGAAGTCCAGTTCATCGTTAGATATGACACTGGCGATATATATAAGCGGTAAGCACATGCATAGTAATGCGAAAGCGACCCAGATAGTATAAAACAATGTGTTAAAAATGCACTAACGCCATTATATTACTCCACGTTTGCATTCAGAGGCTAAGTTATCATTTTATAAGCATTTTTACAATCTATTTCGAGTTTAGTTTTAACTTAAGTGTTGTTATTTGTACGACCGGCTTCAGAGTATTTGGTACTCAAGGCGAACCTGTCGCACTGCGCACCCCCCCCCCCCCACCCCCGTCGCCCATGGCATCTACACATGTGCATGTTGTGCTGCCGTTGATTTCAATCCGTGTTTACATTCAATAGAATTAATAAATGTATAATGTTATATTATGTTATTTTAAAACTTTATCGCGCTTTTGATGTAGCATATGTATAAACGAGTACCATCAGTGCAATGTCTCTAGCATTATAATGTTCAATTGACAGAGTACTTGTCCAACGAGTATCTCTTGTAGCATGGATGTTCGCAGATATGTTTTTATGAGTTTGAGCTTTACGGCTCTCCGCTCACCACTAGCCACAGAAACTGGGAGTGTCAAGTTGATTCGCAGAGCTATAACATTCTTGGGACACCATCTGTTAGATAATTGTTTAGCTGTTCGCTTGCGAACAACTGATGTCAGTGCCAAAAATTTCAAGCCAATTCGCTGTTAACTACTGTTAGCCGGATACCCGCAGAATCTGCCGCATCCGCGCGAGAAAGAGTTGTATAATTAATGCAAGAGGTTTGAGGTCTTCAACTATATTCATTCACAAATGGAAACATTATGTGAATATCGTGTTAAATGGAATATTTTTAACAGTATATAGAAAATAATCAATAAACAATGTTTGTATTATACGTGTTGCGGAAGAGATTGTTTGTGAATGATTAAAAAAAGTCCACTATCTGCTACGTCTTAATGACGTAGTCATTTTTGCTCAGCACAGGTCATTCATAATCTGAGGCTATTATTAGATGCGGTTGCCGATAAAACAAGGGAGAGTCCAATTGCTAGGTTGATACCAAAGCAATAGTATAAAATTACGCTTGTTTATATTCACAGCTCTCAGTTTATTAAACGTTGAACACGAGTTCAACAATAACTGCAGGGATACGATAGACAACAAAAAATGCTTCATAATCGCTAAAACCGATTATAAAAAACAATTAAATATAACAGGAATTATCTTTTCAAAAAGGTAGTCGGCGTAAATGCTGACTTTGAAATAAAGTTTGAAATTTACGTTTCTAAATAATTAAATTGAAAACAAAAGTTTAACTATTGTGTTGTTTTTTTCACTTGTTAGTTGCATATGTACCGCATGAAATGTGTGTTATAATAGGCAAACCATATATTAGTATGGGTACATAAAAATTATATTATGGGAGTGAACACCATAATGTGTCCTCACGTGGCTTATTATGGGTTTATTTCTTTATCATCGAAATATATCGTATGTTAATATTTGATTAACAATTTAACATGCAGTTTTCTCTCCAAACATTTAAATCACACGTTCATAGCCGCATCATGCGAAAATGGGTCTTATGGTCTTTTGGCCAGCGTAGCTCAAGTTTTAATGTGGTTTGCTTAAGAATTTAATACCATGCTGTTTAATACCAATACATTTATTATTATAATTATGCTGTGGTTCATTCTTTGTTTGACTCGAACCAAGCGACGGGTATGCTCACGTAGTGAGTTACGATAGTAAACAGCACACTTTACATTCAACCTGCGTCCGCACATAGAAGGAAAGGGTCAACTAGGTGCTACGTTTCCTTTGCTTACTTCAGTTAGAGGTCACGGATCAACAGGGCTGTCTTTATTACTACCTAATTTGTGACTAAAAAGTATTGCTCGCAGATTTGTTATTTATTTATTTGATCAATTATCTTATTGTATATTTTGAATTTGTATATGGTGTAAAAAATCAAAACTTTTGTACAGCGAATTTCCATTATGAAATTATATTCTAATCTTAGTAAGATAGGTATTCGATATTCCAACAATATTCATTCAATATGATGGTGATTGCAAATTGTCTTTATATTCAGTTCTCATTACCATTTTCATCATACTTTCTATGCTTTTCTGAACGTCAAAAAAGGGCCATGTTGTTGTTATTTTGTCTAAGTTATCTCTATAAAATAAATAGGATGATAAAAACTGCACACACATTTCGACCCCTGCGTTAAGACACACTCTTTAGAGATTTGAATGGCTTGTGTTGATTTCAAACTTACGATTAATTTAAAAAATGAGTTGCGTCTGAAATTATGCAATAACGAACAACTTCAAAGCCCTCAGCGCTTTGATTTAATGAAAAGTAAAATACATTCGGTGGCGATGAACAAAATCTTTGGTGTCTCCGTGTTGCAAAGCGAATATCATTACAACATTGCGTAAGTATAGATCCAAAAATATGCAAAAAAAACAGTATTTTGAAACAAGTCTTGTGCTTTGGCTATCCAATTATTACTTCGTTTTATATTTTCAGCATAGTTTCTCATATAATTTGGGTCATAATATACTAAATAGTTTCCCTATATAATTCAATGTAAAAGCGACAACTTTAAGCGAAAATGAATGCAACATTTTGCACATAGAGACCCCCATAATCATACCGTTTCTTATAGGCCATTCAAAGCGGAATCGATTTATGCAATAAAAAGATATGTCAACAAGAACGAACTTAACACAAATCAAAATCGACTGTTTTTGCTTTTTTCCCGGCCGTTTTCTTGTGGAATGTAAGCTTTTTCAGTGCAATGTTTTACCACGGAGCGTATGTCATCTAGAGTCCGTGGTTTTACTATAGTTTATCATATTTAGGGATTTAGTAGTGAACACCTTTTCAAGCCCGACCACTATCTCACAAAGATACAAGATACAAGATACAAACTTTTATTTCAAGTCGGTTAACAATAAATAACAGTATAACATCAGCAGTTCTGGTGTATCTAAAAGAATAGGAATAAGATTTAAGATTTACAAGGTCATTAAGATAAATTGGAGTTTGATTATTGACTATTTTAAATGTTTCCAAAATAATTGATCTTAGTCTCCTAATTTTTAATGAAGGTAATTTTGACTTATTCAATAAATCGTCATAAGTTGAAACATAATCGTCATAAATAAATCTTAATGCTCTCTCTTGAATTCTTTCCATTTTCTTTGTATTTACTTCCCCACAGAAATGCCATACTACAGGACAATAGTTAAAACTAGATAGGATAAAAGAATGATAGATGGTAAGTTTACCTAATTTACAAAGGTGTTTTCCAATTCTTTTCAAAACATTTAATTGCCTTGAGGCTTTTTTACATATGTTAGATATATTGCTATTAAATTTAAGTTGAAAATCAATTGTGACACCTAATAATTTTACTTCTTCATCACATTTAATAGTCTGATTATTTCCAAGATTGAAGGATGTAATATGTTCTCTAGATTTTTTTCCAATGGCAATGCCTTGAAATTTATCCGGGTTGGCTTGCATTTTATTGTTTGAAAACCAAGCTATTAATGTTTTGCTATCTTCTTCAAGAGTACTAACAACGTCTGTTAAATTCTGTCCTGAGTATGAAAGGGTGTTGTCGTCAGCATAATTATACAAGCTGCTATTTGAAATGAAATAAAAAAAATGTCGTTTATAAAAATGTTAAATAAAACCGGCCCAAGAATAGACCCTTGAGGAACTCTTTTGTATAGGTGTTAAAACTGACTATTTAAATTTCCCATACGGACACACTGTTTTCTATGTGAGAGGTAACTCTTTAGCAAATCGGTATGTTTTTTTTAGAGTACAGCCTTACATTACAAGATTATTTAGTATACTGTAACCTATAACATAGTGTAATATATTACTATATTACTATCCAGGTGGTATGGGCCCTTTAGCATTATCCGACCATTACGTCGATAGTTATCTTCCTTAGAATTTGAGAAATTTTGAAATCGTTGTTCGAAGTCCAAAATTTTCATCCGATTGTTCCCAAACTTGCACAGGTTTTTTTTATCAATGAGGATCCAACCCAAACTCTATATGAGCAATATCGGACCATAAGTCCAGAATTATGTCTCTTTAAATTTAAAAATAAAAGTGAAAAACTGCTTGGTTAGGTGATTATGTCAAAAATGTTCATCAGATTCTTTCCAAAATTACAGTGTCTTCATATCAATGAGTATTTTTACCTTATTTAAAATAAGAGACATCGGGACAATAAGTCCAGAATTTTTTTCTATTAAATTTGACAAAATTAACAATTTCCACTTGTTTAAAAGATTTCACAACTTTCGTCTGAATCTTTCCAAACTTGTTAAGTGTTTTTATATCAGTATTACTCGAACCCTATTGAAAATGATGAATATCGGAGCAATAAATCTATTATGATATTTTACTGAATTTCAAAGTATTGTGAAATGCAGCTTTTTTATGCAATTTACAGTTTTCATTCTTTTTTTTTTCAAACTTTTACAGTGTTTTCATATCAATGAGTACTCAACCCCTATCGTAAAAGAGCAACGTAATAATAAGTTCAGAACCATCTCCCCTTGAAGTTTAGAAAAATGAAATGACGCTTACAAGATGAAGCAGATTTTTTTAAACCTACACAATTATGTTCAATGAATGAAAACTGCACACGGATTCCAGTAAAAAAAGGAAACCAATGTAGATAAAATGAACTATGAAATATTTGGGGGTTACAACACAAAATCATAGATAATGGTTATATGGGGGTTATAACACAACATCATAAATAATGGTTATTTGGGGGTTATAACACAAAATTATAGATAAAGGTTATATCAGTATCTATTTCTATATTTTGTTTAAAATAATCGACAAATATATTAATATTTACAGTAGAAAAAACTCGTTCCATGCTTTTACACTGAAATTCCCGACGCCCTTTGATGCTTTGCATCAATACTTATCTTGTATACCTTTGTAATGCAAACAATGATCACAGTTTACATATTAAACATACTTTTTAATCCAGGAAACACAAGTTGCCCCATCATCCCGGCACTCCTACCGAATCAATTAACAGTATTTACTAGATTCACGAAAGTTTGGGGGATTTGAGATGAGAACTGCAATTTTCAGCTATGTATTTTTTTACTAAAAGAGATGTATTTTTTGGCGTGATCACCTGTCCGGTATGGTTACCGCCAACCAAACTCACAGGCAGCCAAAAAACAGGAATCGCTGAGGTGAGAATCGTGCGTATCAACCACTTCGCTTACCGGATAGCCCAACGCTGACGCAGTGACGTGATGCCGATATGAACAGAACAAAACATAAAGTTTATTCACATAACTTGAAGAAGTCCAGTTCATCGTTAGATATGACACTGGCGATATATATAAGCGGTAAGCACATGCATAGTAATGCGAAAGCGACCCAGATAGTATAAAACAATGTGTTAAAAATGCACTAACGCCATTATATTACTCCACGTTTGCATTCAGAGGCTAAGTTATCATTTTATAAGCATTTTTACAATCTATTTCGAGTTTAGTTTTAACTTAAGTGTTGTTATTTGTACGACCGGCTTCAGAGTATTTGGTACTCAAGGCGAACCTGTCGCACTGCGCACCCCCCCCCACCCCCGTCGCCCATGGCATCTACACATGTGCATGTTGTGCTGCCGTTGATTTCATTCCGTGTTTACATTCAATAGAATTAATAAATGTATAATGTTATATTATGTTATTTTAAAACTTTATCGCGCTTTTGATGTAGCATATGTATAAACGAGTACCATCAGTGCAATGTCTCTAGCATTATAATGTTCAATTGACAGAGTACTTGTCCAACGAGTATCTCTTGTAGCATGGATGTTCGCAGATATGTTTTTATGAGTTTGAGCTTTACGGCTCTCCGCTCACCACTAGCCACAGAAACTGGGAGTGTCAAGTTGATTCGCAGAGCTATAACATTCTTGGGACACCATCTGTTAGATAATTGTTTAGCTGTTCGCTTGCGAACAACTGATGTCAGTGCCAAAAATTTCAAGCCAATTCGCTGTTAACTACTGTTAGCCGGATACCCGCAAAATCTGCCGCATCCGCGCGAGAAAGAGTTGTATAATTAATGCAAGAGGTTTGAGGTCTTCAACTATATTCATTCACAAATGGAAACATTATGTGAATATCGTGTTAAATGGAATATTTTTAACAGTATATAGAAAATAATCAATAAACAATGTTTGTATTATACGTGTTGCGGAAGAGATTGTTTGTGAATGATTAAAAAAAGTCCACTATCTGCTACGTCTTAATGACGTAGTCATTTTTGCTCAGCACAGGTCATTCATAATCTGAGGCTATTATTAGATGCGGTTGCCGATAAAACAAGGGAGAGTCCAATTGCTAGGTTGATACCAAAGCAATAGTATAAAATTACGCTTGTTTATATTCACAGCTCTCAGTTTATTAAACGTTGAACACGAGTTCAACAATAACTGCAGGGATACGATAGACAACAAAAAATGCTTCATAATCGCTAAAACCGATTATAAAAAACAATTAAATATAACAGGAATTATCTTTTCAAAAAGGTAGTCGGCGTAAATGCTGACTTTGAAATAAAGTTTGAAATTTACGTTTCTAAATAATTAAATTGAAAACAAAAGTTTAACTATTGTGTTGTTTTTTTCACTTGTTAGTTGCATATGTACCGCATGAAATGTGTGTTATAATAGGCAAACCATATATTAGTATGGGTACATAAAAATTATACTATGGGAGTGAACACCATAATGTGTCCTCACGTGGCTTATTATGGGTTTATTTCTTTATCATCGAAATATATCGTATGTTAATATTTGATTAACATGCAGTTTTCTCTCCAAACATTTAAATCACACGTTCATAGCCGCATCATGCGAAAATGGGTCTTATGGTCTTTTGGCCAGCGTAGCTCAAGTTTTAATGTGGTTTGCTTAAGAATTTAATACCATGCTGTTTAATACCAATACATTTATTATTATAATTATGCTGTGGTTCATTCTTTGTTTGACTCGAACCAAGCGACGGGTATGCTCACGTAGTGAGTTACGATAGTAAACAGCACACTTTACATTCAACCTGCGTCCGCACATAGAAGGAAAGGGTCAACTAGGTGCTACGTTTCCTTTGCTTACTTCAGTTAGAGGTCACGGATCAACAGGGCTGTCTTTATTACTACCTAATTTGTGACTAAAAAGTATTGCTCGCAGATTTGTTATTTATTTATTTGATCAATTATCTTATTGTATATTTTGAATTTGTATATGGTGTAAAAAATCAAAACTTTTGTACAGCGAATTTCCATTATGAAATTATATTCTAATCTTAGTAAGATAGGTATTCGATATTCCAACAATATTCATTCAATATGATGGTGATTGCAAATTGTCTTTATATTCAGTTCTCATTACCATTTTCATCATACTTTCTATGCTTTTCTGAACGTCAAAAAAGGGCCATGTTGTTGTTATTTTGTCTAAGTTATCTCTATAAAATAAATAGGATGATAAAAACTGCACACACATTTCGACCCCTGCGTTAAGACACACTCTTTAGAGATTTGAATGGCTTGTGTTGATTTCAAACTTACGATTAATTTAAAAAATGAGTTGCGTCTGAAATTATGCAATAACGAACAACTTCAAAGCCCTCAGCGCTTTGATTTAATGAAAAGTAAAATACATTCGGTGGCGATGAACAAAATCTTTGGTGTCTCCGTGTTGCAAAGCGAATATCATTACAACATTGCGTAAGTATAGATCCAAAAATATGCAAAAAAAAACAGTATTTTGAAACAAGTCTTGTGCTTTGGCTATCCAATTATTACTTCGTTTTATATTTTCAGCATAGTTTCTCATATAATTTGGGTCATAATATACTAAATAGTTTCCCTATATAATTCAATGTAAAAGCGACAACTTTAAGCGAAAATGAATGCAACATTTTGCACATAGAGACCCCCATAATCATACCGTTTCTTATAGGCCATTCAAAGCGGAATCGATTTATGCAATAAAAAGATATGTCAACAAGAAAGAACTTAACACAAATCAAAATCGACTGTTTTTGCTTTTTTCCCGGCCGTTTTCTTGTGGAATGTAAGCTTTTTCAGTGCAATGTTTTACCACGGAGCGTATGTCATCTAGAGTCCGTGGTTTTACTATAGTTTATCATATTTAGGGATTTAGTAGTGAACACCTTTTCAAGCCCGACCACTATCTCACAAAGATACAAGATACAAGATACAAACTTTTATTTCAAGTCGGTTAACAATAAATAACAGTATAACATCAGCAGTTCTGGTGTATCTAAAAGAATAGGAATAAGATTTAAGATTTACAAGGTCATTAAGATAAATTGGAGTTTGATTATTGACTATTTTAAATGTTTCCAAAATAATTGATCTTAGTCTCCTAATTTTTAATGAAGGTAATTTTGACTTATTCAATAAATCGTCATAAGTTGAAACATAATCGTCATAAATAAATCTTAATGCTCTCTCTTGAATTCTTTCCATTTTCTTTGTATTTACTTCCCCACAGAAATGCCATACTACAGGACAATAGTTAAAACTAGATAGGATAAAAGAATGATAGATGGTAAGTTTACCTAATTTACAAAGGTGTTTTCCAATTCTTTTCAAAACATTTAATTGCCTTGAGGCTTTTTTACATATGTTAGATATATTGCTATTAAATTTAAGTTGAAAATCAATTGTGACACCTAATAATTTTACTTCTTCATCACATTTAATAGTCTGATTATTTCCAAGATTGAAGGATGTAATATGTTCTCTAGATTTTTTTCCAATGGCAATGCCTTGAAATTTATCCGGGTTGGCTTGCATTTTATTGTTTGAAAACCAAGCTATTAATGTTTTGCTATCTTCTTCAAGAGTACTAACAACGTCTGTTAAATTCTGTCCTGAGTATGAAAGGGTGTTGTCGTCAGCATAATTATACAAGCTGCTATTTGAAATGAAATAAAAAAATGTCGTTTATAAAAATGTTAAATAAAACCGGCCCAAGAATAGACCCTTGAGGAACTCTTTTGTATAGGTGTTAAAACTGACTATTTAAATTTCCCATACGGACACACTGTTTTCTATGTGAGAGGTAACTCTTTAGCAAATCGGTATGTTTTTTTTAGAGTACAGCCTTACATTACAAGATTATTTAGTATACTGTAACCTATAACATAGTGTAATATATTATACAACGCACGGAGTGTATATTGATCTAGAGTCCGTGTACAACGGTAGTTTGTTTAAAAGTATACACTTTTATAAATATTTTATTTTAGTACATAGTGATTTATATATATCGGGTATCGCCTTAGTTCCCCATATCCTGCTGAATTATGAGTACTCATTTTGACACCAACTACTCGTTTTAAACGTCTTCTATGAACTCTTTCGATATCCTTAGCATTTGAAAATGGTAATATCCCACATTTGTTTAGTGGTACATAGCCTCGTACGGAATGGTGGTCAATCGAAATACAACTAAACATATTTAAGATTTTTAAAATAATAACGCACAATTTCATTTGATTTTTTTTCTAAACATGTGGTATATTATATCCCACTCCAATCCAGGTGAGTATGTTGACAATGACACATTATTCTGAAAAAAATATTTTCAATAAATGAATTTGTGATTCGGACGGCTAAGTTCGGATTTCCATGTGAAAGTACTACTACCAACAAAGGGACCTTTACAATCTTGATTTTCGACTCATGTGCACTGACCATCGTGAGCAAAGCACTGATCCTTTCTTCCTATTGATATGGCCACTTTTATCTTTTTGGCTAGTGACAATAATTCAAATCTCAGCTTTATAGTCTAAAGGGTAGTTGCAATAATTCAACTCTAAGCTTTATAGCCCAATGGGCTGCTTCGAGTTGCAATGCGCTCTCTCTTGTCCATGGGTGCAAAATGTTATCAAAAATGCAAGGGTTAAGGAACACTGAAACTGCAAGAACTTATTAAAGTTTACCTATCTAAACCACAAACTCATCCAAATGGTACCATTAAAGCAAGAAATAATTGATTTTATTGACTTAGGTTTTATTTTGTATGCTGTATCCGCCATATTGGAAAATTGACCCAATATTGGTTAGGTCGCAGAACACCAATATTTTGCACGTCGGGTTATGTGCTCCAGCCTATAAAGTCGATAACGATGTGGTATTCCATAAAGAATACACTGTTTCAAATTTAAACATAAACATGTCAGCGAGAAAAGTGTGTTGAAACATCGTCGTGTTTTTATAGGGTACATGCAAAGGATAACATCCGTAGGTTGCCATTCAGGTAAATTTAACATGTTTATGAAGTTTATTCATTATTTTTCTCAATTTGTCTTGAACGACGTCTGTTTAGTGAAGCGCACGGATTTGCTGCGCTGAACTGCACCCATGTTTATGAAGGGGTGCATATGGACTGCCAGAGCCGCCATAGCAAAAATTATCAAAGGCTCTGGAAGTCAGTTTATATGGACTAGTCTAAAGGGTGGCTGAGAGTTGCAATGCGCCGTTATTTGTCCAAAGGTGCAAAATTTGATCACTACTGAAAATGCTTAGGAACACTAATATTGCAAAAACTTATCAAGGTGTTCCTGTCTTAAGCACAAACTCAAGCAAACGTTACCATCAAAGCAAGAAATAATTGCTTTGTATTTACTTTGTTATTCTTTTGTATGCTCTATCTAAGGGGCAATACTAAAATATTAACTGCTCTGAGCTCCAGAATGAGATGATGGGGCAACCCTCAGACATTGGGCAACCCTGAGACATTAACTGTTCTGAACTCCAGATGATGGGGCAGGGTTTGACATAAAAAAATTTACAGCAAGACCATCGGACCAGCTCCTCTTAAAATGTACTAGCCCGAATCTGATGTCTACTAGACCATCAATGACATAGCAAATAAACACAATTGTTTCATGTACATGAACTAACTGTTTAATCAGGATTTATCAGTAAACAATCCGTGAACACCAGAAAGTTATTTTGATGCATATAGTAAAACAATAAATTAAAATTATTTTTTTGCTTTTCTTCGTCAAATTCAAGCCATGGGAACTGACTCAATTTTCCATAGGATAAAATTGATGTTTTCGTTTTTCTTCATATTTACGTTTCCTGTCAGTTTTACCTTCGAATTCTTCTTTATTAACTGATTTGTCAGACGAAACTCCAAACTTGTACAAAGCCATTATTATGCCCCCCTTCGAAGAAGAGGGGGTATATTGTTTTGCTTATGTCGGTCGGTCGGTCCGTCCACCAGATGGTTTCCGGATGATAACTCAAGAATGCTTAGACCTAGGATCATGAAACTTCATAGGTACATTGATCATGACTGGCAGATGACCCCTATTGATTTTCAGGTCACTAGGTCAAAGGTCAAGGTCACAGTGACTCGAAATAGTAAAATGGTTTCCGGATGATAACTCAAGAATGCTTAGGCCTAGGATCATGAAACTTCATCGGTACATTGATCATGACTGGCAGATGACACCTATTGATTTTCAGGTCACTAGGTCAAAGGTCAAGGTCACAGTGACTCGAAATAGTAAAATGGTTTCCGGATGATAACTCACCAATACTTACACCTAGGATCATGAAACTTCATAGGTACATTGATCATGACTGGCAGATGACCCCTATTGATTTTCAGGTCACTAGGTCAAAGGTCAAGGTCACAGTGACTCGAAACAGTTAAATGGTTTCCGGATGATAACTCACGAATGCTTACACCTAGGATCATGAAACTTCATAGGTACATTGATCATGACTGGCAGATGACTCCTATTGATTTTCAGGTCAGTAGGTCAAAGGTCAAGGTCACAGTGACTCGAAACAGTAAAATGGTTTCCGGATGATTACTCAAGAATGCTTACGCCTAGGATCATGAATACTACCCCAAATATTTCCTGTGTCCCTTGACATATTGCTTTCATATTTTGCATACTTGTTTACCATCATGACCTCAACCTACAAACAAGAGCAGACAACCGTATCAAGCATTTTGATGGAATTATTTCCCCTTTATGCACATTATTGATAAATTTATGTTAAAGTTTGCGTACTACCCCAAATATTTCCTGTGTCCCTTGACATATTGCTTTCATATTTTGCATACTTGTTAACCAACATGACCCCAAACTATAAACAAGAGCAGACAACTGTATCAAGCATTTTGACAGAATTATGGCCCCTTTTATACTTAGATAATTGAACATTTTGCTTAAATTGCCATTACTTCTTTATTTATGATCAGATTTTATAAATACTTTGACAAAACAACATTTACCTGAATACCACAAAAATTATTATTATTATTTTTTTAAAGATCGTCTAATAAATGACCACACCCCACATTATACCCCCCCCCCTCTCAACCCCCTACCTCCCCCCCCCAAACAAAAAATAAACAAAAAAAATATGTTTTTTCCTTCTTTTTTTTTGAAAGATCGTCTTATAAATTATTGAATATGAACAATTTCCTCATGATGGCTTACGTTATACTGTCAAGCACTCGAATAGTCGAGCGCGCTGTCCTCTGACAGCTCTTGTTTTATTTACGACCAGGGCCCCGTTTCATCAACGATCGCATCGCAAATTTAATGCCAAAATATCGCACATTTCTTATCGCATCGCAATTTGCGTTTCATCAAATATCGCATCGCCGATTTGAGTTGCGATATTCGCACATCGCCAATAATGAGGCTATTTTGCGTTTCATCAAAAATCGCACATCGCAAGAGCACCTGTTTTTTGCGATATTTTGCTTAAAACATGCGATCACACAAACCCAGTCGCAGACGGTAAAAAAAAATTCAATATGGCCGACGTGTTGTTTTTTTTTATGGAAAATAACGCGAGAAGGACAGAGCGGGAGTTCCGGCCCCGTCTGGAGATAGGCGGGGTTCGCGATATCGACTTTGTGAATCGGTATCGGGTAAACAGAACCACCGCACAGGAGCTAGTGGAGCTTCTGGGGCAGGATCTTGCCAGATCCGAACGTGGCGGAAAAACAATTTCGCCAGAGACCAAGGTAACATTAATGCAATCGACATGAATTTGCTAATTTGTTACTGTATATTTGCTGGGAGAAATTGACACACTAAGTACGGGGATTACGATCGTTATCAAGTACAGCAGAGTGCTGTTTTCTTACATCCGGTCTTAATTTGTTCTCATATCAACAGGTCAACACGGATACTAAAATGACATTGTATGATAATATAACCGTTGGATAAGCAGGCATAAATAGGCAAATCGAACAACGATTTAGTTGTAATTCGACTCATTCAAATTATGGATTAATTCAAGGCTTTGTTAACCAACAATATGAAATAAATACAATCTAGGTCACGTACATGTACAGTAAGTTTGAACTGGTATTTTTAGTAGTTTGTATTAATTTATTAGTTGTTCACACATTTTTCATCATCATAATTGTTTTCCTTTTTTCTGATCTTTTCAACTGCAGAGTGGAGTCAGTGGAGTAAAGCTACTAGGGCCAACATGATCGTTTTTTTTGTTTGTTATTGGTCTTTTGATTGTAAATGATATTTCAAGTACTGTGACCAAATTTTATTTATGAATGTTTTAACATTGTTGCTGCAGATCCTCGTCAGCCTAAGATTTCTTGCGAAAGGGGCATTCTATTCTGAACTAGCCGACACCCATGGCATCAGTCGCTCGAGCGTGTCCAGAACTGTGCATAACTTTGTGGAGTCTGTCAACAACAACCTGGACAATATTAGGTACATACTTTAACTGTAAGATAGATTTGATATAATATTATTGTACTTACAGTTACAAACAGACAATCTTAAGTCTACGGTTTTTCTTTTTTTATCTGTCACACTTTAGTGTCCATATTCATTGTCAGACTTTTACCTTATTTTTTATTTTTTTTATAGCAGCTCATAAACCAAGGTCAAGATCAGCAACTGCAGCACAATTTTTATTCTTATAAGTTATCTTTAATTTATTTTTAATAATGCTATGATCTTAACTGTCTAAATATTATAATTGTATATCACATGCCATAGTTCTTTCGTTTTTAACATGTTAAAATAATCACGTTTATTGTATTCAGGTTAATTAATTTATTTATTTATTATAATTGATCTCAACTCAAGGACGATACTGTTTGTTTATATAATGTAAATTTCATGTAATGTTCAATTGTATATTTGTTATATGTTTGTTGTTATATTATGTCGGTCAATAGTGATACATCGCTAATGTTATACTTGTTATGTACAAACCGACTTGAAATAAAATTTGTAATGTATTGTATTGTTACAAATAGACAATCCATTTTTACTTATTGATGTTAAACACGGGCTTGGCACAGACAATTCTTAAAGTTAATAGTCTGCAACAGTAGAAAAATGTAGCTTTCTTAGAAATCCTATATATGAAAACGCAACTCCAGACTCCAAAAGCTTTACCAAATTGCTCATATAACCACTGGTATGTGGAGGTGGCAATGAACAATTTTACTGCAATATTTCACATTTTATATCTCCATTTTGTTATATATTTATCAGCTGATGAGTATTAATTGAAATGTTGAAATTAAATGGTGGCCTTGTAGTTGACAATTCTTACTATGTTTTTTTTTTTTAAATCAATATCATAATCATGACCATTTTATGATACAAGTATGATGCAAGTGAATACAAATGTAAATACATTACTATAAAATATAAAAGATATTTTTTTTCTCAAATACAGCGCTTTCTCAGAGGTGTATTTCTATATATTGGTATATTGGGTTATGTTATTGTTTTTGTTAAAAAAGTAAAATTAATGGTAAAATGGTTATTATTTTATACACATCACAGCTTAAACATATTCTTATATATATAATTTTTCTAAAACAGGTTTCCAATCGACAGAGAAGATGTTGTAAAAGAGAAGAGGGCATTTTACAACAAATGTAGACTTCCGAATCTTGTTGGAGCAGTGGATGGGACCTTAATCCCAATCACTACTCCAACTGTAGATGAGGAAGTCTACGTTTGTCGAAAAGGTTACCACGCCATCAACTGCCAGGCGATTGTAAACACAAGCTTGAAGTATGTATACACTCTTTAATTAATGTAGCAACTCAGTTTTTATTAAACTAATAGATTATATTTTGTTGTGAAATGCATTACCATTTTAAAGTACAAATATCTTAAATCCCTTCACCTATTTTCTTTTTAGTTTGACATATTACAAAATGTTCTAGTGCTACAACCATTACTTCATTATGATTATCAAGTATGAGTTAATTTCATTTATATCCTGAACTCAGGGGTAATTTGCCAAAATTGCTTTCCACTGATTCATGTAGCTCTTATTAGTTATTACTCCTGTTAATTTTTCGTTCCAAAACTTACCCTTTAAAAGTGGGCCATTAATTGAGAAATAATGCATTTCAGGTTCATTAGTGTTGTGGCGAAATGGCCGGGCTCTACCCATGATGGAGCGGTATTTGAAAATTCAAGAATTAAGGTAAAATAAATAATTCTTCATGTATCAAATTTTAGTTACCATAATTAAAAGTGTTGTTAATAATTTAAAAGGATGAAAATACCAAAACTTGTAAGAAAGTTGTGACCTATGATACTCTCACTCATGTCTGAGTATCAATGGCTCACCATTGCTAAAGGTGTGCAAGCAGTCAAATGCTTACAGAGGAAAACTGCCCAATGGATCTGACCGCAGTGATAGGACATTGTTGTTAAAAATGAAGTAAAATCCAACCAACAGAACCAAAAATACATAAATACTACAACTATAATTAACTGATACTGTTTTTAAATTGCAGTACTGAAAACGATTTGTATATTTATTTTTAAGCTCCACTGGCCAGAGGCCAGGGGGGGCTAATGTCATGGTCCTGTGTCCGTCGGGCGTGCATGATTTTAACATTTTCTTTAAACATCTTCTCCTAAACTACAAAACCAATTGTGATAAAATTTATCGCAAATGTTCCTGGGGTTAACCTCTTTCAAATTTGTTCAAATTATGTCCCTGGGGTCAAATTTGACCCCGCCCCGGGGGTCATTTATTGAACATATGCTTATATAAAGCCTATTTTGTGCGAAATTTAAAAATCTTCTTGTCCATAACAATTTGGGCCTAGTGCTACCACATTTGGTATGTAGTGCTATTTAATAGTTCTCTACTTTGTTTGTTCAAATTATGCCCCTGTGGTCAATTTTGACACTGCACCGGGGATCACAAAAATTAACATACGGTTAAATAAGGCCTATTTTGTGCAAACTTTAAAAATCTTCTTGTTCATAATTATAGAGCCTATGGCTACCAAATTTGGTATGTAGTGACATTTAATATTCTCTACCAAGTTTTTTCAAATTATGCCTCTGGGCTCAAATTTGACCCTGCCCTGGGGGTCACAAAAATGAACATATGCTTAAATAAGGCCTATTTTGTGCAAACTTAAAAAAAAAACTTCTTGTTCATAATTATATAGCCTAGGGCTACTAAATTTAGTATGTAGTGACATCTAATGGTCCTCAACCAAATTTGTTCAATTATTCCCCTGGGCTCAAATTTTACCCTGCCCCAGGTGTCACAAAACTGAACATATGCTTATATAAAGCCTCTTTTGTGCAAACTTTAAAAATCTTCCTGTCCATAACCATTGGGCCTAGGGGTACCAAATTTACTTTTAAAAGTACATGAATATAATGTTACTGATACAAAGGCTATAACATGTTATTTATAAGTTGTGATTTGATTTTTACATATTTCACTCTAGGGACATCTTGATGCTACAGCAAATGTAGTTCTTCTGGGCGATAGTGGATATGCCCTGAGCCCCTCCCTACTCACCCCCATAATGAATCCCCGTTCCCAACAGGAAGAGCGGTACAACCGCAGACACAAGATGGGTCGGGAAGTTGTGGAACGGGGATTCGGGATATTGAAGTCCAGATTCAGGTATAGAAATATTTATTCTTCCTTTCATAGATATTCTTATTTAACATATCAGACTTATATATTGTGATATCAAATATACCAAATAATACCCAGTGTACTTTAAATAAATAATCGTATAAACTGAACATAATTGTTAACAGATTAATTGCTATATTTATAAACTTATTATATCTTTCAAATTAAACATGATTGTGCATTTTCTTTATTACATTGGAATGCACAAATTTTGTCCTGCAAACATGTATTATCAGTTTATCACAGACATGTTTTCATGTCTATCATGTTCAAATAACCTAATGCAGCAATTGAAATGAAATACAAATATTCCGAAAATAATAACAGTTGTTCGACTTGAATATTTAATATTAATTTGATGCTTATCTCAGCACTGACCAGTTCAATGGACAATAAAAAGTTAAAGAATTATTCATGATGTGTTTCCTTACTTATAGATGTCTACATCGATCAGGGGGTGTTTTGCCATACAAGCCCCATCAGTGTGCGGCCTTGTTTGTAGCGTGCTGCCGGCTGCACAATCTGCTGATGGACAATGGGGAGGAGCAGGAAGTGGATGCCGATGTCATTGAGGAGGATGACAACAATGATGACCCTGTCGAAGTTGTACTGAATCAGCGTGGTGCTGCTGTTCGAGATTATTATGTAAACCTAAATTAACATTCGTAAAGATAAAACAAAATAGTTGGACCTATTGTTTGTTAAAACGTAAATTAAAATGTTTCTTTTTTTAGTTCGCCTTTTTTAATACGTTGTGGTAGCCTTGTCATTTACAAAAGTTTTTTTGTTTTTTTTATATTTATTTCCATTAGATATTGGGTAAATACATGATGTCAGTGAATAAAATAAGAATCCATTTAAAATAAAGGTAACTAAGCTAAGTATCTCTTTGTACCCATGTATGTCCCTTGCATAATTAGAAATTTCATGTTTGCGTTATTATATTTGTCCATGCAATTCAATTGAATACATTATTGGATAATGCACCTTTAAGTATTAACCTGACTGACTAGCTAAATGACTGAATTACTGACTGAACTTAGGGGGCGGGTTCCGCGACCGCGGAGCCGACACTACGCCCCTGAGTGACCAACCGACTGACCAAGCCAGGGTACCGGCGGGGCCCGCTACCACGTCCCCGACCGCCCCTGTGCTGACTGACGGACATAACGTTGTTTTTTTATTCTGACTAACTGACGGACTGACTGACATTTTCTTTACATGTGTTCCTTTTTCTTAATGTTTTTTTTTTTATACATATTTGTTAATTGTTATTTTGTCTGCACATTAACATATATGTATTTAATACATTCTGTGCATTGTGTACTCTTCGTGATTATGTTGAATTTTAAATGTAAACATTGTTGAATTTTGATATCATTATATGTGGCTGTACTTGGAAAGGAAAATATTAACTACCATTTTATTTAAACAAATGATAAAATGCAAACCAATCATACATTAAGCACTGATTTCTCATTTTTGTTCACCACATGTTCATACGCATTCTACATAATTCACTCATGTCGTTGGATGTTATATCTGAGACGTATTCTTGTTGATACTTGTTTTGGAGGAAGTATAGTAGCAGCCAATAAATAGATCATTTAGTTTATAATTTGTTGTTTTATTTGATTTCTATATGCCCCTTTGGAAAAAGGAACATGTTATGTTAAACAGTATTCATCTGATCTTCACCAATCTTTGTCAAAAGTTGAATTTGGATGATATATAGGCCAGTTTCAAATATGGGTCATGTAGTGTTAAATACTAGGTCATATGGTCACTTAGTGCATTTTCAGCATTCAGCATGTTGTTCAGCTCTAATTCGAACAATATTCATCCAATCTTCCCCAATCTTATTTAGGATTTGCATCAAGTTTATATAGATCAAATTCGAATGTAGGTTATATATGCTTAAAAAGTATGTCAAAGTATTTCTTGGTGAATCGTTAACATTCAACATGTTGTCCAGGCTCGAATTCAATCAGTAGTGTCGCAAAATTTGAACTTCGACGGAAGCAATCAAAGTTAAACTTTGCACAAATTATCTACACTAAATTTTAATTTAGTCAAGAACCTGTGGTCTTATTTACGGGTGCTGCCACCAGTCCATTTAGACAAATTTCCATGTAACTTGTACAACTAGCCGAGCTAGTAGAAATTAAATAAGTCATTTGTTTCTACTACTACAGTTTATTTACAAAGTATACACACTTTATTTCCAACATTTCCAACAAAAGTCCAACATTTAAAAATATACATACATCATTTTAAAACATACTCAGTTTATTCTTCGAAGGGGGGGCATAAAAATCTGTGCTTACCTAACATCGCATTTACATTTAACTAAAATGTTAAAAAGCGTTATATACATAAGAATGCATTGAATACTATAAGGGCGGTTTCGGTAAGTACTGGTTTTACCCCACTTGCTAAAACGGCATTGACCATAAAAGTTGGCGCTGATTGGTCGAAATTGAACCATGACCTAGTTCACACGCCTTTTCATTTAGGATGTAAACATTATTGCACTTTTAAAGGAATGAGTGTTATATAAAGAATATGGAAATGGACAATTGAAAGAAACACATGTCTTGCACTATAGTAATAAAATGTTATTATTATTAATATTAAACAATGGGAAAATATACAACTTGTTGGACATTAATTGGTTGAGAAGCTGGATCTTACTTAATTAGCTCTATGTTTTTAAAGGATTGCACATTTATATGAAAATATGATGTATAATTGCATTTTTATTTTATTTTGGAATATATTTGAGTGTGACAGCAAATGTTGAACTCTTGCAACCTAAGACCCTGTCTGTAAAGTACCTTAAAGGATATAGGGCTATTGAGAAGCGATTACCTCCCAGGGTGGCGTTATGACAATATCTAAAAGGAAATTTAAAAATAATATTTACAGGATAGGGGTAATGAATATTTTGTCGCCAAACGGTCACCTTTATAGGGCCACATAAAAATTTAACAGTAAAACAATGTACTGTACAGTTAAAAGAGACAAAACAATTAAGTTTATACATGAGATTAACTTATAAACATTGTGTACAACATTAAAACAATATGATAGTTATGTTTATAGCATTTACAAATAAGAATAACAGTAATTCTGAACATTTACCATGCTCCAAAATATCCGGTATATGCATCTTTTGACAATTTAATAACCTGAAAATAATACAGCATTACAAATGCAAAATGATTGAATAATTTGGAAAGTTCTGTTGTTATCGTTATATTTTGTGACACTACAAGGATTTTTTATATGAAGTACATGTATAACATATACCACTCACTGTAATAGCATGGATGAACGAGTGGTCTAAAATGCTAGACTCTTATTCCAAGGGTCAGTGGTTCGAGCCCAGTTGAGTTTAACTTTTTTTCTTTAATTGTACATGTATTCACTTTTTTATGGAGCTATTTAGTTCCAATGTTTACATTTATTAATTTAAAGCATTTAATGACAAACTTCAGTAGTTGCATAAATCTGTGAATAGGTCCCTTTAAACAAGGTAGAAATAACAGCAAAATGTATATCATGGTGTGTTATTTCTTTAAACATAATTAACACTCATTTTATAGACTAGTTTTGTCTATGGCCCCCGCTTTTAAAAATTTGTGGGATCCAACAAGTTGTCCAGGAAAGCTTTGCCAGCTGTTAATTTTAGTGTTGAACTTATGTCCTGCAGTATTTCATTCCGCTTTACACTCTCCTCTAGCATTTGCCGAGATATGTCAATCATTTCCTGATGACAATCACAATCTGCAAGTGGGATTAAATAAATCTGATATATTAAACTATGTGATGAATCATTAATTAATTTCTTTGTCTTTTACAAAACTGTTATTTTAAGTGACTATCAGTGTTTATTGAAGGAGGTTAAATATGATTATCTCCAAGTATGCTTCATGTCAGTCACCTTTCATAACAAAAATGTTTGAAATCAATCAATTAATGATGGTAAGCATTGTGAGAAATTTGATCTACCCTTCATACTTGTCTTCCTGTTGCTGTTTTGAAATAATTTATGAGTACATGGTCTCCCTCCTCTGAATGGTAACAGTAACAGTATAGTAACATGTCATTTACTTTCAGCTACATATATATTGAAGAAAGTGCATTCAAATACTGATCGTAATGATTTTTTAGTGATTATTAATCACAAAAACTTCATGTGTCAAATGCTAAATGATTGTATAAAAAGTGTGAAAAGGGAAAAAATATTAATAGTAATGGTGGGATTGAACTTACATCCTGACAATAATATAGCCGCAATTTGAATAAAAACAGGTTAAGCAATTATCCCCCTCTTAAAACTTATTACTTGCTTTGAATTAGTTTTTAGACCTTTGAATTTGAAGGATGACCTTAACCTTTCACCACTCAAAATGTGCAGCTCCATGAGATACACATGCATGCCAAATATCAAGTTGCAATCTTCAATATTGCAAAAATTATGGCCAACGTTAACGGACAGACAGACGGACGGACTGACAGTTCAACCGCTATATGCCACCCTACCGGGGGCATGAAAACCTATAATCATGGAGTAGGAAACCGAATATTTACACCTTGCTATTCATAATACATTTTAATTGTATAAATAAACCAATAAGTAATTGTACAAATAAATAAGTAAGATGATAACTTTTGTTTCTATCTGTAAAGTGATTTTTATTATTGACTCTTAAATTTTATGTTATTCATGTTATATGCTTCTGACATGGGCCTGTTTAGTATAGTTGTATAGTTGTAAGTGATTCATAATTTGTTATTGGCTTTACGGCAAAGTTTAAGTACAGCTAAGTTATTCATTTATAAAACTTATTACTACCATCATGGATTCTTCTTCCTATACAAACATATAAGGTATATTTACCTTCCAATCACACCACTTTTTCATTGAATCTTCTACGTTCCTCTCGTTCCCCCCTACGGAATTTATTCTGCAAAAGTTTCAAATTAAACAAATGAATACATCTCAATATGTTCTTTCATTTTTTACCAAAAATAGTGGTAGGAGTGAGGGAGAGTACTTGGAAGTCTATATAAGTACAGTAGACATGGTCAATTTATTTTGTTATATTTAATATATAATTCATACAATATATCAGACTATTTCAAGCCAACACTATCAAAAGGTAACCAGTTGTTACTCCCCATGGACGTCACTCCCCATGAACATGCAGTTTGTTAAGATTACAGATTAGATTACAAGGTATGATCACATCTTTCCATGGGCACTTGCACTTTGATGTTAAAACAATTAATACGTTTTTATTCATTAACACTTCATTAAAAGATCAATTCCATTTTTCAGGGTAATTATAGATCAACTAAACTTAGGAGGAGGACAAATTTTCATTAGTGTGAATATACCCTATCACAATGTCAAGGAATATCAATGCTGAAAAGTAAACAATTTCAAAACCTTTCTTTCTGTGCATGGCAGTCACGCTGCATTTGAACTTCGTGATTTTAGATTATTAGGATAATCATTACACACAACCTGTGTAACGTTAATGTGTCCATACCAATTTAATTATATTTCAAGATGGTCCTCCATTTAATGTAAAAAGAACAAGAAAATTATGACCATGTCAATGTAAATTTTAACTCACGATTGGACGATGTCCGACCATGCACGGTCTTTGTCTTTCTTTGATAATGTGCCGGACAATTTGCCCCACAACACTTCATAATTTTGTTGGACGCCCTCGAGCAGTTCCTAGAGTTCTCTTGGCTGCCAAGAGGCGCTCCTATTCTCTACGAGATCTGCCATTGTTGTTGTTTGATCGTCTGTCAAATATGACAGGTGGCGCGAGATTCAGCAGGTGCCCGTTTTTTACGTCATTTTGATAGTAGACTGTGAGCGATTATCGCTCATAGCACTAAACTACCGGCAAACTACCGGCAAGAATCTGCGATATGTTTGATGAAACGCTTTTTAAAAAATATCGCAATCGCAGGTAAAAGATCAGCAATCGGCGATCGGCGATAATATCGCATCGCAAATTTTGATGAAACGGGGCCCAGTCTGACAAGCTAAACGCAGTTTTACTAGCCCAACCACCGATTTTACTAGACAATGTCTGTCAGACGTGTCTTAGTGTCGAAACATGTGGGGCAACCCTAAGACATTAACTTTTCTGAGCTCCAGATGATGGGCAACCCTAAGACATTAACTGTTCTGAGCCTCAGATGATGGAGCAACCCTAAGACATTAACTGTTCTGAGTTCCAGATGATGGGAAAACCCTTATACATTAACTCTTATGAGCTCCATATTATGGAGCAACCCTAGGACATTAACTGTTCTGACAGTGTTTTTCCTCTATATTAAGTTAGCACCGTAAATTGGCACCATTCCCAATGCAACCATTTTTCCCAATTTCAAAATGAAAATTCCCAATTCAAATAAAAAAATTCCCAATTCGCAGGGAAAAAAAATCGGCGATGTTTGCTCTATTGTTTTACCACAAAAGTCGAGTTAAACTAAATTCAGTGCTTGTTAACCAACAGGGGGAAGTAACTGCAGCAAGTGTTGATGACGATATATGGATTGGTTCTCGTTGTCTAAATACTCCTGTACTCGATATGGGGAACTTTAATCAAAACGCAACACATTTTCGCGAATTACCAGCAACAATGGCGTCGCATAATTCAAAGTGGAATAGCTGTTGTTCTTAATAGAGATTATTATAATAAATTTCAACTATCTACCAAACTATATAATGCTTGATAATCTAGCATTATATAGTTTGGTTGATAGTTGAAATTTAAAATGTGATTTTAATTTCTTTTGTTGCAGTCATCACTTGATTAGTCAATATATTACATGTATGCAATTGAGTTCACATAACATGCAAAATCCTTGATTGTTCAGATGTTTTTAAATGTCTATTAAACATGATATTAGATACAATTCTGATATTAAAGGTGTTAATCGATGCAACATAGCAGCGTTTACTTTTGATTTCTAAATTCTAAGTACAAATTCAAATACAGGAATGTCATCTGTGACTGGGTGGCAAATGCAAGTATTTTATTTTGTCCATATATTATTTTTCAATGATAAATATAAAATTAACCAGAAATCACACAGTTTTTTAAGTTTAGTATATGCTTTATTAAGATTTGAGCATAATGAATAAATTTCTCAATTTTGATGAAAACGACGCTAATTTTCCCAATTTGACCTGTACCGGCACCAGTTCCAAACTGGTGAGGAAAAACACTGGTTCTGAGCTCAATATGAAGGTGCAAACCTAAAACATTTACTGTCCTGAGCTCCAGATATAATGGGGCAACCCTAAGACATTAACTGTTTTGAGCTCCAGATGATGGGGCAACCCTAAGATATTAACTGTCATGAGCTCCAGATGATGGTGCAATCCTAAGATATAAACTGCTCTGAGCTCCAGGTAATAGGGCCACCCTAAGAAATTAGCTGTTGTAAGCTCCAGATGATGGGCAACATTTAGACAATCAGTGACTGTTCTGATCTCCAGAAAATGTGGTAACATTAGGACATTTACTTTTCTGAGCTCCAGATGATGGGGAAACCCTAAGACATTAACTGTTCTGAGCTCCAGATGATGGAGCAACCCTAAGACATTAATTCTTCTGAGCTCCAGATGATGGGACGACCCTAAAATATTAACTCTTATGACTTCCATATTATGGGGCCACCTTAAGACATTAACTGTTCTGCGCTCCAGATAATGGGAAACCTTTATACGTTTACTGTTCTGATTTCCAGATAATGGGCAACCCTAAGACATTTACTGTTCTGATTTCCAGATTATGGGCAACCCTAAGACATTTACTGTTCTGATTTCCAGATAATGGGCAACCCTAAGACATTTACTGTTCTGAGCTGCAAATTATTTGGAAAACCTAAGACATTAACTGTTTTGAGCTCCAGATGATGGGGAAGCCTTAAGACATTAACTGTTCTGAACTCCAGAAGATGGGGCAATCCTAAGACATTAAGTGTTCTCAGCTCCAGACAATGGGGCAATCCTAAGACATTAGCTTTTCTGAGCTCCAGATGATGGGGCAACCCTAAGACATTAACTGTTCTGAGCTCCAGATGATGGGGCAACCCTAAGACATTAACTGTTTTGAGCTCCAGATGATGGGGCAGCCTTAAGACATTAACTGTTCTGAGCTCCAGAAGATGGGGCAATCCTAAGACATTAACTGTTCTGAGCTCAAGATGATGGGGCAACCCTAAGACATTAACTGTTATGAGCTCCAGATGATAGGGAAACCCTAAGACATTAACTGTTCTGCGCTCCAGGTAACAGGGCAACCCTAAGACATTAACTGTTCTGCGCTCCAGGGTACCGTTTTACTAAGCAACTTACGCAAGTCTTAGACTTACGCACACATTTGAAAATAATTGAATTTCATTTATGCCAGATTGATGCAAATTAAATTTTACTTGCAATGTAACTTTATATTATGAATTTTATTAAAACATGCCATATGTCAATGTAGCAAGCATTTGAAGGAACTATCCTGACTAAAAAATATGTGCGTAAGTCTACAAATTGCGGAAGTAGCTTAGTAAAACGGTACCCAGGTAACACTGGGCATACATGCTATAAGTCCCGGATTGCCCGGGATGGTCCCAGAAATGAAGAACGTGTCCCGCAGTCCCGGAAATCTGTCAAATGTTCCGAATTTTACAAAATCCATATATACACGCAGTGTACCTTATCTTAGGCTTAACTGCACCTTGAATCTGTGTTCCCACTAATTCGCAGCGTCTCCATGGCAATGCCTACCCGAATAGGTGACTACGCTACGTGTCAAAATTGATCAATTAACAGGGGTCCTGTAATCATAGCGATTGTCTCACATTTGCAGTCAAACCGAAAAGGCGGCATTGTTTAATGTGGTTGTTAATTGGCTTTAATATACTACGTTATAATTACCCTCTGCTTAAGGGCAAAGTAGTTGCTCACACAACTGAAGATTCGTGCGGTTGTGAATTAGTCATGCAGGAATAACCCTGTGTCAATATCACTATAGTTTCAGTGGCTTTGTTATACCAAGCACACTTATCGGGCCTATTATGTACTCCTCCACGATAAAATCATGGACAGTTACTTCGGAGACTTTTGATGAAAACAGCGATGTTGTCCGTGTGGAAATTGTGCATTTCATGCATAATTTAGTTATATCAAAACATTTATTTTTACGCGAGATTAAATAAAAAAAACAAAAAAACAATGTGTATCTTTATGGTCTTTAAGAGAATTAATTATTGAAACAATTAGTGTAACGTATACTAATTAAACAAACTGCGAATCGCCTATTAGGCTGATATATTATACGATTTTACTTTGCTAGGCGCACCTGCCGCTTACTTATTTAAAAAAGATGGCGGACTTAAAAAAAAAAAATTGTGACTTGGCAAACATGGGAAATAAAGATCGAATTATCGATGGAGATCATACACTTAAAAAATATTAATGAAATGCCTGTGATAATCAATGATGCATAAAATCGTTTTAGATTCTAACAACATATTTATAAGTAATGTACTCAATTTACGATTTAAAAAAATGCGTACCAGAAATGCATATATGTCTAAATATATCGCTATATGTGTACATGTCCTGGAAAATCGGCAAATATCCTGGAAAATTATGCTCAATGTCCCAGAATTGGTCTAGAAATGTATGGCATGTATGTAACGGCAACTCTAAGACATTAACTTTTCTGAGCTTCAGATAACAGGGCAACCCTAAGACATGAACTGTTTGAGCTTCAGATAATTTGCATAAATGCTTATATATACACATTTAATGGACCAAAAACACATAAGGATTTTTACACTTTGCATATATGTCTAAATATATCGCTCTATGTGTACAAGTCCTGGAAAATCAGCAAATATCCCGGAAAATTATGCTCAATGTCCAGGAATCGGTCTAGAAATGTATGGCATGTATGTAACAGGGCAACCCTAAGACATTAACTTTTGTGAGCTTCAGATAACAGGGCAACCCTAAGACATGAACTGTTTGAGCTTCAGATAATTTGCATAAATTCTTATATATACACATTTAATGGAGCAAAAACACATTAGGATTTTTATGTCCCCCACTATAGTAGTGGGGGACATATTGTTTTTGCCCTGTCTGTTGGTCTGTCTGTTGGTCTGTCTGTTGGTCTGTCTGCGCCAACTTTAACATTTTGCAATAACTTTTGCTATATTGAAGATATCAACTTCATATTTGGCATGCATGTGTATCTCATGAAGCTGCACATTTTGAGTGGTGAAAGGTCAAGGTCAAGGTCATCTTTCAAGGTCAGAGGTCAAATATATATGGCCAAAATCGCTCATTTTATGAATACTTTTGCAATATTGAAGATAGCAACTTGATATTTGGCATGCATGTGTATCTCATGGAGCTGCACATTTTGAGTGGTGAAAGGTCAAGGTCAATGTCATCCTTCAAGGTCAGAGGTCAAATATATGTGGCCCAAATCGCTTATTTTATACATACTTTTGCAATATTGAAGATAGCAACTTGATATTTGGCATGCATGTGCATCTCATGGAGCTGCACATTTTGAGTGGTGAAAGGTCAAGGTCATCCTTCAAGGTCAGAGGTCAAATATTTGTGACCCAAATCGCTTATTTTATGAATACTTTTGCAATATTGAATATAGCAACTTGATATTTGGCATGCATGTGTATCTCATGGAGCTGCACATTTTGAGTGGTGAAAGGTCAAGGTCATCCTTCACAAGGTCAAGGTCATCCTTCAAAGTCAAACGTCATATAGGGGGACATTGTGTTTCACAAACGCATCTTGTTACACTTTGCGTTTAAATATGCATGAACAAGATAGCATAAGGAATTCAAATTTGATAATGCGCATAACTTAACAAAAGTCAATGTGTATCATGAGTATAAAACAATTTGTTCTACGTATTCATTTAGCAGTTTTTGTTGTAGTTTTTTAATCACTGTGAATGATATTATAAGTATGCATGTGCCATGCAATTTGTATGCATAAGTCTATATTTGTATGTATGACTTCTGGACATGTATGCATCAATGGGAACACTTTATATTCTTTAAATGGTTGCAATGTTATGTAGGATTTAATTCAAGCGATTAATAAGCATCTATCTATAAGTAAAGGTACATTTAGAATTAGCAAAAGAGTATAATATAATTATCTTTTTTAATTCTGCATTACAATTGGAATAACATACCTTGTTGTGCGTGAAAGAGGGAACATTAATGTATGCTAAATATTTTATTCTAAAAAGACAGATTGCTAAGAACTCAACATACTTTCATCAATTAACTGATATCTATCTTAAATAGAAGTGGTGCGGCAGAGGTCGACGCGTATCCGCACGCCGCATAGATGTTATATTAAAAGGCAATTTTGGGTGGGCAAGGCCTATGTTGGTGGGGCCCCCAGGTGGGTAATATGGACATGGATGGTCGAGATAGACTGTGTTGCCATAAGAGATGCTTAGAGTCAGTATTAATTTGAAGTCAATTGGTGATTGAATGAAGAAGTTATGTTAAAACAAAATTTAAGGTACGAAAAAAAAGTGTGTTAGAAAATTTTGGGTACGAAAAAAAAAATGGGTAAGAAAAAAAATTGGGTACGAAAACAAAATCTGTACGAAAAAAATTTGGGCACGAACAAAAATTGGGTACAAAAAAAATAGGTACGAAAAATAATTTTGGTGCGAAAAAATTTGGGTACAAAACAATTTAGGTACGTAACAAAATTTGGGTACAAAAAAAATTTGGGTTAGAAAAACAATTTGGGTACGAAAAAATTTGGGTTAGAAAAACATTTTGGGTACCAAAAAAATTTGTGTTAAAAAAAATTGGGTAGGGAAAAAAAATGGGTGCAAATTTTTTTTGGGGTACAACAAAAAACTGGGGTACGAAAAAAAATTGGGTACGAAAAATATGGGTACAAAAAAAATTTGGGGGTACGGGGAAGTTGTACCCGTGGACCTTGTGATAAATTTGAAAGAGGATGGGAACCAAGCTGCTTCACCTTTATCAATGGCCCTGGGGTGGGTAATGTGGACATGGATGGTCGAGATAGACAGTGTATAAGAGATGTTCAGTATTACTTTGAAGTCAATTGGTGAATAAATGAAGAAGTTATGTTAAAACAAGATTTTGGGTGGGCGTGGTTGTCCACTATCTCCTACACTATTTGAACTAGAACCTTGAAACTTACAACACGGTAGCTATGAGCATATGTGCGCCTGTGCACTATTTGAAATTTTGATCTGACCCCTGGGTCAAAAGTTATTATCATGTGCGTTGCGTGTTGTTAGTAAAATGAGTATTTTACCCATTTTAAAGTTTTGGGTGGGCGTGGTTCTCCACTATCTCCTCCTACACTATAAGCACTAGAACCTTGAAACTTACACACATGGTAGCTATGAGCATACGTGTGACTATGCACTATTTGGAATTTCGATTTGACCCCTGGGTCAAAAGTTATTATCATGTGTGCGCATGTTGTAAGTAAAATGAGGTTTTTTTTACCCATTTTACCCATTTATTTACTTATAATTTTTGACCCAGGGGTCAGATCAAAATTCCATCGCCGTCATTGTCGCACATATGCTCATAGCTATACCATGCATGTAAGTTTCAAGGTTCTAGTGCTAATAGTGAAGGAGGAGATAGTGGCCGAACGGATGGAAAGAAAAGCGGAGATCAATACAATATCCCCACGCTTTTAAAAGCGTGGGATAATAAGTTAATCACACATGTGAAACTTGTCATATTGTTATAAATGTACACCAATATTGGAAAAAATGATTGTGCTTTAATGTTCTGCCAAGTTTTTTCACTGCATATCTATGTGTCTTATTTAACAATTATTTATATTTTCCAACAGATCACCGTGTTGTTATTCTGGGTGGTAAGCAGTATCTTGTCGGGAGAAGAGACTGCGATATTTTGGTTGCAAATGATGCAACAGTCAGTCGGAAGCATGCAGAAATATCAATGACACATCCAGAGGCTAACTTGGTAACGCCATCATTTGTTTTTTAACAAGCAGTACCACCATATAACGATGAATTATCCTTCTTTCCTATAGTTTTATCCATGCAAATAGATTCAGCAACCCCTTATATATTATGATTTTTATAAAGGACATGTGTTGGTGGTATATCAATATTAATTCAAAGTGATAGTAAAAAGTTATATGTTCATGAGTGGCGCGGCCACAAGTGAAAATATTCTTTTTTTATGATCACGAGTGAATTCAAATCGATATTCCACCAAACCCAACCAATTTTATTTTTATTTTATGCTTTTTTCACCTAGTATTATGATTGTCAAAGAGTTTAAATCCATTACTGGATATAAAGTCTAAATATTTCTAAACAAAGTCAATACAGGTGTAGAAGAAAGACTTTTGAGAAGATTGAGAAATATCAAATACATGTTATATTCATACTATATATTACAACATGAAAGGAAAAAAATCAAAATCTAATTTGGAATAAAATGTCCATAAATTCACCAACTTCCTAAGTATTGATGATAAAATTTCTTTACGTAAGAATTTACCTAAGGCAAGGAATTCCTTAACTTTCTTATTCAATATGTCCCTTAGGTATCACCTCAGGTAGGATTTACCCTTAAATATTATGGTGTTTACGTTTCTTAATAATTCTAAAACTTGACACATTCAGTCAGAAATATTACTATATTTAGTAACATGACACTGAGAATGCGTTCAAAATGGCGGAACACGCTCACTGGACACATATGTAGTAACAAAAATTGGTAATATGTCTCGTAGAGGATAGTTATTTAATAAAAAGAAGTGCGTAACCTGCAAGGTTTACGTTTCCGGCATCTGTCGAAACAGTTGTCTCTAAATATCTGTATCGAATTTATGCTGTCGATCTCTTTTTCTTTTCAACACATTTTTACAAAACACGGAAGCAAATGCAGGCAATACATGTAGTTGGAAAAAACAGTGAAGCAGAAAGCCCCAAATTTTGGAATTCAAGAAACTGCCCTCGTATAATTGATGGGCAAGAACTTTAGTCAAAAGCAACTTTGGAATTTCCTGATATAAACTTGACAGACAGACAGATTACCAGCCGTAAGTCTTGTTATTATTAAAACTCACTGATTTACTAATAAAAATTAAACCAATTGAAAATGCTCTTAATTTTCAATATTGATGTAAATATATTTATTGTAGATGATTTTATTTCTAAACTCTGTCACACTATAATAACTGATCTTTGAAATGACTGCCTCACAAAGTAAAACATATAAACAAGTATTTTATTCATATGTAATTCATTTTATTCACTTGACAAAGAGTTCATTGAGAAGATCCATTTCATAGATTGCATTTGTTTTTATATTGATTATTGTGAGGTAACTGAGATCTTTTTTTTTGCGTTTGCATGATGAAAAGTAAACACATGGAATAATAATCTTATGTATATTAATAAATTGTTACTAAATTGAAAAAAGTTAATTTATAAATTGTTTATAATATCATATAGGCAATGGTTAAATAAATGTGTCGTCATTTTGTGATGTAATTGACTTGCACAACCATTTTAACAAAGTGAATGAAAACATAACAAGAATAAACATATCCTCATATCAATAATAAAAATCACAATATAGTTTCAGTTTTGTCGATTTATATATCACCTAAAATAAAATGTAAGGCTGGGCCCTTTCCTCCAGTAAAAAAGCGCAACTTAAAACATTGTAAATATTTATACAATTTGTTGATATAAATGTTATTAGTATGAACTGGAATCTATAGAGCTTGCAATAACCAAATTTATTTGTCATAATCATTTTGTAATCAAAATAATAAAATTCAACATTAGCTTCAATAGCTTGTTTACTTATTTCAATAGTAACTTTTATAAAGATTAAATACAAATGCAGTTCTTCAAACATACTGGTCATGTACGTAATTCCGGCCACTTTTGGGACTATTTAAGAAAAATCTTTAGTGTTAGGCAACTGGTTGAAACTAAACTTCACATATATAATCCTGGGTTCAAAACTCACCTAGCATGAAAATTTAAATAGAATTAGATCGGTGAATGTTACTTAATGAACAGAAAATGATGACATGTAAACTATTCATTTTCGTAGGTTAAATGTACCTAAAAATCGGCCACTTTTCAGTTTGATCTGCAGATAAAATTACAAAGCAATATCTTTTGACAAATGTCCTCAATTTCAGAGTATTAATCAATGTTTATGCTATTAAATTTTTTGACTTGAGATTTAAAATAAATGCGAAATTATTATACGAGTTACTCCCCCTACCTATTTTAATAAATATAAACAATGGGAAACTGCAAAATCATAAAAAAATATTTGTTTTTTAATGCGTTTAATAAATTTTTTCAAACATAGCTAAAAAAGTAAACACATTTTGTTTGAAAAGTTGACTTCAGTGTTGATTATTAGTAAACGCTTATATATAATATTAAAACATGTAATCTAGTAATATTCTTATAAAGGGAGGTAATTAATATATTAAAAAATTTATATTAGGTTCTGATTTGTATGTTTTGAATATAAGTTTTTGTACAATTAATTGGTAAAACTTTAATTAAAGTTTATTAGATAAAATAAAAATAATTTTATCAAATATATTTGTTTCTTATATGAATATATTTGTTGCAATTATGATGACATCACTTTCCCCATGAGCCAAATATTTCCTGCTATATTTCTGACATTTTAACACAAAAGTTTACAGTGATATGGTTCTTACATTTGCAAAATATTGAGAGTGGGGATGGTTTTCATGTTGATTTTTCTAAATAAAAACAAAATTTGTGCGTTAAGATCATGAAAATGATTTTACACAGGTGGCCGATTTTTTACGCACAGGCCGGAATTACGTACATGACCAGTAATTCATTTAAAAGAAACTATAGATATTAGCCAGTTCAATAACTGTTGTTACCGCCCCTGAAAATTACCCCCCTTTACTGCTCTTCGCTGAGGAGGTAATTCATCGATTTCCGGTGGTTAGCAAATTATTGCGCAATGGACAACTTATCGAATCTAGAACACAAATCAACCGAGAAGAAACGGAATTACTGCTGTATTTGCAGTAATTTTCGGGGAAAATTAGTAGATGGGAAACAAGTGAGGTTGCATAGATTCCCAGCCGACGAAAAAGTGAGAAAACTATGGATCAAAAGACTGAAAACTGTCAGCACTGGCTTCGTTTTGAAGATCAAGAACGATCGGCTGTGTTCAGCACATTTTGTCGATGGGTTCTTCAACAGCAAGAACCAAATTCCCAGTATCTTCATGGTGAACAACAAGCAGAAGATCATTAAAACATCGGAGGTATGTGAATTCTTATTCGTCAAATTGTTTATACTTTCAGTTTCAGTGACCAGACTGATGGTTATTAAAGGCACTATGTCTATAAAAAAAATTCATTCTATGAGAAACCTGCTTTATTTCAATAAAATATGTAATAATTTGGAATTTTAAAAACAAAGATATGTTTTGTTTGAAAAAAATAGGGACTGTACGATTTTGTCAAATATTCATGAATTTATATGAAATGTGTAAAAAAACTTATTAAACACATATTTGAATTTAAATTAAAAAAAATTAAGAAGAACATGTGTCGAAAATGTGAAATAAGGTAGATGTTTTATTCTGAAATCAAAAACATCTGTACAGCCAACTTGGCCAGCATGTATATCATGCATGTACAATGTGAATCTAAATTTAGTTTAACGGTTCATTTAAAATTCTTGCAGCGATATCGATTCATAAGACACACGAACACTAACTAAAAAGACAAATGCTTCGGTAATTGTAGTAAAATATCTACGAAATATCTTCGTTGCAAACAGCTTGGGGCATTATTTTGTTTTTGCTGCATTTTATGAAATTCTTCTTTAATGTATCATTTTTCTGGCATATTGTGTGTTATTATAACATATTTGCATCAATATATTACAATTTAACACATATAAAAGTTGTATAATCTCTCTTTAAATAGTTCTGTTTTGAATAACATTCAAAATTTCTGAATCAAAATCTTAATCATTTAAAAAAGGTTTTGCTAGTTTAATACTCTTTTAAATGTTATTGCTTTTTTAAAAAGGGGGCAGACCAAAACGGTCACAAGTAAGATTGGACGCATTGTGTATAAAACCGACACCAGTTACATGCTTTTTGCTTTTGCAAGTGTTTAATATAGATGGAACACTAGGATAACAAAATTTACTATGTATTTTTGTTCCGCTGCACTGTAAGCATTATGTGTTTTCATTAAGTTCTGGTATAAATCACACATGGACTAAGAATAATTTGACATTCAAAACATTGAAAAAATAAAGATACATTAATATTGAATGCTTTTTTGAAATTCTAAGCATGAAATTAATTTTTTTACTTTTATTTTTATTTTAAGGTTGAGGAAGAAAGTTACACAACAGAGGCATCTGCAATCCTGCAAGAAAACCAAGATAGCCGGGATAGTGATTGCTATGAAAACACTTCCCTGAACTCCTGTTTTGTGTCAGAGCATGTGTCAGTTCAAATGCATGACTATGTAACTAGTTCTGTGAAGGAAACATGTACTGTGACACAGACTCTACCAAAGCTTATACAAACTGATTGGATCATGTGTGACATGGCTACACAGACAGATCTCAGCATATCATTGTTCCAAAAACTGACATGTGACACATCTTCACAGACTGATATGAATAACTGTAGTGTTGAAAAAGACATTGGGATTCAGTGCAACAAACCGGAATTGGTTGCTGAAGACATTGTAAGTGATGACATGTGTATGTTTTACACCGGCTTGCCCAACAAGGAAGTTTTCAATGCAATATTTAGCGAACTGGCTGATGCAGAGGAAAGAACCAACCGATCAGGAAATGGGGAGAACAAGGGACGGCCTAGAACGCTTCGACTCGTGGATGAATTTTTGCTAGTTCTGATGCGCTTGAGACTTGGTTTGCTTTTAGAAGACTTGGCGTACAGATTCCGCATTTCAAAAGCAACCTGCTGTAACATTAATAAGCAGTGGATCATGTATCTAAGTGTGAAATTGGCATCAATGATACCATGGATATCTAGAAGATTTATAAGAGAGAATATGCCAGCTAAATTTAAAAAGAAGTACCCAAACTGTAGAGTTATAATAGACTGTACAGAATTTTACACGCAAAATCCACAATCATTGGCTGCCAAAACGTTACTGTACTCACACTACAAATCACACATGACATGGAAGGCCTTAATAGGAATTAGTCCCACTGGTGTGATAACATTTGTATCAGATTTGTGGAGTGGTGGTATAAGTGACAAACAAATCACTATTAAAAGTGGTCTGCTGGAACTCTGTGAGGCTGGAGATGCAGTTATGGCGGACAAAGGATTCTTAATATCGGACTTGACAACCCCAAGGGGGCTACACCTAATAATTCCACCCATGAAATTTCAGCGCTTTAATCGCCGACAGGTGGAAGAAACAAGAAGAATCGCAAATCTTTGCATTGATGTGGAACGTGCCATGGAACGATTAAAGAATTTCCGCATACTTCAAGAGGTTATGCCGATTACTATGTCTAGACAAGCATCGCATGTACTCAAGATATGTGCTGCCTTGTCAAATGTTCACCCTCCCTTGATACAGGATCACTAAATGAGAAATTCTGTAACGGCATGTGTAAAAATCTGCATTCAATGACTTAAATGCTTTGACAGGAATTAAATTCTGAATTGTGTGAAAACTTTCAGGAGCATATCAACAGTGTGAAAGCAAGTATTCAAAAACGAACACAAAGTCATTTTAATAAAAATCAAGGAACAACACTTAATTAATTAAATCTTATCGATTTCTTTTTAAATGTTTTACTTTCAGAAAATAAAACAGTTTCTAGCTGTTGATATCCCCTTAAGACAATAAAACAATGATTATTCAAAATAATTGGTTGTAAAATCATAAGTTTTATCAAATAAAAAAAAATGAATTAACCCTTTACCACTTTAATAGATACATATTTTGATGCATTTGTATTCCCTTAGAAAGTTACATTTAATTAAAGACCTTCTTAAATTCTTACTAGATTCAAGTCTTCATTTCCAACCCTTAGATACTGATGAGCAGCAAACAGCATAAAACCTGAACAGACTGCGAGTTACTCGCAGGCTGTTCTGGTATTTTGCTGTTTGCACATAGCGATTTTATCTTCGCTTCTGAGTGGGAAAGGCAGGGGTGGCGAAATCTAAAAAAACTATACTTGTCCACGGACAACCATTTAGGAAATATAACTTGTCCGTTGCTGAACTACACTTGTCCGTTAGTGTTTATATAAATTATAAACGCATTTATCAATTAAGTTTAAATAATGTGGAATATATCAAAATGAGTATGATTTGCATGTTTTGTTTATAACTGTATTTCAATTGTACATTCATTATAGCAGTTTATTATAAACAATATAAAGACTTTCTCAAACTTTAAATCATGCGAAGCTAGTGTTATTAAAACATGTGCTGAACATAAGTACATTGTAATCTTAACAAATTAAACTAGTCCAATATGTGGACCTAATCAGACTGAGGCTCCGCTACTGGAAGCAATTTGATTATATAAACTGGTAACCATTGAAAATCGGTTAGCCAAGTTTCTTGGAAAGTTCTGGTGGGTTTACTTAGATCATATTTTTTATCATAATCTTTCTTAGTTTTTTGGGAGGTGGGCTGCTCAAAGCTTCGGGTTTCTGCTCCGTTGTTGAAGATTAAAAAATAAAGTTCCATCTTTACCATTAAAGTCGTCTTAAATAACAAGGTACACCGTGTTTTGATTATCTTAGATTTATACTTTTTATTTCCGTCTGATTGTAAAAATAAAGAAACCAGTCTGTACACTGTCTAACAGTCGGGCCGAATGTTGAAAATGCGGCATGCTCCCGGTCTCATATAGAATAAGGGAGATCACTGCGCAGGAAAGTTCACGTATTTTAGCTTGATTGCTCCGCAAAAAGCACTGACCATGTAATCGCGTGTCAACATCCGGTTTTGTAAAACTTAATTACGGCTTTAATACAATGTATTTTTGTATACCTGGACGCGACTTTTAAAAAACTTGTTGTCCACGGACAACTTAATTGAAGAAAGTCAGTTGCCCAGACAAGCAAATGTACGACTCGGGCAACTCGGACATTTGATTTCGCCACCACTGAAAGGGTTAAAGAAGTATTCTAATCATGCTTGTGATATTTCGCAACATTTCATTGTGTGTTTGAATATTTAACGCGCTATATTTGTTTTGGTAATTTTATTTGTTGTTGCTTGCATTGATATTCCCTTAGAAAGTTACATTTAATTAAAGACTTTTCTTACTAGATTCAAGTTTTCAAGTCTTCATTTCCAACCCTTAGATACTGATGAGCAGCAAACAGCATAAAACCTGAACAGACTGAGAGTTACTTGCAGGCTGTTCTGGTATTTTGCTGTTTGCACATAGCGATTTTATCTTCGCTTTTGAGTGGGAAAGGGTTAAAGAAGTATTCTAATCATGCTTGTGATATTTCGCAACATTTCATTGTGTGTTTGAATATTTAAAGCGCTATATTTGTTTTGTTAATTTATAAGTTGTTGCTTGCATTGATAATGAATAAAGATACAAGTACCATTCTTTGGATATTTTGTGATTAGGCTCTAACAAAAAGTTATGTGTTTCAGGCAATTAAAGATATCTGTGCTAAGCTGGGATTTTTGTTATGAGTTTAACTTAAATTATTATAAGTGCTTTTATGGAATCCTACATTTCAAGACTAAACCTGCATGTAACACATACTTTTTTTTATTTGGCCATCTGTGTATGCTATCAGGTTAAAACCTTATGATATAAAGATGAATGTTGTATTCACGCAAGATAAAAGCACACATTAAGACATACCAACTTTTATTTCCAGCATTTAAAAACAAAATCTAAACAACAACACATTATGTGTTGAAAACATACATAGAAATCAGAATATATTTAATAAATGGACCTCAATATATTCAAATGACATTAAGAATGAATGATCAAATTGTCTTATTTACTGTCTTTTATCAAATTCAACTCTTAGTGTCACAAGCAATATGAATTCAATGATTGAATCAATCCATTCACACAGTTTGATGAATCACATTATCGGTCGAAGAATCCATTCACACAAGTTCCTTTCCGCGTTTAATACGCTCCGTAAAGAATTCTGGAACAACATAGTGTTCGTAAAACAAATTCAACTTTGATGAAATTTCTTTCCAGAAACTAGAATCAAAGGGAATTCTTTCAACATAGTGTCCTTTCAATGTCCAAACAAAGAAGTCACACCAATGTCGTCCAGTCAATGCCATCTGACCTTGGATTTGGTAATAGAAAGAATGTGTCTTTTTTAATGAAATCTTTCCTTTGAGCACAGAACAACAAAAGGATTTGTCTTGACAGGCCTCATAAACAGAAGCATTCCTATGTTTGTATGGACATTTAATTTCCAAAACACCACACCTGTCCTGGCACTTCTCACAACAGTCCACAACACCATCAGGACTTGTCCCTAAATGTGGGTGATCTACATTAATAACAAGTCCAGATCCAAAAACCTTCAATCCAGGATGTGATGTCTGAATGATATTCTGGTAAACTCGACGTGCTGCTGCTTCATGATTTCTCCCCCACCTTGTAGCTTCAGTATCAAATGAAGAATAGTTCATGATGTTTTTTATGATACTATCAGGTTTTGTATCCACTCTCTTCTTGCATACAGTCCCAAACATAGAACTTGTAATGCGCCCTATCCTAGCTTCCATCCATGTTTCGTTCTTGCTTTGACCTTTTGTCATTTTTTCTATTCGTACACATTCCTCGCTTGTTATATGTAATGATGACATATGGTTTCGGAACGCTGGGTTCTCTATGCTTACACTGTCACGATACATATATGGAACTGTATGCAAATTTGGGAGTTTTAAATCCTCTGCTTGTTGCACAATTTCTTTTCCAGTCTCCATACTTAGCAGCAATGCTGCATTCGGGGCACAGCTCTTTAATTTAAGACATAGCGAATGAAGATTCAGCGGTTTTACACCGTCCATTGTACATGTATTCAGTTGTTTCTTGTGTTTAGGTTCACGTTCAGTAGTCTTTTCTTCATATTTATTTTTTTTTAAAGTAATGTTTTGCGACTTCTGAGGACTGAGTTTCCGTTTCCGAGGCCTATTCCACTTCCATGGTTTTGAGGTTGATGCTCCTGTTCCATCTTTCCGTTTATCTGTAATGTCAACTAATGCATATAGCAGCGCCTGCCACATGGTTGCATGATTCACCCTCTCTGAAATGAAATTAAACATAATTTTTATTATCAATTTCTTACTTTTCTTGTCAAATGAAAAAATTAAATCATCACATGTAAACGTCAGTGGCCAGATAGTTGCATTTAAAACAATATATATCTCAGGTTATATTAAAGTTTCAAATAAATATAATTTGCATCTACATGTACATGTAAGTTGGAACTAGTTTCATGAAACTTTTAACTGTTTAAAGCATTGTGTAACAAAGATATATTTTATTCAAACTACATGGGTATACATATGTTTTCGAATCTCAAATCTTAATGGTTTTTACATGAATCTTATAGTCTTACTCTATCCTAGTTCTTACCCAGCAGTGCAGTTGCAGCCAGCAGCATGAACCATTCCTGACATCTTAGCCAGACAGACCCAAGCATCGTAATCTTTTTTCTTATTGTCTGTTGGAAGGGATGGTATAACCTTTGCTCTGACATAGCAATGTGAACACTCTGGGGTAATCTGGTGGTATCGTACACTGTGCACATGTCTGTCTTCGTAAAACACTGCCGCTTTCAATTGACGCTTGGCATTCCTATTTTCCTTGTCATGAGTCCTTGATTTGCTTAATACCAAATAGTTATAGAAGTCCTCTTTACGAAAATTTGCAACTTTATCTAAATTCTCATCCCAGCATTCTTTTATATCCGACGGTGTGAGTAATTTCTCTCCGAGCGGCGTTGTAAACAATTGACATTGACGAACATCATGATCTACGTTGTCCAAGATTTCAATCTCTTTTAGCGTCCTCTTTCCTAATTTCAAGAGCCCCCTGGCTCTTTTGATCAATTCAGGTCGATTTCCTGATACATTTTCGCCTCGATCTTTCAGATATAATCGTAATTCACGCACTGATAACCGTTCAAAAACTATGTCACACTCTACTTCATTGTTCGTCGCCATCTTGGAATTCTTTGCTAACCGGAAGTTGAATCAATTTAAGGACGACAACTCATCAGGGGAGGCTAATCACTTATTGAACTGGGCAATATGTTCAGTTTTTAGCTCATCTATTTTTTGAAAAAAAAATTATGAGCTATTGTCATCACCTTGGCGTCGGCGTCGGCGTTGGCGTCCGGTTAAGTTTTACGTTTAGGTCCACTTTTCTCAGAAAGTATCAATGCTATTGCATTCAAACTTGGTACACTTACTTACCATCATGAGAGGACTGGGCAGGCAAAGTTAGATAACTCTGGCGTGCATTTTGACAGAATTATGTGCCCTTTTTATACTTAGAAAATTGAAAATTTTGGTTAAGTTTTGCGTTTAGGTCCACTTTTCTCAGAAAGTATCAATGCTATTGCATTCAAACTTGGAACACTTACTTACTATCATGAGGGGACTGGGCAGGCAAAGTTAGATAACTCTGGCGTGCATTTTGACAGAATTATGTGCCCTTTTTATACTTAGAAAATTGAAAATTTTGGTTAAGTTTTGTGTTTAGGTCCATTTTATTCCGTAAGTATCAAAGCTATTGCTTTCATACTTGCAACACTTACTAACTATCATAAGGGGACTGTGCAGGCAAAGTAATGTAACTCTGACTAGCATTTTGACAGAATTATGGGCCCTTTTTATACTTAGAAAATTGAAAATTTGGTTAAGTTTTGTGTTTAGGTCCACTTTATTACTACAGTATCAAAGCTATTGCTTTCATACTTGCAACACTTATTAACTATCATAAGGGGACTGTGCAGGCAAAGTTATGTAACTCTGACTGGCATTTGGACGGAATTATGGGCCCTTTATACTTAGAAAATTGAAAATTTGGTTAAGTTTTGTGTTTTTGTCCACTTTACCCCTAAAGTATCATAGATATTGCTTTCATACTTGGAACACTCGCAAACTATCATAAGGGTACAGTAAAAGGACAAGTTGCATAACTCTGGTTGTCATTTTTACGGAATTATGGCCCTTTTTTGACTTAGTAACTTTGAATATATGGTTAAATTTTGTGTTTCGATCCACTTTACTTCTTAACTATCAAGGCAATTGCTTTCAAACTTCAAATACTTTCATGCTATCATGAGGTTACTGTACCTGGCAAGTTGAATTTTACCTTGACCTTTGAATGACCTTGACTCTCAAGGTCAAATTATTAAATTTTGCTAAAATTGCCATAACTTCTTTATTTATGATTAGATTTGATTGATACTTTGACAAAACTACTCCTACCTTACATACGACAATAGACTCCACCCAAACCATCCCCCCTGCCCCCCCCCCGAATCCCCCCCTATTTTTTTTTTTTTTTTTTAAGATCATCTCACAAATGACCACCACACCCTCACACTATACCCCCACCCCATCCCCCCCCCCAATTTTTTTTTTGTTTGAAACCGATAAAAAACACAAATATTTATTTTATGTTTGAAATACCGTCCAACCATCGCACCCAAGAATACCCCCACACCCCCCCTCCCCACACCCGAATCCCCCCCCCCCTCTAAATTTTTTTTTTTTTTTTAAGATCATCTCACAAATGACCACCACACCCTCACACTATACCCCCCCACCCCACCTCCACCCCAAATTTCATTTTTTTTTAAATGGTTAAACCCACCCCCCCCCCCCGATTTTTTATATTTTTTTTAGCATTTTTTTCCCCATTTTTGGAAAATAATGTAATAAATGTCCACATTCCCATGCTATACACCCCTCTTCACTCCACCCCTCCCTCCTTTGTGATTGAAAATGAGAGTCCCTTCACCTTTAAAAAGAAAATAGATGAGCGGTCTGCACCCGCAAGGCGGTGCTCTTGTTTTTCTTTGTGATCATTATTTAAATAAATTGACTTGAACCAAAGAATAATGACAATGATAACTATCAACATAAATTGCCATGTTCATTTTGGTGTGATTGTTATGTAGTTTTGCCGACACATTCATAAACAGGAAAAAAAATTATATTAATAAAAAAGCAATAATTTATACTAAGACAACTGAATTGCATGGTTACAGTTTACTATTTCCAATCCTTCAGCTATGACATGTTATCAGTACAGCGCATAATGAAATCACTGTGTTGAAAAATATATTTATTATGTCACTTACTTGAATTTCATATAACACAAAAAATAAGAAATACATAAAAACATTGAATTATAATAAAACAAATGCTTTAAAAGTTTGAATGTTTAATGTGATTTGGAAGAAAAAATTCCTATGTTGTTCAGAGTGTTGTTATCTTTTTATGGGGGCACGCAATTAATAATTGATTTTTCTAAAGAAACATAGATCATCGACATTGTACGAGAGCTATACAGTAATATATTCCAGCATTAATATATTTGTAAGAAATGGTAGAAGTTATTTTGCGTAGATATATGAAAACTTGCAAGTCGTTATTATTTAAGCTGCAGTGTAAATTTAATGCTTAAACTTAATGTATAAAACAATTATATTGATCTTAGTGCCTAACATAATGTGTAAAACAATTATAGTCTTAGTGACAGTTCAATTTGTTTCCTCCAGTGATCTAATTCCCAATGCTGTTTACATTGAAATCTATATTAAACAGACTTAAGTATATCTGTATGTCTAATGTAACGTAACAGTTGTACTTTTTTTAAAGATCTTTTTTCACGAATGTTCTTTGGTCTGACATACATGTATTGACCTAAGGTCTGACAGAAAACTCTGAACAGTCAGACCAAATGTCTTACAGAAGGCTGTTGAGTTTTGGGAAGTCTGTAATGATATCTAAGCCAAGTTCAACAGTGAAAATGTGCTTAGAAATAAAATATCTTCTGATTTTCTTAACTCTACCTTCTAAGAATAGTTTAATTCCTTTGTTCATCAGGTGCGTGTAATAGGACCCATGGCTCTCTTGTAATATTTTATTTCCTTCTTACAGGCCAGTGTGTCCAGGTTACCTATTCTAAGGTTGAAAGACGTTTCCAAGTTTGGAACATGGGTAAACAACAAGAAGGTTGAAGGGGAACAACTCCTGTCAGATGGGGACTCAATTTACTTCGGGTCACAGAAATCATCTTTTATGTAAAAATTTTAATTCATATGAGCTCAAAGTGTTCAAGGTGAGCTATTGTGAACACCCTATGTCTGGCGTCATTCATCGTGAGTTGTCAACTTTTAGCTTGTAACCTCTCTAGAGGCTACATTTTTCATCAAATGAAACTTGGCCATAATGTTTATCTAGACAATATTTAGGCCAGGATGAATCTCGGTCACATGGGTCCAAAAACTTGGTCACCAGGTCAAATATAAGAAAACCTTGTTATCACTCTAGAGGCTGCAATTAGGATTCTGTCTTGAAAAAACTTGGGCATAATGTTTGCTTAAATGATATCTAGACCAAGTTTTTATCTGGGTCATGTTCTTCCAATAACTAGTTGACCAGATCAAAGCAAAGAAAAACCGTGTAACCACTCAAGATTCAATTTAAATTCATTTGTATATTAAGGAAATAAATACATAGTGAGATAATAAAGGATATATCAATGGAAGTATTTAATATTCTGATTTATTTGACAAATTTCATCAAGGTTCTTTTCCCCAAATGGTCTGAATATTTTTTTTTTTATTGTCTGAATAATTTGTCAAAATATAAGGGAATGTAGAGCTTCCTATGATTCAGATAATGATTTCTTAACTTTTAAACATTTTGTTTGTGGCAAACTTTAGGGTGGTGTTTGAGCCGTTTGTAGTGACAGCCTCTTGCCTGGAAAGTGCTTCAAAGAGAAAGCTGCATCAGCAGCTGTGTACACTGGGAGGTCATGTGACCAAGGAATGGCAGATGGACTGCTCTTGCCTCCTCATGAACAAGATAAGTGTCACAATTAAAGTGAGTGGTTGGTTTTCAGTTTATTCAGCAATTCTTGTATTCATTATATTGATTATTTTACATTTTGAAACTTGAAATTGGTAGAAATTACTTATATAATTTTATCATGGTCCTCCTGTTTTTTCTTTTCCAAATTAATGCTAATTTTTTGTAAAAATACTTTAAGTCTTTTGCTTTGGACCAAGATTACCATAATTACTCTAAGTTTTCAGACACTCTTAGTTTTTGGACACCCCCTTTTATAGCCAAAATAATTATTTTTTGTGACTATATTTTCGGACATACGGGTTTTTGGCCGTAATTAATGACTCCAATTTGTCGGACAGTATATTTTACAGCGCTATTTTACTAGATTTCTGCCCTGATTTTGCTTATCTGGGACCTTTTGATCATGGAGTTTTGCGACCGGAAAAAAGTCATAAAACCTGGCATATGAATGCCCTGAGAGCCATGGACCATTACAATTGCGTTTTGGGTAGATTACCATGTACTCACTCTCACTCAAACCTCTCTGCACCGTCTAGTGCTAAGCGACGGCAAGGGAGCGCCACTTTTGTCTGTCAGCTGCTGTTGCGGGTGCTGTCTGCAGAGTGAAGCCTCTGTTGATTACCATGTATACCAGTAATAAACAATGGTTTCACCCAACAGAAAATGATATGTATTCAGGAAGCAGTATGGTTGTTTTCATAACGTTTTTATATACCATTTGAGGTAAGAGATTGCAAATAAGTGAAGTTGTATTTTATTTAAAGCAGAGAAAAGAGAGTACAACACAATACAATTATTGCACATTAATTAATTGGTTTTATTTAAATGTAATAATTGCTAAACAAATATATGTCTCTAAATTTTTGGACACTCATACTTTTTGATTATTTTTCGAATCTAAATTTTTGGACACAATTTTTTTTAAATAATTTTAAGTTGTTGTTTTTTCAAAGTTTTCATAATTGTTTTTGATTTTGATCTGAAAATAGAACTGTAACATGTCAGAATGGAATACATCTGTTGATTTCAGGCCATTTGCGCCCTGGTTTCACAGAAGCCCATTGTGACACTGGACTACATTGATATGTACATCAAGCATTTACAAGGATCTGTAGAGAAACCGGATCCTTATAGGTAAGATAAGAAACAGATAAGGATTTTGGGACTTTTGGAATTAACTGAATAGTTTTTGTTTTTTAGCTCACCTGACCACAACGTGCTCATGGTGAGCTATTGTGATCGCCTTTTGTCTGTCGTGCGTTGTATGTCGTCAACATTTACCTTGTTAATACTCTAAAGGTCACATTTATTGTCCAATCTTCAGGAAACTTGGTTAGAACATGTGTCTCAATAATATCTTGGACGAGTTCAAAATGGTTCCGGTTGGTTAAAAAACATGGCTGCCAGGTGGCGTGGCAGTGTTCCGTATATGGCTATAGTAAAACCTTGTTAACACTCTAGAAGTCACATTTTTAGTCCAATCTGCATGAAACTTGGTCAGAACATGTGTCCCAATAAAATCTTGGACAAGTTCAAAAATTGTTCCGGTTGGATGAAAAACATGGCCACCAGGGGGCGGGGCAATTTTCCTAATATGGCTATAGTAAAACCTTGTTAACACTCTAGAAGTCACATTTATTGTCCAATCTTCATGAAACTTAGTCAGAACATTTTTTATAATGATATCTTGAACGAGTTCGAAAATGGTTCTGGTTGGTTGAAAAACATGGCTGCCAGGGGGCGTGGCAGTTTCCTAATATGGCTATAGTAAAACCTTGTTAACACTCTAGAAGTCACATTTTTAGTCCAATCTTCATGAAACTTGGTCAGAACATGTGTCCCAAATATATCTTGGAAGAGTTTGAAAATGGTTCCAGATGAATGAAAAACATGGATGCCAGGGGGCGTGGCAGTTTACCTTATATGGCTTTAGTGTATAGTAAAACCTTGTTAACACTCTAGAAGTCACATTTATTGTCCAATCTTCATGAAACTTAGTCAGAACATTTTTTCTAACGATGTCTTGGATGAGTTTGAAAATGGTTCTGGTCTGTTGAAAAACATGGCTGCCAGGGGGCGGGGCAGTTTTCTTTATATAGCTATTGTTAACCTTTTGAACACTCTAGAAGTCACATTTTAAGTGCAACATTCATGAAACTCGGTCTTACAACCCTTACTTATCATTAATACTTCTCAGGTGAGCGACCAGGGCCACCATGGCCCTCTTGTTAATAATTGAGAACAAAGTGAAATATTTGAGTACATTAGTTAAATTGTCACTGTTGGGTAGATTTTGGTATAGAAAGGAATAAGGGCTGCAAAAGTTTTAGCAGACTTATGGCCCTTTGTCTCGTTTTTTATGTCGTGAAGCTTGGAATTTGCTAAAACGTTCTCAGTTTAATGACTTTAATGTACAGATAATCTTGAAGAAAGCAATTTTAGCTGAAACGAGTTTTGGAAGAATTATTGCAGTTTGCCTGGTTTTTCTCTGAATATTGAATTTGCACTTGATCATTAAGAAAGGAATTTTGATTGGGACCAGTTTCTGCAAAATGATTGCCCTTTCTCTTTTTGTCCACTTCATAACATGCATTGGTTTTGTCTGTGTCCAAACATGTGGTTTGGCTGTGTTTGAAAAACAGAGGTTTGGTATTTTGCATGTAACATTGTATGGTGGTCCTCTACTATGTATGTACAAATACCCCTTGGGGTCAAAATTGGCCCAACCCTGGGGGCTAATTGTTTTTTACCAGGTTTTTTGAAGGAAAAAACTGGATATTAGATTTGGATCGTTATATTATTAGATTGGCGAATGTCGGCGTGCGGGCGGAACAAGCTTGTCCGGGCAATAACTTTGTCGTTCATGATGAGATATTAAAATCATTTGGCACATTTGTTCACCATCATTAGACGGTGTGTCGTGCGAAAGAATTACGTCGATATCTCAAAGGTCAAGGTCACACTTTGATTTCAAAGGTCAAAAATGGCCATAAATGAGCTTGTCCGGGCCATAACTATGTCATTCATTGTGAGATTTTAAAATAATTTGGCACAATTGTTCACCATCATTGGACGGTTGTCGCACCAAAGAATTACATTAATATCTCCAAGGTCAAGGTTGCCACGACTAAAAATAGATTGATTTTGAAACAAAGGGGGTAACTTTGATCAGTAACAATGCACATTTTGAGTTGGTCTCCATTTATCACACTTTTTTTTCAAATTAGAATCAAGGTCGCCACACGTAAAAATAGATTGAATCTTACACAAGGGGGGTAACAATGCACATTATGAATTGTCTCCCTTTATCAGACTTTTTTTTTTTAATTGAAAACCTGGTTTTGTGACGTTTTTTTCCCTTGTTTTTATTTGTATCAAAGGAAAACTTAAAAATCACCTCTGACACCATAAGGCACAGGGGTTTGGTATTTGGTATGTAACAAAGTATGTTGTTCCTCTATAAAGTTTATTGAAATCATGCCCCGATGGTCAAAACCAGCACCACCCTAGAGGTATCGTAAATACTGAGTGATAAGTCGAGATTTTATTTAATTTAAACATGAATTGATATTATGGTATTTACCAATGCATCTGTTCAAAGAAGATTAATCCTCATGGTTATGGTTATTTGTTGTTGTTGTGAAAACTATTTCATTAAATACACAAACAGTCCGCCGTTAATTGCTATGAAACTTAACAATTTATATAATCACAGTTTGGAACTTTGCTTTTTTTATTTTTTATAACTTATTCTGAATTTTCATGTTAGCAGTTGTGTTTTCTATCTTGGAAATCATTTGTCATAAATACCAATCTCTCTTAACTTCTCAATCTGTGAGAATTGATAGTTTTTTCAAAGTGAAGCTGATTAACAATTGCGTCTAACAATTATGTGACAGCACATGCATAGCTCTGCCATTGGAATCTTTTGGTTAAGAGTAGTTCTCAATGTGCACACATTGAATACATGGTTCACACATGTATAGTCCTCATTGACCATCATAATTTCTCAGCAAATCTCAGAAAAGCTGAGTACATTTTTTTGGCATTTTCGTGAAAAGACAAGTTGTCTAAATTTGATTACTTCTTTACACTTCCAAAGCATGCTTACTTGTGTGTTTATGAAATTCTTAAACACATTTATTGTCAATAAGCAACAGTATTTTGTTGGATTATTACAAGTTACCATATCAAGGTTATGATTTTTATACGCCCCTTGAAAACGGGATGTATTATAGTTCACCCTTGGCGAGCGGGCGGCGGGGCCATCCACAGCAGTGTTCGCTCTCTAATTGAAGTAGTTTTCATTTGATCTTCACCAAATTTGGTCAGAAGTTGCGTCTAAATGATATCTAGGTCATGTTTAAATATGGGTCATGCCGGGTCAAAAACTAGGTCATGAGGTCACTTAGTGCATTTCAAGCATTTAGCATGGTGTCTGCTCTCTAATTGAAGTAGTTTTCATCTGATCTTCACCAAATTTGGTCAGAAGTTGTGTCTAGATGATAGCTAGGTCAAGTTCAAATATGGTCATGCCGGGTCAAAAACTAGGTCATGGGGTCACTTAGTGCATTTCAAGGATTAAGCATGGTGTCCACTCTCTAATTGAAGTAGTTTTCATCCAATCTTCCCCAAATTTGGTCAGAAGTTGTGTCTAAATGATATTTAGGGCGTATCTTGTGACAGTTTGGCACTCTTGTTTTCACTACACTTATATCTAGATTATTAAATATAAACAATAATTAAATAATGTTGTATTGCCATAGAATCTGGCAATCAATTAGATTCAGTCTCAATTTTACTGACTCAAATATTCATTCTCCCATTTTTTTGTTATTTTGACCCGAGTTATGAAGTGAACATACATAAATGGCAAATTTTGTTTTTGCATACCCTATACTTGTATACTGGTAGACATATGACTGAGTTTTTTAAGGTAACTTGTTTAAATGTAATCTCTGATATTTTAAGTTTGAAAATGGTTTCAGTCAGTTTGAAAACATGGCCACCAGGGGATGCATCTGTATATGGCTGTAATTAACAATTGTGAACATTCTTGAAGTCTCATTTTTTGCCCTATCTTCAATTTGCTGAGAACGTTTGTTCTATTGATATCTCAGCCGAATTTGAAAATGGTTGCTGAGAATTATTTGTTCTAATGATTTCTCAGCCAAGTTTGAAAATGGTTGCTGAGAATAATTTGTTCTAATGATATCTCAGCCAAATTTGAAAATGGCTGTTGAGAATAATTTGTTCTAATGATATCTCAGCCAATTTTGAAAATGGTTGTTGAGAATAATTTGTTCTAAAGATATCTCAGCCAAATATGAAAATGGTTGCTGAGAATAATTTGTTCTAATGATATCTCAGCCAAATTTGAAAATGGTTGCTGAGAATAATTTGTTCTAATGATATCTCAGCCAAATTTGAAAATGGTTGCTGATAACAATTTAATTCCCAAAATTCTCATTGGGTGATCTAGCTTCTTTGCAATATTTTTTACTATGGCCCACTTTTGAAGGAATCATTTTGGATTATCATTGTTTGTCAATACAAAACATTTCATTGAATAGTATCTAGATCCTGTTACGACCTGACAACTATTTTTGCTTAAAATACAAAATATTTTATAGTCGTTTACTAGCAGGGATTTCTTTGTGTTTGTTTTTTAGTAGCTAGTAGTAGCAATAATTTGTTCTTTGTTTAAAGAAAAATCATGCAAAATCATGTATCCCTTATTATCACATGCCATACCCTGTTTCCCATGTAATTTAACCATTACATATTTTTACTTGGCTGTTTTCGAAGAAAACCCGAGGTATTGTCATAGCCAGCTCGTCGTGTCATGTCTTGTCCGTCGTCATGTCTGTCGTCAGCGTCGTGCTAAAACCGTAACATTTTGTCAAGGTTTTGAACATTGGCTGTAAAATCAAAGTGCTTCTACCTACAACTTTGAAACTTCATATGTAGCTGCACCTAACTAACAAAATTCCTGAACTTGTTTAATAAAATATGGTATGATATGACAACTCGTGCCAGATCCTATATTTCCCATTGTTCTGTCTCTCCTCATCATATCGTTAGTTTGAAGAGTCCACTAAACAAAAAACTCAAGAAATGCGGGACAGTTAATGTTTCTCAATTTTGAAAGTGTTAAATACTTTTCTGTTTATTTATACTATTACTTTAATGATTTCCTGTATACTTTAGAAAGTAGGTCATGTTTACTCAAGACTGATTTTATTAGCTCGGCGTGTCGTCTGACGTCCGCGTCGTGTTAAAACCTAAACATTTTGTTAAGGTTTTGAACCATTTTTGGGTCACTAGGTCAAGGTCACTGTGACCTTTAAAAAAAACAATTCTGACAAGCTTTCATTTATTCAAAATTGCACCCGTAGCCAAACGTGGCACCCGTTATGCGGTGCTCTTGTTATTTTTTAAATCACATAACACATAATTGTGCGTGTGTGTTAACCGGCTACCACTCAGAAACGCATTTTGACGCATTTGAAGTCCTTTAGAAAATCAAATTTAAGTCCTTTCTTAATATATTCAAGTTTTAAAGGCTTCATTTTCAAACATTAGATATTGAGGAGCAGCAATTAGCATTAAACCTGAACAGACTGCGAGAAACTCGCAGGCTGTTCTGGTTTTATGCTGTTTGCACAAAGCCATTTTCACTTTGCGTCTGAGTGGGAAAGGATTAAGGGTATATTAGTAGGTTGAAATCACTTATTTGTGAAATAATTGTGTAGGATTAATTTGAGCAAAAGTTTCCTATTTTGTCCGGAAGTTATTTATACAACAAGTGCATGTGCATAGTAACATATATATACCTTAGCAACCAGGAGGGCAATAGGATGGGAAACAATGTACATGATATGGATAACTAAAGAAAGCTAAATATAGCCAGTAATTTTGTAAAAACATGGTCGATTTAAATACAGTTTATGTCCAAGAATAATCATGTAACTATAGATATAAAAAACATTTGTTTGAAAATCTGTTTACTGAAAAATCTTGATGTATGCATTAAAAGAGCAAGTACTGGTACAACTGAAACATATGCTCAATAGACATGTTGTTTTGAACAAGTTTCTATTTTCCAATCAACAGGTTCACTCCAAGCTTAGCTGAGACACAACTGGATCCCAGTGATGTGTCATTCGAGGCAGACAGTAGAAGAAAAACACTCTTTCAAGGAAAAACATTTGTGTTTCTCAATCACAAGCAGGTATATGGAATAACCATGTATGGTAGCTAGATCTCAGATGTCTACCAGCGTGTTGTTTTCTTGTTTTACACCACAAATGAACTCTGCGAGGGGTATATTGTTGTAACTCTGTTGGTTGCATGGTCCATCAGTCTTATAAATATAATTTAAGTAAGTGGAGCAATCTACTTCCACAATTCTCAATCATTAAATTGATGCTTCAAATATGTCATCACACAAATGATTAAAACATAATCTAAGAATAAAAAATGAATGCTTTTGTGGAAAAAAAGGTAATATTTATTTTACCAACCTATCATAAAGATGCTAGTTGTGCTTAGGGTTTCAGCATAAAATTTTATTTAAGAGTGTATTGATGCCTAGTTGAGCAATTCTGTTCTGTTGAGCTCACCTGAGATCAAAGTGCTCATCTTGAGCTATTATGATCACTCTATGCCCGGCGTCCGTAGCACACATGCTTTTTGTGCTTCTTGTGGCGGCAACTTTATGACACTAGAGGCCTCATTTTTCATCCAATCTTGATTAATCTTTTGCAGAATGTCTTAAAATATATTGGCAGGGTTAGAATATGGGTCACATGTGTCCAAAATCAAGGTTAAGTCGGATAAAAACTTTGTTATCATACTAGAGGCCACATTTATAACTCTGTCTTGATTTCACTTGGCCAGAATGTTTATCTTGACAATATCTAGGCCACCTTTGAATCTGTGTCAGGTGTGTCAAAACTTACGGTCACCTAAGATTACAGACTCTCTAAAATGTTCGGACACCCTCATTTTTATGTCCCCCACTATAGTAGTGGGGGACATATTGTTTTTGCCCTGTCTGTTGGTCTGTTGGTCTGTCTGTTGGTCTGTTGGTCTGTTTGCGCCAACTAACATTTTGCAATAACTTTTGTTATATTGAAGATAGCAACTTCATATTTGGCATGCATGTGTATCTCATGAAGCTGCACATTTTGAGTGGTGAAAGGTCAAGGTCATTCTTCAAGGTCAGAGGTCAAATATATGTGGCCAAAATCGCTCATTTTATGAATACTTTTGCAATATTTAAGATAGCAACTTGATATTTGGCATGCATGTGTATCTCATGGAGCTGCACATTTTGAGTGGTGAAAGGTCAAGGTCATCATCCTTCAAGGTCAGAGGTCAAATATATGTGGCCAAAATCGCTTATTTTATGAATACTTTTGCAATATTGAAGATAGCAACTTGATATTTGGCATTCATGTGCATCTTATGGAGCTGCACATTTTGAGTGGTGAAAGGTCAAGGTCAAGGTCATCCTTCAAGGTCAGAGGTCAAATATATGTGGCCCAAATCACTTATTTTATGAATACTTTTGCAATATTAAAGATAGCAAGTTGATATTTGGCATGCATGTGTATCTCATGGAGCTGCACATTTTGAGTGGTGAAAGGTCAAGGTCATCCATCACAAGGTCAAGGTCATCCTTCAAGGTCAAACATCATATAGGGGGACATTGTGTTTCACAAACACATCTTGTTAGCAATAATACTTGTTTTAATGAATTTTATTTATTTTCAGCCATTCAATATGTATCAGAAATCCAACCTGTTTTCCATAACGTTGAACTTTCCACTAGGTTGACTGTCATGATAGAGGATTACTTTCCAATAGGTTGACTGTCATGATAGAGGATTACTTTCCAATAGGTTGACTGTCATGATAGAGGATTACTTTCCAATAGGTTGACTGTCATGATAGAGGATTACTTTCCAATAGGTTGACTGTCATGATAGAGGATTACTTTCCACTAGGTTGACTGTCATGATAGAGGATTACTTTCCAATAGGTTGACTGTCGTGATAGAGGATTACATTCCAATAGGTTGACTGTCAGTGTTTTTTTTTTCAGTTTTGGGGGAAGGGGGTCGGGTCCCCTGAGGGGGGGAAAATTCGCGCGTAAAAGGGGAAAAGGGGGAAATTTCTATACTTAGCTAGTAACAGTACAAAATCAAGTTTTGACACTATAATTCACCATACAGAGGGAGAAAAACATAATTCAAACTCTTTTATTCATAAACATGTTATGTTCATGTTCAAAGTTCAACATTTCTGGGCTTTTCAGCGAATTTATCAATTATTCTGGTGACCTCCTTTTCACCAAGTCTCTTTTCGTGTGCAGACAAAGTCTGATCAGGAACTCCAGTGTAGCTTCCCCAAGCCTGTTTCTCTGTGGCGTGCAAAGCAGGTTGAGCAAACTAAACAGTCTTTGAACACTCTCTTGACCGGACGTTTCTGGCGTTTCACTGCCGGCGGTATTTGAAGAAGACTGACTTTTAAGTTGTACTTGTTTGAAAAGAATATCAATCAAACAGATTTGTCAATTATTTTATGATAGCTTTTGTTGTTGTGCGACATGTTGGAATACGTATGGTTTGCGGAAGATGTCGTAAAGCGAAAGTTGTGATAGTGAACTACGTAAGGTTTGCGGTAAAGGCTTAAATAAAGTAAACACGCGGATGCAGTTCAGGAAAATTGTAGTAAATTAGTAACGAAAGACGTATTTAAATGAGGTATTGATTAAAATTGAATAACACTTCCGAGATAGGAATTTTAAAAATATTTGGGGGAAAAATATATACTCTAAAGATGGGGGAATGGGGCCGAATAACGCCGAATATTTCATCCAAAAAAAACACTGACTGTCATGATAGAGGATTGCGCCTGATTGAACTTTCCACTAGGTTGACTGTCATGATAGAGGATTACTTTCCAATAGGTTGACTGTCATGATAGAGGATTACTTTCCACTAGGTTGACTGTCATGATAGAGGATTACTTTCCAATAGGTTGACTGTCGTGATAGAGGATTACTTTCCAATAGGTTGACCGTCATGATAGAGCATTACTTTTGAATAGGTTGACTGTCATGATAGAGGATTATGCCTGATTGAACTTTCCCAAAGGTTGATTGTCATGATAAAGGATTACGCCTGATTGGTAATAGTACCTGGTGTCACATTAAACTTTCCCAAAGTTGACTGTCATGATAGAGGATTACGCCTGATTGAAATTTTCAAAAGGTTGATTGTCATGATAGAGGATTACGCCTGATTAAACTTTCCAATAGGTTGACTGTCATGGTAGAGGATTACGCCTGATTGAACTTTCCAATCGGTTGATTGTCATGATAGAGAATTATGCCTGATTGATGATAGTACCTGGTGTCACATTAAACATTTGCCAATAGGTTGACTGTCATGATAGAGGATTATGCCTGATTGAACTTTTCAAAAGGTTGATTGTCATGGTAGAGAATTACGCCTGATTGAACTTTTCAAAAGGTTGATTGTCATGATAGAGAATTACACTTGATTGGTAATAGTACCTGGTGTCACATTAAACTTTCCAATTGGTTGATTGTCATGATAGAGGATTACGCCTGATTGAAATTTTCAAAAGGTTGACTGTCTTAGTAGAGGATTACGCCTGATTAAACTTTCCAATAGTTTGACTGTCTTGATATATAGGATAACGCCTGATTGAACTTTTCAAAAGGTTGATTGTCATGATAGAGGATTATGCCTGATTGGTAATAGTACCTGGTGTCACATTAAACTTTCCAATTGGTTTACTGTCATGATAGAGGATTACACCTGATTAAACTTTCCAATAGGTTGACTGTCTTAGTAGAGGATTACGCCTGATTGGTTATAGTAACACGGTAAATTGAATGAGGATATAATGCCAATCAGGTACAATTATTATAATCTTGTTAAATTTGTTAACCCTTTGCTATGCTTAATCATATGAGAGACAACAATTCAGGAACAAACAATGAAATAATAATTTAATTATTTTATTGCATATATTTATGCTAAACAAGATTAAAACTTAATATCGGCCTTGGCAAAAGATTATTACCTAATTTTAAGTTATGAAATGATTATGGTAAATCTCGCTAAAGTTGTATAATTTATGTTTCTCTGCATGGTATTTTACAACCAATCATTATCAATGGATTCGGCAAACAACTTTATACAACAGACAAATAACATCAATGCATTTTGTCTTTTAATTTTTGGAATTAGGTAAAATTGGTTTATTTTGTGTATCTAATTTTTCGAACAAAATTTTAAAAGAATATTTCAAAGTGCCCCAAAACTTAGAGTCATTATGGTAGGCCCTGTTCCACTATTTTTGTCTATTGGATGCAGACAATTATGTTCCGTAACTTGTGGGCTTTCGCTGGTTACAGTCATGTTCAGATTTTCTGTTTCTTAGAGCTTATGAACATAAGGTCATTGTCCATAAAAATAAAGTATAGCATCTCTGTGCTTTGATTTCAGTTCAACAAGATGAGACTGGCCATAGAGCTAGCGGGTGGAGTGCCGTTGTTAATGGAGGGCAAGGGAGACCAGCATGTGATACTGGGCCCTCAGACAGTCGTCATGAACAGCAGTGACGCCAGCTTGACTCAGGGCCAGGGAGACTGGGTGCAGACAGTTCACACCTTGCTAGAAAGGTGCAGTTTAAACTCTTCTAATGGGTCAGAATATTTGACCTTTCCCAGAACACACATCGCCATTTGTAGCAAGGTACACCATCCCAAAAAGGTCAGAAGAAGGCCTCATTTAATCACATTTATTCATAAAAATTACAAGGTATATCATGAATAAATACTAATGTTGGATTATACTGCTAGTTGTGTAAGAGCCCTAAAATATTGATTCCCAAAATCCCTTTTGTATATCCTGAACATTAAATATTGCCCAATAATGAAAGTACATTCACCAAAAAGGCTAAACTCGACTTGAATTCAATTGTGTAAACGGTAGTGTATTGGTCAGTTGGTCAGTTTGTCCTAATATACTGGCATAAGTTTGTGGACCAAACTACTTATACATATCTCAAGAAATAAAATGAAAACTTCCAATATATAATCATCATGAAGCAGGACTTTTAAGCCCAAAGTGTTAAGACCATCTTGCCTGATAATTTTGGGAAATGGGGAATAATATATGCATATAATGTGGAACTTATTTGAATTAAAATATGCATATACAAAGTTGCTTTGCTTTTGCTGTTTAAAAACTTGGAACCATTTCATAATCCCAATCTATACATTAATCACTTCTGCACTGCAACTGTAATATAATATAATGGAGAATGTTTTGTTTCAAATCCCAATGGGGGGTGTTTTTAAGATTTTTGAAAAAAACAGGTTCTTCTTGGAGTCTCTATTAGCCAAGGCTTTTAAGCTCACCTGAGCACAATGTGCTCATGGTGAGCTTTTGTGATCGCCTTTTGTCCATCGTCCGTTGTGCGGCGTCAACATTTGCCTTGTTAACACTCTAGAGGCCACATTTATTGTCCAATCTTCATGAAATTTGATCAGAAGATTGTTCTCAATGATATCTTGGATGAGTTCGAAAATGGTTACGTTTGCTAGTAAAACATGGCTGCCAAGGGTCGGGGCATTTTTCCTTATATGACTATTTATGGCTATAGTAAAACCTTGTTAACACTCTAAAGGCCACATTAATTGTCAGATCTTTATGAAACTTGGTCAGAAGATTCTTCACATTAATATCTTGGATGAGTTCGAAAATGATGCCAGTTGGTTGAAAAACATGGCCGCCAGGAGGCGGGGCATTTTTCCTAATATGGCTATAGTAAAACCTTGTTTACACTCTAGACATTTATTGTCCAATCTTCATGAAATTCGGTCAGAAGATTTGTCTCAATGTTATCTTGGATGAGTGTGAAAATGGTTACGTTTTGCTTTAAAAACATGGCTGCCAATTTGCGGGCATTTTTCCTTATATGGCTATAGTAAAACCTTGTTAACACTTAAGAGGCCGCATTTATTGTCCGATCTTCTTGAAACTTGGTCAGAAGATTCATCCCAATAATATCTTGGACGAGTTCGGAAATGATGCCTGTTGGTCTCAAACATGGCCACCAGGGGGCGGGGCATTTTTCCTTATATGGCTATAGTAAAACCTTGTTAACACTCTAGAGGCCACATTTATTTTCTGATCATCATGAAACTTGGTCAGAAGATTTGCCTCAATGATATCTTGGAAAAGTTAGAAAATGGTTCCGGTTGCTTTATAAACATGGCCACCAGGGGGCGGGGCATTTTTCTTAATATGGCTATATATTGCTTTAGTAAAACTCTAGAGGCCACATTTATTGTCTGATCTTCATGAAACTTGGTCAGAAGATTCATCCCAATTATATCTTTGATGAGTTTGAGAATGGTTTGGGTTTGTTGAAAAACATGTACACCAGGGGATGGGGCATTCTTCCTTATATAGCTATAGTAAAACCTTGTTAACACTCTAGATGCCACATTTATTGTCCGACCATCATGAAACTTTGTCGGAAGATTTGTCCCAATGATATCTTAGATGAGTTGAAAAATAGTTATAGTTGGTTAAAAAACATGGGCACCAGTGGGCTGTGCATTTTTCCTTTTATGGCTTTATGACTATAGTAAAAACCTTGTTAACACTCTAGAGGCCACATTTATTGTCTGATCTTCATGAAACTTGGTCACAAGAAATGTCCCAATGATATCTTGGACGGGTTGAAAAATTGTTCCAGCTGGTTGAAAAACATGACCACCAGGGGTGGGGCATTTTTCCTTAAATGGCTATTGTATAAACATGTTAACACTTTAAGTCACATTTTTTTGTCTCATCTTCATTAAACTTTGTCAGAATATTTGTTTTAATGATATTTTGGATGTGTACGAAAATGTATCCAGTCTGTTGAAAAACGTTGCCGCCAGGGTGTTCACTATTCATGAAAGTTGGTTAGAACATTTGTTCTAATGACATCTTGGGCTGCACAGAAGAGGTCAGTTCCTTTGAATCTCAGGTGAGCGACTTTGGGCCTTCTTGTTATGCAATTAACTTAGCTGAAGTTTAAATTAAATATATAATAATACATACTGGTATGTAGCTGTGAAGGGTGCTGAAAATGTTTGTCAAATGAAAGAAAATGCTTGCTTAGAAAAAATGTAAATCATTTCAGGAATGGAAAACACTTCATCCAGGATGCTGCAATAGGCTACGCAGTTCTTTACTGTTCCACAGAGAAACATTGCAACCCGGAGTATTCACAAGGTTGGATGTTATATATAAACTAAAGCTGCCACATCACAGATGGTGAAATAAATGTTAATTGGCCCAAGAATCTTGTTGATTATTTATCATTACTTAATATAATAATAAAATAATACAAATAACATTGTAATACAATATTTATTTGGTGAAAGCCCTTTGTAAAATAGACTATGATTTGATTTTTAACTAACTTGAGCACATAGTTCTAATCGGAAGCTTTTACGATACCATGTTGTCTGTTGTCCATTAGTGCGCCCTTGAAGTGGGGTAACTTTTTCTTTAAATGACTTCTCCTTAAAACCATTGGAGATTTTAACGAAACTTCATCAGAATTACCTAATACACTGCAACGCCGATATATCGCGGATCGGTATATCGCGCTGTCCAATATATCGCGCTTTGGCTATGGCTCCCAAAAATCCCAGGAGCATGATCACTAAATGACATGTTTAAATCTTTTCGCTAACATAACAAAAGACCGGTTCTAGCTAGTAATAACACCCTATGTTTCGCGGCTTACTATGGCACGCAGTGAAGCGTGAAAAACAGTTGATACGTGACAGCTGTGTTGTTTACACACGGCTGGGGTTGTTTTTAACACTTAAGAAATAATCAATTAGTGTCATTGCAAAGGTAATAATGGCAGTTTATTGGTATATAAATCGTTAAATTTCGGTCCTGGTCATGAATTTCTTTGTCCTGATAAAAAGCGCGCGAAAATTGGCGTGGGTGTATTTATTTGTAAATAAAAATTTCGTAGCGGGTACAACATTGAGATAATTTAATTCCCATTAAAAGTTTCGTTGTAAATTTCAACTAAAGTACCGCAGTATCTCGCGAATAATGTGGCATTGACATTTCCTCTTAATGAAATATAATTCAAACAGGCTGTATCGTTACCGTTACGCTGTTTCAGTTCCTTCATTCGGAATATTTTTAAGGGTAAATTCGAATCTATGCACAATTATATTGTATACGTTTTTACGACAAGAATTCTTCTTTTTAGCTGATTTGCGAGCGATTGTACATGAAAATAAAAAATATAATTTACATTTTGATTTTTATGATAAATACAGATACGTATGTAGTTATGAAAATGATCATTGTAGGATTGGTTTGCAATTATTACTATACAAATATGTAGCAGCGCCGTATGTAAAATGAAAACATTGGGGAAATTTGAAAACTATGCGCAATACAATAAAGTTAGACATTTCTCGAGTTATATTGCGCGCCGGATATATCGCGCTCGCGATCTTTGGACCCCACCGACCGCGATATATTGGCGTTGCAGTGTAAGGTGACCCTCCTTCAAAGTTGTTCAAATTGTTTCTGGCCATTGCATATGTAGGTCACCATAGTAAAGAAAATATTTTAATAATTAAATCTTCAAAAGTCGTCTCTACAGCCAAATATTTACATGTTCATTACTTGAGATCAGCCAATTTAAGATGAATTGAAGCCAAGAAACAGTACGAGTTTGAAAATGATTTTTCTAAGTAAACTTTTGTTGAAGACCAGGACGTTTCCAGGCTGCCTTCACAGACTTTGTCCCAGGCCGACCCATTTGTTGCCAATACAGACACCCAGCTTCAGGGCAGGTGAGTTTTCCTAAAGTATTTCTATATTAGGGCCATAAGTTTGCTAATATGGAATAATGTATTCTATGCTCACTGTTGATACATATGTGTCTAGTTGTAAACTTATGTGCCTATATGAAAATATGGTAATAATGATCATGTGCTTGATCAAGTCGTTTTACTTGTTTAAAATTATCCTCCCTCGCCAAAGCAATAAAGTAGAGAGGGGGTAGACTGAAAAAGAGAGGGAGAGGGGTAGGGTATACTGAAGTAGACAGGGGGGGTATACTGAAGAAGAGAGGGGGGGGGTATACTGAAGGAGAGAGGGGGTATACTTAAGTGAAAAGGGGGGTATACTGAAGAAGAGAGGGGTTATACTGAAGTAGACAGGGCGTATACTGAAGTAGAGAGGCAGTTATACTGAAGTAGACAAGGGGGGTACAGTACAACCCCTACTTCCGGTCACCCCTCATCGCCGGTCACCCCGTGAAGGCGGCCGATCTGTGCTGCAACCGTCGATAAACACTAGATAATGCACCCCTTTTAAGCGGTAACCCCGTTTCTCCGACCAGCGGCCAGCAATTTTGCATCCCAAATGTTAAATTCCCCCCATATGAATTTGGCTGTTTCCCTTGACTGGCTGCTTAAGAGGGGTTGGACTGTATACTGAAGAAGAGAGGAGGTATAGTGAAGTAGACAGGGGGGTATACTGAAGTAGACGGGGCGTTGACTGATGAAGAGAGGGGGGGTTTACTGAAGAAGACAGGGGTGTATACTGATGTAGAGAGGGGGGGGACATACTGAAGTAGACAGTGGGGGTATACTGAAGAAGAGAGGGGGGGGGTATACTGAAGTAGAGAGGGGGTATACTGAAGAAGAGAGGGGTATACTAAAGCAAACAGGGGGTATACTGAAGAAGAGTGGGGGTATACTGAAGTAGACAGGGCGTATACTGAAGTAGATAGGCAGGTATACTGAAGTAGACATGGGGGTATACTGAAGAAGAGAGGGGGTATACTGAAGTAGACAGGGGGGTAAACTGAAGAAGAGAGGGGGTATACTGAAGTGAACAGGGGGGTATACTGAAGAAGAGAGGGGGTATACTGAAGTAGAAAGGGGGGGTATACTGAAGAAGAGAGGGTGTATACTGAAGAAGAGGGGGGTATACTGAAGAAAAGAAGGGGGGGTTAAACTGAAGTATACATGAGGTATACTGAAGAGATGGGGTATTCTGAAGTAGACAGGGGGTAGACTGAAGAAGTGAGGAGAGGGATTTACTGAAGTGAAAAGGGGGTGTACTGAAGAAAAGAGGGAGATATACTGATGCAGACAGGGGGTTAACTAAAGTAGACAGAGGTATATACTGAAGTGAACAGGGGGGTATATTGAAGAAAAAGAGGGGGTATACTGAATTAGACGGGGGTATACTGAAGTAGAGAGGGCATATACTGAAGTAAAGAGGGGGGTATGACAGAAGTAGAGTGGGGGTATGCTATTTGTACTTAAAAGCTACAGATCCATCGATCAAAATGGTCAATTTTCGGTTTTTTATCGTACTTTCGCTTATTTTCGGTCATTGCAAGTAATTTATCAATCATAATCATTTTGGCGCTTGCGTAGTAAAAAACGTTAAATTTCAAGCCTCCCGGGGACAATGCAGAATGTCAGTGACCTGGATGTTGGCATTTTAAACATGGCGAGTTCTTCCAAACGGCGCGGTACAGAATCAGACGCCGATATTGACACTCCAAATAAATATGTTGCTAAAACAAACTCTCAAAAGTACAAAAAAAGTTATAGAGAATATTGGCCATGCCTCGGGCCGTCCTTAAAAGGAAAAGCGAACGTTCACTGTTCAACATGTAACATTGACTTTTTGTGTGCTCATGAGTCATGGAGGCAAAAATGACTGCAAGAGACACATTGACTTGCAGAGCCACATTAATTGGAAGAAGATCAAATCTTAAAATAAAGACATTTCCACTATGATGCGAGGTTCTAGCTTCATGAAGGACTTGAAAACCACCAATGCGGAGGTTATTATGTGCGAGTTCATTGCGCAGAACAACTTGTCTCTATCAACGGCAAAGACCTTGAATGAAACACTGAAAGTTATATTTCCCGATTCAAAAATCGCTCAAAGTAGGTTATAGTTTAAAAAGCATGCATACAGTTCATTTCATGAGGTACAGCTCTTTTTACAATTGTTAATAAGCTATATGAAACCAACTACAGCTTTGATCTCTATCATCTAAGTGCATGTCGTACCCAGTTTTTTTGCTACCAACTAATTTGATATCTTAATGCCTCTCAAAAAATGGTGTCAAAATGTATGTAGTGGTAATGGTGTGAACTTGTTTCCAATCTGAGAAAGCTGATACATATAGAGGAATGGTCAATTTGATCTCATCAACTTATCATTTGAGACAGTTCTTCAACAATTATAAAAGATTATTACTATTATTGAGATAGAGCGATCCTCTGACAACCCTGGGACTATAAAACTAAACACAGGTTAAACCTTTTGTTATATTGTTGTTTAGAAGGGTAGTGTGCACATCCACTATATAAAAAAAGTATAACGTCATTAACAGATAACATTAATAGAAAGTAAATTCATCAAATGCTTTTTGTACTGTTCAACTGATATGTGACCCAGTCATGCTGTTTTAATGCTCTAAATGATTGAACAATTTTAAAAACTACTGACAACAGCCCAAAACTACTGAGAAATGCCCTCCAAACTACTGAGAAGCAATCTGTAGGGTAAACAGGTCTGAGAGAGGGAGGATACTGAAGTAAAGAGGGGGTGTACTGAAGTAAAGAGGGTGTATACTGAAGTAGAGTGGGGATATACTGAAGTAGAGATGGAGTATACTGAAGTAAAGAGGGTGTACTGAAGTAGAGAGGCAGGTATACTGAAGTAGAAAGGGGTTATATTGAAGTAGAGGGGGGTATACTGAAGTAGGAAAGGGTTATACTGAAGTAGAGAGGGGGTATACTGAAGTAGAGAGGGGGTATACTGAAGTAGAGTGGGGGTATACTGCAGTAGAGAGGGGGTATTCTGAAGTAGAGAGGGAGGTATACTGAAGTAGAGATGGGTTGTACTTATGTAAAGAGGAGGGTATACTGAAGTAGAGATGGGGTATACTGAAGTAGAGAGGGTTTTACTGAAGTAAAAAGGGAGGTATACTGAAGTATAGATGGGGTGTACTGAAGTAAAGAAGTGGGTATACTGGAGTAGAGAGGGGTTTACTGAAGTAGACACGGATTTACTGAAGTGGAGAGTGGTATACTGAAGTATGGAATACTGAATCTATTGCTATACTCCTATATGTTTTGAACCTTGATATTTCAAAGTGGCTGTTACTGTGAAATATACGTAGATATAACAAGGAGTTTGTAAAGAGGAGGGTACTGAAGTAGAGATGGGGTATACTGAAGTAGAGAGGGGTTTACTGAAGTACAGAGGGAGGTTTACTGAAGTACAGAGGGAGGTTCAATGAAGTAGAAAGGGAGTTATACTGAAGTAAAGAGGGGGGTATACTGGAGTAGAGAGGGGTTTATTGAAGTAGACAGGGGTTTACTGAAGTATAGAGCGGTATACTGAAGTATAGAGCAAGCAATACTGAATCTATTGCTGTACTCCTATATGTTTTGAACCTTGATATTTCAAAGTGACTGTTACTGAGAAATATACTTAGATATAACAAGGAGTTTGAAATTACTGTGTACAACATTTACACTTGTATCCTTTTTTCCTTATTTTATTAATGTGTGCATATGCAATTGCTTTTTTCAATTTTGTATAACAGCTTTAGTTTTACCCCTAACTAATTTTTCTAAAGCATGATTATAATCACTTGCCAATATTATGACATGAATGTCGGGGGATATTTATACCTGTTTCTTCATCATACATTGTGTAATCTAAAAAAACGCAAGATATGTTCAGGAGACATGGGAGTTCAACAGCATTTATAATACTGCTCATTTCACCTGATTAATTGAAATCCTGTCTATATCAGCAGGGGTTCAGTTGTAAGCCAGAGACGGAAGCTAGGCATAGACTCACAAGCTGCCGTTAATGAGACCAGACTCTCTTTGTCCATACCGGCCACTCCAGAAATGAAATGTGTCAGTCATGTCAAATCACAGGTCAATAGTAGTTAGCAGTAAATATAGCAGGTTGCAATAGTCCTTTCCACATTTTTCTATGATATATGCTTTCATATGCAATACTATCTCAACCATCACACTTGGGTATAACTTTGCAAGTATTATTGTCCCCTACCGGTGAAACCGGAGGGGACTTACGGTTTGCGCTCTGTCTGTCAGTCAGTCTGTCAGTCTGTCTGTCTGTCACACTTTTCTGGATCCTGCGATAACTTTAAAAGTTCTTCATATTTTTAGCTCATCTGAGCACGTTGTGCTCATGGTGAGCTTTTGTGATCGCCTTTTGTCCGTCGTGCCTCGTCAACATTTGCCTTGTGAACACTCTAGAGACCACATTTATTGTCTGATCTTAATGAAATTTGACAGAACATTTGTCCCAATGATATCTTGGATGAGTTCATAAATGGTTCCGGTTGGTGGAAAAACATGGCATGGCATTTTTCCTTATATAGCTATAGTTAAGCCTTGTTAAAACTCTAGAAGCCGTATTTATTGTACGATCATAATGAAACTTTGTCAGAAGATTTGTCCCAATGATATTTTGGACAAGTTCGAAAATGGTTCCAGTTGCTTGAAAAACATGGCCACCAGTGGGCGGGGCATTTTTCCTTATATGGACTTATGAATCTTCATGAAACTTTGTCAGTATATTTGTTTAAATGGTATCTTGGATGTGTATGAAAATGGTTCTGGTCTGTTGAAAAACGTGGCTGCCAGGGTGTTCACTAGTCATGAAAGTTGGTAAGAACATTTTGTTCTAATGACATCTTTGGCTGCACAGAACAGGTCAGTTCCTTTGAATCTCAGGTGAGCGACTTTGGGCCTTTCAGGCCCTCTTGTTTCATGAAACTTAAAACCTGGATAGATGGCAATATGGAGATTATGCACATCATAACGTCATATGCATGGCAATCTCTTGTTTTCAGTATATTTCTGCAAAACCATCATTTAGGGCAATTTATATAGATTTGGCATAATTTGATTACTTATTCAGCAAATCTTTTAAGAAGCACAACACTGATGACAAATAAAACAATAACAGCTTTTGCTTTATTTGTATTGTCCTGAACTGAATATCAGATTCTTCAACCATCACGCATCTGCCTTATTTCGCAGACTGTTAATAATGCACTCAACAAAGTGATTTATATGATTAAAATAAAAAACACATATGCATTACAAGATTTTATTTAGCAAACCAAAAAAAATGAAATTAAGAAACTGATTATCATCTTTAAGTCACAGTTTGGAACAAAAATGAATACCTTGCCCAATAAAAACCCAAATACAATTTGAGCAAAGGTTTGTTTTTCCCAATAAAACAGCGGTGTAATAACATCAAAGCCCTTAATGAATGTATGACATTTCATTTGAATTCATTTAAAAGTTTCAAGTTATGATTTTTACCAAAAAATTACAAAATGTAATAATTATGTTCTGCACAATCAGTAAGTAAAGGGCAATAACTACAAAAAATACAATAAAAAGAGTTATGCTGTGTTTATCCTTCACTTCACAGGTTTTTTTTTGGCCCGATTTTATAGCCGAAATTCGGCTATGTTCCCAATCCCAAAAAGTATACTTTTTTCCCAAAATGTGGCAAAAAATTCCCAATTTCCTATAAAAAAAAAAAGTTTTTTTTATTTTTTTATTAAGAAGTCTTGTGTATTTTATCTCAATTTCAATTCAATTACATCTAAAAAAGTATTATATGATTTTGTTCTTTTAATTTGAATGATTATAAAGAGTTATATCAAATTTAGTATTTCACTAATCAGTGGACTTTTCATGTGGAAAAAAAGGCTAATGAATTTATTTTCCCAATTTCATGAAAATGCCGATACAATTCCCAATTCCAAAGCCATGGGCTATCTTCCCAAAAAGTGGAAAAAAAAACCTGCTTCAGATCTAAGTGCTTTATCGGTATAATTATGTAGTTTTATTTTATTTCCTTCAATACTCATGAATTTATGCTTAGCAAATGAACCATTTAGGAGGGCAATAGCTATGTACATACTCCACAGCAAAAAATTGTATTTAACCAGGGTTGTCACTGCCATAAAATGTCCTTATTATTTAATTTTCCACTAATTTTTGCTATTTTTCTATTTTTTTCACCACTTTAAAAAATATGAGCCATTTTATAACCATTCTTAGATCGTAGTCTTCAATGCCATACAATGGATTTATTCTTTGTTTTATTATATACAAACAATGTTACACTAGTCCCTACTTGCAGGTCCAGTTTTAGTCAGTGGTCATGAAATATAAGCTACAAACCTATGTGATTATAACGGACAGGATTATAAATAAGTAGAATGCTCATATATAGCCATGTTTTGTTGTCAACCCGTCATTTACCAAAACATGCATATTATCTTACCTATCGAAAAATTAATGCATACCACTTTTGTTGAATTAATGCTGTTAAATGTATATATTTGAGGAAGTAGAGACTCCTTGCTCAGCTGTAATTAGGGCGGAAGTGAAAACTTAACGGGCTGCTGACTGTCCACTTAAATGTTGAACTTTGCATGTAAATGGGGCAACTAATTGCAAAGACTCCTCTATTGACCTACACATGTAATTGATATTAATCGCCAGTTGTTAAATTGAAAGATTTTATTGCCACTTTTCTAAACCTTTCACATTTGGGGACAATTGCAAATGGCAGTGAGAGCCCTGATTTAACTATCACGTTATTTCTTCAAGCAATTGATGTCTACTGTAGTCTCATAATCAATGTCTTTGTCACCTTAATATCAATTTATTGGTACATGTTTAACTAAACTGTTAAATGCCAATTGTAGCAAGTGCCAGATATGATGCAGGAGGAGACAACCCTAGCTAAGACAACCATGTCAGCTCATAAAAGGTAGGTTTTTAGGGCACCTGAGCACAGTTGTGCTAATGGGGATTTTTTTGAAAACCGTGATGTCCATCGTCCATCAGTGAATGAGGTTGGTGCATGCAGTTTTCTTTTAAAAACTTTTCCTAATAAGCCTTTATGACAGATTGTAACGAAAATTGACATAATCCTTGGGTGTCCTCGTTTTAAGTTGTTCAAATCGTTCCCAACAATTGTATATATCAGAGCTTATAATAAATTACAGAAAAAAGAAAACTTCATAAGTCTTCTCTAAAACCACTAACATTGTCTAGTCGTCTTCTGCTAAGTTTGTTAAAATCATGCCCCTGGGGTAAAAACTTGCCATAACTCTGGGGTCAAATGATTTATATACCGGTTGACCTATATTGCAAATAATATAAAATATCTTCTTGTCTGAAACCGCAATTGTCAATGTTTTTATTAGCTCACCTGAGCACAACGTGCTCATAATGAGCTATTGTGATCTCCTTTTGTCCGTCGTGCGTCGTCAACATTTACCTTGTTAACACTCTAAAGGTCACATTTATTGTCCAATCTTCATGAAACTTGGTCAGAACATGTGTCTCAATAATATCTTGGACGAGTTCGAAAATGGTTCCGGTTGGTTGAAAAACATGGCTGCCAGGGTGCATGGCAGTTTTCCTGATATGGCTATAGTAAAACCTTGTTAACAATCTAGAAGTCACATTTTCAGTCCAATCTTCATGAAACTTTGTCAGAACATGTGTCCCAATAATATCTTTGACGAGTTCGAAAATGGTTCCGGTTGGTTGAAAAACATGGCTGCCAGGGGACGTGGCAGTTTTCCTTATATGGCTATAGTAAAACCTTGTTAACACTCTAGAAGTCACATTTTTAGTCCAATCTTCATGAAACTTGGTCAAAACATGTGTCCCAATAATATCTTGGATGAGTTCGAAAATGGTTCCAGTTGAATGAAAAACATGCCGCCATGGGGCGGGGCAGTTTTCCTTATATGGCTTAACTGTATGGTAAAACCTTGTTAACACTCTAGAAGTCACATTTGTGGTCCAATGCTCATGAAACTTGGTCAGAATATTTGAACTAATAATATCTGGGCCAAGTTCAAAAATGGTTGAGATCCGTTAAAAAACATGGCCACAAGGGGGCGTGGCATTTTTCCTTAAATGGCTATTTACTACAAAACCTCGAGTGATTTTTAAAATGGTTATGGTTCGTTGAAAAACATGGCCGCCAGGGGTGGCAGTTGTCCTTATATGGCTTTAGTAAAAACTTGTTGACACTATATTAGGCACATTTATTGGCCAATCTTCATGAAACTTGGTCAGAACATTTGTCCCAATGAAATTTTGCCAGAGATTGAAGCTGGGTCATATGAGCTCAAAAACTAGGTCACAAGGTCAAATATAAAAAAAACATGTTAAAAGTCACTTTTTTGGTCCAAAATAATCTTCATGAATCAGCTTGCATTTTTTTCAGAATATTCTAGTTCCTTTGGCTTTCAGGTGAGCGCCTTAGGGCCTGATGGCCCTCTTGTATTTGATGTTTAAATTGTAAAGTTGTCCTCAACTAAGTGTGTTCAAATCATGCCCTTGGTGTCAAAATTGGCCATGCCCCAGGGTTCCCATGATGTATTTAGACTTTTATAGTAAATAACTTTTAAAATCTTATTCTCTGTCATCACAAGGGTTAAGTGTTCAAATATTAGTGTGCAACATCTTATGGTTGTTACTTTTTTTCAAATCATGCCATGGGGTCAATATTTTCCCTATTGTAGTCATTACTTGTGTTATTTTACGTTCTAGGTAAACAATTTAACATGATTTATAAAGACTGATACAGTAAATACCGGTAAGTTTAAAAAAATCTGTGCTACTGGGTCAGAGTTTTAATTTGGTGTGCATTATTGTGATTTTGTCCCCTTTTTAAAGTTTGTTCAAAAATGACTTGGTCAAAAATGACCCTCCACTAGGGGATATATATGATTTAAAAAAAAAGATATTTATAGTAAAACTTTTAATTATACCCCCACAAACGAAGTTTAGGGGGGTATATAGGAGTGAGCTTGTCTGTCTGTCGGTCGGTCTGTCTGTCGGTCCGTATTAAGTGTCCGCTCCCTAATTCAAGTTGTTTTCATCCGATCTTCACCAAACTTGGTCATATGTTGTATCCAGATTATGTCTAGGTCAAGTTCGAATATGGGTCATGCCTGGTTAAAAAACTAGGTCACGGGGTCTCTTAGTGCGTTTTAAACATTGAGCATGGTGTCAGCTCTCTAATTCACGTAGTTTAAATCCGAGCTTCACCACACTTGGTTAGAAGTTGTATCTAGATGATGTGTAGGTAAAGTTCGAACATGGGCCTTGCCGGATCAAAAACTAGGTATATGGGTTGCGTTTTAAACATTGAGCATGGTGTCCGCTGTTTTATGTGAAGACAACATGCAAAATATTCTGTGTCAATGCGGCATGTGGGGGTATTTGTCACGTATGTGACAAAGCTCTAGTTTCAGACCATGTCAAATGTGTGCCTTACAGAGCAAACTATCTTGATTAAAGCTTCAGTTTTAACACAAACATAGCGAAGGCTGCACAAAGCAGTTTAGTTTCTTCATGTCTCAGTTTAGTGACATACGGCCTCCTCTTGGTTGTTTTCAAGCCCTCTTGCAATATGCTGGACTAAACAATCACACAGATGGTTTCATGCATGTGCTCAAAGCACTGGTGACATATTTGTTATTAATTAACTTGTAAAATTATTAATTATACACCCACTAGCAGATAGGAGGGAGGTTACTGTGAATTCATTTTATTTCTTCACATTAAATTTCATGAATTCTGGCAAATCTAGCATATTTGTAAAACATCTGACGTTAATGTTTGTTTAATTTTTTTTCTTTGTTGAAGAAACAAACCCACACAAATTTATGAAAATTATTTTCCTATGTATAATATTGGTTACACAGTATATAGATAATACCTTTTCCATCTTGCTTAACTGTCCGTCCGGTTTCCTGAAATGTGCTGTCTAACTTTCCCATGCAATGAACTGTACGAAACAATTTCAGAATACTGGTCTGCACCACTGTGGAATAAAATAATGGTTAATTACTTCTTGCTACACCCATAGTATTTAAGTAAAAAGTAAAGGGTATACTGGATTCACTTTGGATGTATGTCTGTGCAAACACAAACTGTGGAGGTCCCCCTATACTTGTCAATGTACAACACACACTTTTATATGCAATGCTTCTTATGATATGAAGTTAGACATGTGCATATGTGATTATCCTGCATTAATATGTTGCTTAAATAAGGGACTGAATTAAGGGATTTTCATCTTTTCAGAGGTAGACAAAGACAAGATATAGACCAAGAGACTGTGTCAGAACAGGTTGCTTCCAAACGCGTCAAAACTGAACCAGTTACACCTGCTAAAATCAGCCAGTCTGTAACAGGTACTGGCATGAAACCCAGTCCTGCTCAATCAGGTAGTGGTACAAACAAAGCAGCTCCATTTACACAGGCCAGTAAATCAGATGTCAATACAAATAAGAGACTGAAAAGACTTGAGGAGGATTGGGGAAGTGATGACGATGATATCAATTATTCTTCCATTGTAATTGAGGACATTCAAACCACAGAGCCAAGAAAGTCAATCAATGAGTCCCCATCATCATTTGCTCAAAGAAACGAAACCAAGGAGCAAAAATCTGATGAAAAGAGAAAGTCTCTTTTCCCATTTGCTCCAAGGAGTAATGATACACAAAGCAGTCTGGGAAAGAAGTCAAGATCCAGGTCAAGGTCAGTGTCCCCAGTCCCAATGGCAGAAGTAAAGCAAGAGGTTGACTTAGAAAGTGGATGTCCAAGGTTAAGGGTCACAGCAGAAAGGCCAAGGTCACCTATATCCTTGGCGCAATGTCACATAAAAGCTGAAACCATTGAAGCTCTTGAACATTCAGAGGTACTTTCATTGTTTGAATTAAGTCTTTGATTATGGTCTGTGTCTTCCTGTGATTTCACTCACTGCATAGTTTATTTACTGTTTTTGTTGTGGGTTTTTTGGTGGAATTCCGTGTTTAGCTCCTGGTTGGATACCATGATGTCCTGTTATGTTCAGGTGTGCTTTAGGTGCATGCTGTAACTTCTTTTACTGATGACTTCACCTCCTTTTCCCCTTGACTGATTTTAACAAAACTCATCTCTGGATTACCCTCTTTAATTGTCCCGTACCGGTGAAACCGGAGGGGACTTATGGTTTGCGCTCTGTCAGTCTGACTGTCCGTCACACTTTTCTGGATCCTGCAATAACTTTAAAAGTTCATTATATTTTTCCATGAAACTTGAAACATGGATAGATGGCAATATGGAGATTATGCACGTCATTTCATTTTGTTCCTACGTCAAGAATTCTGGTTGCTATGGCAACAAATAATAATAACCATTTTTATGTCCCCCACTATAGTAGTGGGGGACATATTGTTTTTGCCCTGTCTGTTGGTCTGTTGGTTGGTTGGTTTGTGGCACAGCCACGTGTGAAACAAAATATATTTTCTATGATCACGAGTGAATTAAAATCGATATTCCACCGAATCCAACAAATTTTCTTTTTATTTTATGCTTTGTTCATCGTTTATATACATTGTTTAAGAGTTTTACTAAAGAATTTCGCTGGGATAATGACGTCATTTTGTCAAAAAATGACGTCATTTCACAGTAAACAGTGAAAATTATCGATAATTTTCACTGATAATTTTCACTGTTTGAAACAGTGAAATTATCAGTTTTAATTTACTGATATTTCTCTATAAACCACTGGAAAGCATAAAATAAAAGTGTATATGAAGTGAAAACACCAAAAATAAACAACGACTGCGATAGACACCTATAAACTGTTAGATGCCCATAATATCACTTTAACTGATGTGTTCAACTTTGTTGACAGTTTTGTAGGATTGCAAAAAAATATGACAATAAAATTAGGACACTTCAATTGCTGATCCTTCCAAACAAGATGTGTATTTGTTGAACTTTGTCTGTCCCTTATGTTTAAATCATCATTACTGAGAACACACAGTTTGTTAAAGTTCAGAAATGAATTGCAGACATAGATACTTTGTCATGCTGTATGATGTATATACAAACTTGGCAGTTCAGCCTCAAGGTTTATTTTTCCTTCTTTGAGACCTGCTAAATATCAGGCAGAAGGAACATTGAGAAAAGAAATTATGATATCCAGGGAAAACTACAAAGCAAATCAAATACTGTGAAACCTTTTATTTTCGACAGCACAAAATTTCGTCATTTTTATAAAAATGACGATTTCGTCAGCACTTAAATTCGCCGATTTCTGATTTTGAATTTTAAAAAAATGCGTCAGTCAATATCCGATTTGTGTGTAATACATATTCGCGATCAATCGCAGTTGCGAAAATTCGTGGTACGAATGCGGGAATACACTTGAGAATCACTGCAGGAGGTGGGGCCTGTTTGTCACATGCCAATTAACTAGTCTTTTGTTATCAAGGAACAGTAATGGACCCTTTAAATGTATGCTATTCACACGTTCATTGTTATGATTAGCGGACAAGTGGGATCGAATAACCGTTAAAGAGTGTTTGTAACAACGAAGACAATTACCAATTATAGTCTTATTCTATTATTATAATTGCCATACTGATAACAATCGTATGGGTATGTGTTCTAGTTGGTATGATTTTTATTAAAATGCTGTCAATACCGTTTTAAAACTGTTTGTGTTATACGAAAGAGGTTCCAGTTTGTTAAGTGTTTTTTTTTCAAATAAAAAGCTTTTTTATTCTGATATCAACATTAAAATTATAAATTCTATGTGTGTGTTTGTCTTAAAAAGTAAACTACCGGTATATAAATCAATAATGTCGATAATTTAAAAATAAATAAATTGATACATATAAAATGGTTAAAAGTGTGGTTAAACGCAAACAATCAAACAACAAACAGCAATTAAAATATTCTTTATTAATTTGTGATAAATACGAATGTTGATCACACATCGTCATCTTTTCATTTGGTTTATTGTCTTTCATCGGCATTCGCTGCGTGATGGCTAATATGCAACACCCCTGAAAAACACAATGCACCTTATGGGTATTAAAGTTATAAACAATTAGCGCTAATGCATAACCATTCTACATAAATGAAGTCAATGCATTCGAAACAGCTGTACTGCACACGCGTTTTAAAGAAGTGTAACGTGTCAGTTAAATACCTTGTGTAATCTACATCCCTTTGTGTCAAAACCGGATTAATCTTGATAACGAAACAGCAGTGAATGTGTGCATGGATTATGTTGGAATTTAATGCCTCATGTCTGTGGTAAAGTTTTAAAATATTGTTCAACTTAGTGTTTGTTTTTGTTCAAACATAGAGCATGATTGTTCGTTAGGATCTTAAATTCGCCGATCGGTCGACTGACGAAATTTATGAAAATTAATGCCTGACGATTAATAATGGTTTCACAGTAAACAACATGCATAATATAATTAGTAGGGATTAATGAAATGTTTGTGTACGTCAATGATGAAGAATAAGTTTAAGATAAAACAACAAATATTTATTTTAAATTTACAAATTAAAGTTGGACACATAAACAATAGTGTTTGTAAATTTGAGTCAAGTTTACTCTTAAAGAAGAAACATTTTACATGATTATCGTTGGAAAATTAATAACATGGTTAGTTTACTGTATTACCATGTTAGTGTAATGGAATGTTTTCAAAAGTATTAATTAAACTTAGTTTAAAACATTAATAACAGAACAATAACACTAAAGTGTGCATGATTATAGTTTTTATAATATCTTCAAAACTGCCTTTAATGCACTTAATTTTTCCCCAATCTGGCTATTTGCATACACTAGGCTTTTTCGCCTCAAGTCACAATCATGACCAGGATTCTGTTTTTAAACTTGGGAAACATTATTTCCACATAAAAACTTATGCTTTCTTCATATTTGTATTGGTACTTTAAATTAAAACTTAATATATTACAAGAGCAATCATCATTAAAACTTGATCATCGAATGTATATCTCTTTTACCCTGGAAAAAACCCTGTGTTTCAATTAATGTAAAGCTTTGGATGCAATCATTTTGAATTAAATACTAATAGGTTTAAACACAAAATATTGGAGGGCATATCAAATACCATGACTATTTATTTCTTACATGTGAATAAACATTTAGGCATGTTGCATCTATAAATTTATGGCAAGTGCAATACATACATGGATACAAATGAAAGACTAATGTTATTTCAGTCTGTTCCAAAATGCTGCTAGTGTTGATCTAATATGAGTAATACTAACTTATTTAGTAAGTGAGCGTAGTATTCTATTGAATCCATCATGTTCTGTCTTCATTTAAAAAAAGAAAGCACACTACATATTATGATAAAGAGATGTCTTGGAATCAAGAAAGTGATCTCAGTATACATGCACTGCACATTTTGTTTCATTACACAGTTGATGAAATGGAGAAACAGACATTCAGTTGATGGATATTTCTTTGTCCAATTACTTATTATGCAGACTGTAATAGTTCCATACAATTCTTTTATGGGTGTGCTTATTTAGCAGGCAATATCATGTCAGCACATGTGCTAATAATTTATGTACCATTTATTGTAATGCTTTATTCTGCAGGGGATATAAATTTATTGAATAAGCTGGTGATATACATTTATTGAATAAGCTGGTAATTTATGTACTTAATGTAATTTATGGACGTCACTTGTTAAACATTATTTCCAGGTGGAAACAGGATTCCTCAGTACAAGAACAACTATACAGGTACTGGCTCCCTCACTACGAACAATTTATATGGTGTTCTAAAATATAATACAGAAAAAGTAAAAAAAAGTTACTGGTAATGGTGAATTTTTAATTTAAGTTCATGATAAACAGTTTTGTATTTTTGCCTAAAAAATTGTTGTCCGGATCTCCACAACTGTGGGAAAAAATGTCTGCTCTGTAGGTTCAAACCCTTTTTATTAGCTCATCTATTTTTTGAAAAAAAATTATGAGCTATTGTCATCACCTTGGCGTCGGCGTCCGGTTAAGTTTTGCGTTTAGGTCCACTTTTCTCAGAAAGTATCAATGCTATTGCATTCAAACTTGGTACACTTTCTAACTATCATGAGGGGACTGGGAAGGCAAATTTAGATAACTCTGGCGTGCATTTTGACAGAATTATGTGCCCTTTTTATACTTAGAAAATTGAAAATTTTGGTTAAGTTTTGTGTTTAGGTCCATTTTATTCCTTAAGTATCAAAGCTATTGCTTTCATACTTGCAACACTTACTAACTATCATAAGGGGACTGTGCAGGCAAAGTTATGTAACTCTGACTGGCATTTTGACAGAATTATGTGCCCTTTTTATACTTAGAAAATTGAAAATTTGGTAAAGTTTTGTGTTTAGGACCACTTTATTCCTACAGTATCAAAGCTATTGCTTTCATACTTGCAACACTTATTAACTATCATAAGGGGACTGTGCAGGCAAAGTTATTTAACTCTGACTGGCATTTGGACGGAATTATGGGCCCTTTATACTTAGAAAATTGAAAATTTGGTTAAGTTTTGTGTTTTGGTCCACTTTACCCCTAAAGTTTCATAGATATTGCTTTCATACTTGGAACACTCGCAAACTATCATAAGGGTACAGTAAAAGGACAAGTTGCATAACTCTGGTTGTCATTTTTACGGAATTATGGCCCTTTTTTTACTTAGTAACTTTGAATATATGATTAAATTTTGTGTTTCGATCCACTTTACTTCTAAAGTATCAAGGCTATTGCTTTCAAACTTCAAATACTTTCATGCTATCATGAGGTTACTGTACCTGGCAAGTTGAATTTTACCTTGACCTTTGCATGACCTTGACTCAAGGTCAAATTATTAAATTTTGCTAAATTGCAATAACTTCTTTATTTATGATTAGATTTGATTGATACTTTGACAAAACTACTCTTACCTGACATGCCACAATAGACTCCACCCAAACCATCCCCCGTGCCCTCCCTCCCCCCCCCCCCCCCCCCTAATTTTTTTTTTTTAAGATCATCTCACAAATGACCACCACACCCTCACACTTTACCCCCCCACCCCCACCCCACCCACCCCACTTTTTGTTTTCTGAAACGGTTAAAAAACACAAATATTTATTTTTATTATTTTATTTTTGAAATACCGTCCAACCATCGCACCCAAGAATCCCCTCCCCACCACCCCCCCCCCCCCCCCCACCCCCGAATGTTTTTTTTTGCATTTTTTTGAATTTTTTTGCATTTTTTTTCCCGCATTTTTGGAAAATAATGTAATAAATGTCCACACCCCCACACTATACACCCCTCTTCACTCCACCCCTCCCTTTTTTGTGATTGAAATTGAGAGTCCCTTCACCTTTAAAAAGAAAATAGATGAGCGGTCTGCACCTGCAAGGCGGTGCTCTTGTTCAAATCGGTTTGGCAATCCACTGTTTCTCCGTTATAACAAAAGTGATCTTTCTAACATAACCAACATCAACCAGCTGACATTTTTAATGCTACCCCAACATTTTTTGGGGGGCAGCATATAGTCGCTGCTTCGTATGTCCGTGTGTGCATGCCGTCCGTCAGTGCACAATTTTTGTCCGGGCTATTTCTCAGCAATTAATGACCAAAATTCAATTAAACTTTATGGGAAGCTTCACTACCAAGAGGAGATGTGCATATTATCAGCCAGTTCTGGTCGGATGATTTTTCACAGAGTTATGGCCCTTTGAAATTTTCTATAAACTGTACATATATATATGTAGTGCAATTCTTGTCCCCGAAACTACTAGACGTTTCCTTTTATCTGAATATATAGTGCAATATTGTGACCAAAAAAACCTTTGGGGAGCATCACCCGGCTCCGACCGTTTCTTGTTTCATGAGTAATCAAATATTGTTTTTACCCCTTTTTGCATTGAATTCTGCAAAACGGCTTCTTTTATGGATTGGCCATAAGTGTACCCAAAAGACGTGCACGATCAAATTAAGTAAACACAAAATATTGTTAAAGTTAGTATGATAATTCCATTAGGTTATTTGTGTAGCTTATCTGAGGTCAAAGTGGTTCATGTGAGGTAAAAATAAAACAAGGTCACTGGGTCAAATAAAAGAAAAAGCTTGTTAACACTCTTGAAGTCACATTTAAAGTAAAATTGTCATAAAATTAGGTCATAACATTTGTTCAAAATGAAAATGTGCATAGAAATTTGTTAAAAAGTCCTTTTATAATTATTAACTCCACCTTCTCAAAATAGTTCCTTTGGGTCCCAGGCAAGCACTTTAAGGCCAGTGGTCATCTTGTTTATTTGAATATGTTCGTTACGTAAAAGTGTTCACATTCATTAAAACAAAAAAAAACAGATTGCATAAGCAGTGTGTTTATTTATCAACAGTGTTTTCTTTTAAATAATTATTGTTCATTTGTTGTTGTTTTTATGCCCCCCTTCGAAGAAGAGGGGGTATATTGTTTAGCACATGTAGGTCGGTCCGTCCGTCAACCAGATGGTTTCCGGATGATAACTCAAGAACGCTTAGGCATTAGATCATGAAACTTCGTAGGTACATTGATCATGACTGGCAGATGACCCCTATTGATTTATAGGTCACTAGGTCAAAGGTCAAGGTCACAGTGACTCTAAATAGTAAAGTGGTTTCCGGATGATAACTCAAGAATGCTTACGCCTAGGATCATGAAACTTCATAGGTACATTGATCATGACCGGCAGATGACCCCTATTGATTTTCAGGTCACTAGGTCAAATGTCAAGGTTACAGTGACTCGAAATAGTAAAATGGTTTCCGGATGATAACTCAAGAATGCTTACGCCTAGGATCATGAAACTTCATAGGTACATTGATCATGACTGGCAAATGACCCCTATTGATTTTCAGGTCACTAGGTCAAAGGTCAAGGTCACAGTGACTCGAATTATAACTCAAGAATGCTTACACCTAGGATCATGAAACTTCATAGAAACATTGATCATGAATGGCAGATGACCCCTATTTAATGTCAGGTCACTAGGTCAAAGGTCAAGGTCACAGTGACTCAAAACAGTAAAATGGTTTCCGGATGATAACTCAAGAATGCTTACGCCTAGGATCATGAAACTTCATAGGTACATTGATAATGACTGGCAGATGACCCCTATTGATTTTCAGATCACTAGAAAATAGTAAAATGTAGTAAAAGGTCAAGGTCACAGTGACTCGAAATAGTAAAATGGTTTCTGGATGATAACTCAAGAATGCTCACGCCTAGGATCATGAAACTTCATAGGTACATTGATCATGACTGGCAGATGACCCCTATTAATTTTCAGGTCACTAGGTCAAAGGTCAAGTTCACAGTGACTCTAAACAGTAAAATGGTTTCCTGATGATAACTCAAGAATAATTAAGCCTAGGATCATGAAACTTCATAGGTACATTGATCATGACTGGCAGATGACCCCTATTGATTTTCAGGTCACTAGATCAAAGGTCAAGGTCACAGTGACACAAAACGTATTCACACAATGGCAGCCACTACAACTGACAGCCCATATGGGGGGCATGCATGTTTTACAAACAGCCCTTGTTTAATATTTTTATTTGGACAGCTTTATTGGTACTCTCAGATCATTGGGTTTTCCAAAATCAAGCTTATCCTGGCATATGACAGTGATGAAAAATCCTTGTATGTGAAAATATTTTATTCAGAATCAGATGAAACAAAATTGTAAATACGAGCTAGAGACTGACCAGCCTGTAGCTGTTGTCCAAGTGGAAGTGGTCAGTCTGGTTGCTAGGGGACAAAAACCAAAAGAAAACTTGGCTAGGAATTGTGCAGATGGTTTCACGAGGTGGAAGGGCAAGATGGTGAGGAACTTCAAGAAATTCAAGAAGGTAAACCTGGTGTTCTTAGCTCATCTGTGAAAGCAAAGGATAAGGTTTGGAGCGTTTTGTCCGTGGTGCTATGTCTGTCAACTGTTGATTCAAACATCTCTTCCTTAACCACTGGACAGGTTTAAAGGAAACTCTAAACAATTAATTTGTTTACCCTCTTAAAAAAACAACACCAAATCGAACTCTGCTACATATGGCAGACACCAGAACTAAATATATTTAGCCTTGCTCTGGAAATCGGGGCCTAAGGCATGTGTGTGTAAATTGTTGTCTCTGATTAAGCTGTTAAGTCGCCACAGGCCAATGTGGGAGGACACTTTCCTAGAAAGATTTTCCTTAAGAAGAGAATTTCTTTGAAGGAAAACTTGCACTAATGTTTAAATGTCGTCCCTATACAGGCTTATCTGGGATGACACTTATGCACATGCATTAGGCCCAGTTTTCCTAGAGCACATCTCATTAAAAAAAAAAACTTTCAAAATCTACTTCTCTGAAACCTCAAAGGGTTAAATATTTGGGGTAATAATGAATAATGGTCCTGTACAACAATTTGTTAAAGGAAACCTATGGGGTCAAAACTGACCATGCCACAAGGATATATGGTCCCAGGGTGCACACTCAACATGATTGTTACACGCTATAACCAAGTCCCTTGGTAGAATGGCGTGGTCACAATTAAAGGCCAAATGTAAATAAGAGTAATCAATTTAGACATTGCCAAATCTTTACCAAATATTTGTTTATGATACTAGGGTGTCAAATGTTTGTAAAACATGTTTAGGGATAAATGCTTACATTAAAAAATGATAAAGATTTAAATATACAGTCATGTAATGAATTGAATATAAGTTTGAAATTACTTTATTATTCTAAGTCTATAAGGTTAACAAGAAGTTTGTGAATACAGGCTTTGGCACATTCAAGTCTCCTCTATGTTTTTCTGGCAGACGAATCATGCTGGTTCCCAGTCTCTGCCGAACATCATCGGAGGGAGTGACCTCGAGGTACACTTGGCTCAGCGATCCAAAGAACTTGATGACTGGTTTAGAGAAACTAATCAGGTTCATCGTCTTTTTTTCTTCCTCCGCTTATGTGCATGCCATTAAAGAGTGTAGAAGCCTGTTTCTGCAAGGGGTCATCAGATAAATCAATATTCCTATCTTCATTGGACAGAATGCATCAAAAGTTACATTTTCTAAGCTTCCCGGGATAAAAACCCTATCCCCAAGCAAATGTGTATTTCTATACAATAATTAATTGATATTCGAGCAGTTAACCAACTGTCATTGTACCACATGAATGAAACAAAAACATCTGAAAACGTATATGTTTATGAACAATTACATGTATATGCAAATATAATCTGTCTTGTAACCTAATTACTTTAATCATTTTATTTATCAATTAAATACTGTTTCTTTACAAATTGTGTTGGTCCTTTAAATTGGAAATTCAAATTCTAAATTTAATATTACTGTATACATTTTGAGCTAATACTTAGTCATTTCCGACATTTTTACATGCTTGTCGGTGAACTGTGATACATGTAGTTCTTTGTTGTAATATAACCTTCATGTCATTTACACATAATTATTGTTCTACACCTTGATTATTAAAAGCTAGTGCAGAATTTGAAGTATATTGTGAGTTATTAACACTAATTACCCTTTAAGAATTACGTGCTTTAACAGTTGCTGATTAATAACAATTGTCAATTAGCGTAAATATATTTTGCAATGGGCATCGTGGTTTCCAAACCTCTGTTGTTAAGGCCTGTTTATACTCAAGTCTCAATGTCTTTATTAAGGCGTTTAAGTTTGCAATAGTTGTTTAAACAACAGTGATCGGGTGTAATCACAGTGTCCAGATTTATTGATTTTATCAAGCAATTGTAGTCAAGACACATGCACAATAGAATGTAAGGTGCTAAACAAACACACTGCAGAGTAGGTGCTAATTGTTTTTGTGCCTGCTCATTAATCTGCAGCACCCCGATAGTGTACAACTCTAATCGCTTTTGATCCACAGGGGGGCATCACGGGTGTTAATTGCCAATAATTTGAGAGAAGATAAGCGGATTAGCCAATTCAGTGAAATAAAGTAACAAAACTAACGATTTGAGCATTTATTGCGTTCAACCAAACATTTTGTTATCTGCAAGAGTAACCGAATATTAATTTTGTAACCAGTTAACCTCCTTAAGAAACGGATAACCGGTTAACCGAATAACTGTTGCCATCCCTACTAATAATATACATTTGATTATCAATGAAAGTAAAATAATAACTGCATGAACAGTTTTGTGCTTCTTAAATAATTGTTGGATTTTTATGCACAAAGCAGATGCACATTCCTTCTGTCTGTGTAAAACTTCTATTTTTTTACCATACATCGATGGCTTTTTAAATAACTTGGCAAAAATGTCTGCCTTCATAAGACAATTTGCAGTGTGTAAAACCCTTCTCGCTACATCATGGTTCATGGTCACACAAAGAGGTCAAATTAAACCATAAAAATACCTTTGACCTAACTTTGCCATTTATTGATGGATTGTGAAATAATTTTGCACAAATGTAATCCATCATAAGATTTTTTTGCGTGTGAAACCTCCCCCTTTAAAGCTTAAGTCCACACTTAGCTCAAAGATCAAATTTGACATAAAAATTCCTGTTGCCATCTACACTTGGAGACTTTATAATTCAATACTTTTAAACCAATGTTTTTATTATGAGTAAAGATTTTGTTTAAAAAAAAGTATATTTGACTACATTTTGCACATGATAAAATTATTCATCCATGACGATCAGATGCTTTAGCACATGGTGTTTGTATGGTTTCATCTTTTTGCATGCGAAATTTATTTTAATAACATCATTTTAGGTGAGTTTTTACAAGAAAACATACAATTAAATTAAGAAATAAATATTCAGGAGTGCAACAGTGCATTTTATCATTTTGCAGGCTACCTACACAACGTGTGCAGAATGTATTCAAATGACCACATGATAACAATTTCATATCAAAATCTTTACTCATAACTGAGATGATCAAGTTTGGGAAGTGTTGGGTTATAACAGTTCTCAAGTGCATGTTCAAACAAGAGGCCACATTTATGACCCAATCTTGATGAAACCTGGTCAAAATGTTGATCTGAATAATCTTAGAAAAAACGTTGTAACCACTCAAGAGGCCACATATATGGCTTAATCTTGATGAAAATTGGTCAAAATGCTTAACATGACAATATTCAGGCTGCATTTAAATCTGGGTCATGTGCGTTCAAAACTAAGTCACCAAGTCAAATCTTCGAAAATCATTGAAATCTCTCTAGAGGTCCCTTTATAGGACTCGTGGTAAGAATGCAATGTATCTTCATAATATGAAGGCAATGTTTGAATAAAGTTTAATTGGCATAAAAACTAGATCACAATGTCATGTCTTAAACAATTGGTGCCTAAGGTCAGCCCTTAAGGGCGCCTCTTGTATCACTATAAGCTTGCTTCATGTTCAAACTACTTTTTCAGTCACAGATATAAGCTTGCTTCATGTTCAAACTACTTTTTCAGTCACAGATATAAGCTTGCTTCATGTTGGAACTACTTTTTCAGTCACAGATATAAGCTTGCTTCATGTTCAAACTACTTTTTCAGTCACAGATATAAGCTTGCTTCATGTTGGAACTACTTTTTCAGTCACAGATATAAGCTTGCTTCATGTTCAAACTACTTTTTCAGTCACAGATATAAGCTTGCTTCATGTTCAAACTACTTTTTCAGTCACAGATATAAGCTTGCTTCATGTTCAAACTACTTTTTCAGTCACAGAGCCAGCTTTCTAGAGATGAGGAGAGGGCTGAACAGTTGTTCAAGTAAGTCAGTGTCTGATATTGTAACTACTGCTCAGTTGATGAATTATTTCACTTGAAAGTAAAATACATGAAGTACATGTAGTCATTGAAATGAATGGAGTCGTTAATTGTAAATACTATTTATGTTCTTTGTATTTGTCTTTTCAAAGAGTAACAGTTAAATAACACAATACTTTGAAAAACTAAACATATTGTTAAAAATAAACGATATAAAGTAGCTACATAATTGTAATAAAGTGAATACCTAAGTTTGTATGCCCGTACGAAGTGGGAGACATTAAGCTTTGCACTTGTCCGTCCTACGTCCTGAAGCTTTTGTTTTGAACTCCTTTTTAACTCTCAGATGGATCTCACTCAAACTTTCACAGTTGAATGAACTTATTGTGTAGATGAACAAAAGACAGGGATTAATGCTGCAACGAGGTTTTGCAAAATTATTGAACTTCGTATTTTCATCCACGATATAATAAAAAGTCCCCTGACTCTTGTGTTTTCAACTCCCCTTGAACTACGCGGTGGATCTCTCTGAAACTCTCAAAATTTAATTTAATTACTTGTATTTTCCCCGCAAAAGGCAGAGTGATATAGAATTGCCGTTGTTGGTCAGTCTGTGTGTCACAAAATTTTCAGGGCTTTATCTCAGAAACTATGTAAGGTATCAGTTTAAAACATTATGGGTGTATAGATATCAATGAGCAGAAGTGATATGCACAAGAACCATAACCCTATACTTTTTATGCCCCTTTCGAAGAAGAGGGGGTATATTGTATTGCTGGATATCGGTCGGTCTGTCTGTCTGTCGGTAGACCAGTTCGTTTCCGATCAATAACTAGTCAATGGATTGACAGATTGGCTTGAAACTTCACATGTGCATTGGCATTGAACAGTAGATTACCCCTATTGACATTGGGGTCACTAGGTCAAAGGTCAAGGTCACTATCACAATAAGTGTGAAAATCATTTCTGATCAATAACTCGTCAACCAATTGACCCATTGGCTTGATACTTCACATGTGCATTGGCCTTGCACAGTAGATGACCCCTATTGAAATTGGGGTCACTCTAGGTAAAAGGTCAAGGTCACAATAAGTGTGAAAATCATTTCCGATCATTAACTTATCAATGAATTGACTAATTGGCTTGGTACTTCACACGTGCATTGGCCTTGGACAGTAGATGACCCCTATTGAAATTGGGGTCACTAGGTCAAAGGTTGTGGTTACTGTCTCAATAAGCATGAAAATCATTTCTGATCAATGAAATGATTTTCATGCTTATTGAGACAGTGACCATGACCTTTGACCTAGTGACCCCAAACTCGTCAACGGATTGACAGATTGGCTTGAAACTTCGCATGTGCATTGGCCTTAGACAGTAGATGACCTCTATTGAAATTGGGGTCACTAGCTCAAAGGTTAAGGTGACTGTCACACTAAGTTTCTTATCATTTCCGATCAATAACTGGTCAACAAATGGACTGATTGGCTTGATACTTCATATGTGCATTTGCCTTGGACTGTAGATGACCCCTACAGAAATTGGGGTCACTAGGTAAATGGTCAAGGTCACTTTCTGAATAAGTGTCAAAATCGTTTCTGATTAATAACTGCATGGTCAACCAAATGACTGATTGGCTTGATACTTCCCCTTGCCCAATGGCCTTGGAAAGTAGATGACCCCTTTTAAATTGGGGTCACTAGGTCAAAGGTCACTGTCACAATAAGTGTGAAAATCGTTTCCAATCAATAACTTTTCAACAAATTGACTGATTCACATGTGCATAAGCCTTGGACAGTAGATGACCCCTATTGAAATTGGGGTCACTAGTTCAAAGTCCTGTTGGGGGGGGGGGGGGCATATGTCTCCGACCGTGGAACTCATGTTTAATAAGAGTTATTGCCCTTTTATATTGAGGGCTATATCTTAGATACCATGCAATATTTCAACATGCACCTTCATGGATGTATAGATAGATATCAATTAGGAGAAGTGCCATGCTCAAGAACCATAACCCTATACTTTCTTAAATACGATTAGAGGCATTGCCCTTTGTATTTTTTTATTATGTAACTTTTCAGTCCTATATGTCAGATATGACAAACGATATCAACATTAATCTTCATGGGAAGAAGTGCCATGCGCAGGAACCATAATCCTAAGCTTTTTCTAAATAAGAGTTATTGCCCTTTGTTATTTTTGAATGATGTAAATGTTCAGGGCTAAATCTTGGGTACAATACAATATAAAGTGGATTTGTATGTGTCCAGACACGTGTTGTGGGGACATCATTTCTATTAAACAACATGTGAACTATCAGGTCTTATGATAGGTATGAGTTCCATGGGTTGCAATTAATTATATTCTTTAAATTGTATTTATTATGGAAAAAATTTCTAATATTATATAATTTTTATGCAACTTACAGTAAATATTTCGTTTTATCATTAGTATGTATTTGTCTATGTATTTCAGTTTTGATACAGCAGCTTCTGTTGCAAAGAAACAGGGACGATAGGAAGCAGTGACTAAGTTTGTTATTAAAGTTTCATGTTGATAATTGTCACTTGTATGTTAATACTGGTAGACAAGACTGGTATTTGAGTGAAATTGTGTTAAAAAATGACATTCTGAAATAAACAGTTGGTTTTGATATGGATTGTTTTGTCATTGCATAGGAAGCAGTGACTAAGTTTGTTATTAAAGTTTCATGTTGATAATTGTCACGTGTATGTTAATACTGGTAGACAAGACTGGTATTTGTGTGAAATTGTGTTAAAAAATGACATTCTGAAATAAAAATTTGGTTTTGATATGGATTGTTTTGTCATTGCACATGAATGGCTAATACTGGTAATTAGACAATTAGTGACAAAGATAACACTTGTCATTTAAATTAACAGTGTTTTCTCTAAAAAAAAAAAAAAATTGTTGTGCATTTTCCTTGAATTAAAATATACCTTGTTACAAATAACAAAGTCAGGTGCCAAGGTAACAAACTAAGCAGACTTTTTGAAATTGCACTTCTAAAAATGCCTTAAAAGAACTTACCTTCTTTTGAGAGTGCTGATGCAATATTGTTTTTTTTATCAACTATATAAATATTGTGCATGTATTTTTACAAGGAAGCTAACAGTTTGGGAAATCTTAACATGTACATGTATACATGTGAGGATTTACTGCAGTATGCTAAAAGGTTGTATTTGTGTTATGAATTTTCATCTTCATGACGAGTTGCCTAACTACTGGATGCTTGCCTCAGAATATTTCACATATGATAGTAGAATTCACCTTTCTGTTCTAGACTTGAAAATGGGCCAATATACCCCACTCCCTTAATACTTGAGCAAGTGTTGTCACTGTGAGGGCCAAATGTCCCCCTTGTATTGTTTTAACCCACAAGTATGATCTTGACTTTTAATTTGAGAACATCCTTACTTTCATTTATTTATTGAATTTAGAGCGCCATGATGGCCCTTAAGTACTCAAAAGAGTTCAAGGTACACCTATTGTCAAAGACTTGATTGACCTTGTGACCTAGCTCTTAAACTTAACCCATATTTCAAACATGTTTTGATATTGTGAGGATTCCATTTTGAATTAGTAATTCCTATCAAGTTTCGTTTGATTGAGTCATTAATGTGGCTTGTAGAAGGATTACTACCGGTAAGTTTTTCCAAGATTTCACCTGACCCTAGGTTTTTCATGCACATGACCCAGATTTGAACTTGGACCACACATTGCTAAGATATGTTGCTGCTAAAGTGGTAACTATGGTTTAAGCTTGATACATGAGCAGTGATGATGTAAAGCTTTTGGGACGCCGAATTGTCAGTCGGTCCTGAGTAGGTACATACACTTTTTCTTTTGATATTTTCTTTGTCTAATTTTTTTAACAAAGATTTTAAAGAAACCTCGCAGGATCAAGGTCAAGGTCGCTGTAACTACATTTAAAACAAGAGCACCACATAGCGGATGCCAATTCTTGGCTGTGGGTGCAGTTTTGAATAAATGAAAGTTTGTCAGAAGTGACCTTGACTAGTGACCCAAAAGTGGGTGTGGTGTGTAGAACTCACCAAGGTGCATCTTCACATGAAGTTTCAAAGTTGTATGTGGAAGCACTTTGATTTTAGAGCCTATGTTAAGGTTTGAGCAACAGATAAAGAGCTGGCTATGACATTACCTTTGGTTTTCTTCGAAAACAGCCAAGCTAAAAATGGTTTCAGCTGATCTCGAGAACAAATTGAGCTATAGTGATGCAAGCATATATACTGTACAACAATTTTGTTTTTCTTCCCATATTGGTCAAGTGACTAAGGGCCAGTACATGATGCTTTTGAATGGGAATAGTTGTTATCAAATACATTTGTAGAAAACACAATTTATACATATTTGTTTGGGTGTTTTTGAGGATACTTTGTTCTGTAACTGAGTGCATAGAGGTTATGTCATTGATTCTGATTATTATGCCCCCCTTTGAAGAAGAGGGGGTATATTGTTTTGCACATATTGGTCGGTCCGTCCACCAGATGGTTTTGGATGATAACTCAAGAACGCTTAGGCCTAGGATCATGAAACTTCTTAGATACATTGATCATGACTGGCAGATGACCCCTATTGATTTTCAGGTCACTAGGTCAAAGGTCAAGGTCACAGTGACTCAAAATAGTAAAATGGTTTCCGGATGATAACTCAAGAATGCTTAGACCAAGGATCATGAAACTTCCTTGGTACATTGATCATGACTGGCAGATGACCCCTATTGATTTTCAGGTCACTAGGTCAAAGGTCAAGGTCACTGTGACTCAAAACAGTAAAATGGTTTCCGGATGATAACTCAAGAATGCTTACGCCTTGGATCATGAAACTTCATAGGTACATTGATCATGACTGGCAGATGACCCCTATTGATTTTCAGGTCACAAGGTCAAAGGTCAAGGTCACAGTGACTCGAAAAAGTGAAATGGTTTCCGGATGATAACTCAAGAATACTTACGCCTAGGATCATGAAACTTCATAGGTACATTGATCATGACTGGCAGATGACCCCTATTGATTTTCAGGTCACTAGGTCAAAGGTCAAGGTAACAGTGACTCGAAACAGTAAAATGGTTTCCTGATGATACCTCAAGAATAATTAGGCCTAGGATCATGAAACTTCATAGAGAGATTGATCATGACTGGCAGATGACCCCTATTAATTTTCAGGTCACTAGGTCAAGGTCACAGTGACAAAAAACGTATTCACACAATGGCTGCCACTACAACTGACAGCCCATATGGGGGCATGCATGTTTTACAAACAGCCCTTGTTTAATTAAAATTTGAAGCACAATTGTTATTACATTGACCACTGACCAGTATTTTTTTTCCTTTAACCTTGCTGAGGTCATTGTACATATCAGTGATTTTGAAGCACAATTAGTATAGTTTTGGATTGATAACTTCTGCAAGGAAACATTTACCTCATAGTACTTGTCTCAATATCCCTACTATTCCTTTTTCTAGATTATTGAATGCAAGTTTCCTAGATTTCAGCTCGTTTCTTTTTCAATCTTGTGCAGGAAAGCCTGTATCCCTCTCACAATCCTCTAGGTAAGGGTTTCCAATCCATGGCGGATATTGTGCTCCCCTATATATTAGGAGGTCTTTGGCACCATGGTTGAAATAGTCTCCCCCTAACTATCCGAAGGTCCATGGCTCTATGGTAAATATGGTGCCCCCCTTACTATAAGTAGGTCCATGGTTTATATGGTGTCGCCCTAAATATCAGGAGGTACAAATGCATAGAGGATATTAAATCCCCCTAACTGTCAAGAGGTTAAGGGTCAACATGCATAAAGAATATTAAGTCCCCCTAACAGTCAGGAGGTTAAGGGTCAACATGCATAGAGGATATTAAGTCCCCCTAACTGTCAAGAGGTTAAGGGTCAACATGCATAGCGGATATTAAGTCACCCTAACTGTCAAGAGGTTAAGGGTCAACATGCATAGAGGATATTAAGTCCCCCTAACAGTCAGTAGGTTAAGGGTCAACATGCATAGAGGATATTAAGTCCCCCTAACAGTCAGGAGGTTAAGGGTCAACATGTATAGAGGATATTAAGTCCCCCTAACAGTCGGGAGGTTAAGGGTCAACATGCATAGAGGATATTAAGTCACCCTAACGGGCAGGAGGTTAAGGGTCAACGCGCATAGAGGATATTAAGTCTCCCTAACTGTCACGAGGTTAGGGGTCAACATGTATAGAGGATATTAAGTCCCCCTAACTGTCAGGAGGTCAAGGGTCAACATGCATAGAGGATATTAAGTCTCCCTAACTGTCAGGAGGTCAAGGGTCAACATGCATAGAGGATATAAGTCCCTCGTACTATCAGGAGGTTACAGGTCAACATGCATAGAATATATTAAGTCCCTCTAACTGTCAGGAGGTTATGGGTCAACATGCATAGAGGATATTAAGTCCCTCTAACTGTCAGGAGGTTAATGGTCAACATACATAGAGGAAATTAAGTCTCCCAAACTGTCAGGAGGTAAAGGTTCAACATTCATGGAGGATATTAAGTCTCCCTAACTGTCATGAGGTTAAGGGTCAACATGCATAGAGGATATTAAGTCCCCCTAACTGTCAGGAGGTTAAGGGTCAACATTAATAGAGGATTTTAAGTCCCCCTGTCAGGAGGTTACGGGTCAACATGCATAGAGGATATTTAGTCCCCCTGTCAGGAGATTAAGGGTCAACACGCATGGAGGATATTAAGTAACCCGGCCAGGTTGTTAAGGGTCAACACACATAGAGGATATTAAGTCCCTCTGTAAGGAGGTTAGGGGTCAACATGCATAGAGGATATTAATTCCCCCTTACATTCAGGAGGTTAAGGGTCAACATTCATAGAGGATATTAAGTCCCCATAACTGTCAGGAGGTTACCGGTCAACATGCATAGAGGATATTTAGTCCCCCTGTCAGGAGATTAAGGGTCAACACGCATAGAATATATAAAGTCCCCCTAACAGTCAGGAGGTTAAGGGTCAGCATGCATAGAGGATATTTAGTCCCCTTAACTGTCAGGAGGTTAGGGGTCAACATGCATAGAGGATATTAGGTCCCCCCTAACAGTCAGGAGGTTAGGGGTCAACATGCATAGAGGATATTAAGTATCCTAACTGTCAGGAGGTTAGGGGTCAACATGCATAGAGGATATTAAGTCCCCCTAACTGTCAGGAGGTTAAGGGTCAACATGCATAGAGGATATTAAGTCACCCTAACAGTCAGGAGGTTAAGGGTCAACATGCATAGAGGATATTAAGTCACCCTAACTGTCAGAGGTTAAGGGTCAACATTAAGTCCCCCTAACTGTCAGGAGATTAAGGGTCAACACGCATAGAGGATATTAAGTATCCTAACTGTCAGGAGGTTAGGGGTCAACATGCATAGAGGATATTAAGTCCCCCTGTCAGGAGGTTAAGGGTCAACATTCATAGAGGATAAAAAGTCCCTCTAACTGTCAGGAGGTTACGGTTCAACATGCATAGAGGATATTAAGTCTCCCAAACTGTCAGGAGGTTAAGGGTCAACATTCATAGAGGATATTAAGTCCCCCTAACAGTCAGGAGGTTAAGGGTCAACATGCATGGAGGATATTAAGTCCCCCTAACTGTCAGGAGGTTAAGGGTCAACATGCATAGAGGATATTAAGTCCCCTTAACTGTCAGGAGGTTAAGGGTCAACATGCATAGAGGATATTAAGTCCCCCTAACAGTCAGGAGGTTAGGGGTCAACATGCATAGAGGATATTAAGTCACCCTAACTGTCAAGAGGTTAAGAGACAACATGCATAGAGGATATTAAGTCACCTAAACTGTCAGGAGGTTAAGGGTCAACATGCATAGAGGATATTAAGTCCCCCTAACAGTCAGGAGGTTAGGGGTCAACATGCATAGAGGATATCAAGTCCCCCTAACAGTCAGGAGGTTAGGGGTCAACATGCATAGAGGATATTAAGTCACCCTAACAGTCAGGAGGATAAGGGTCAACATGCATAGAGGATATTAAGTCCCCCTAACTGTCAGGAGTTTAAGGGTCAACATTAAGTCCCCCTAACTGTCAAGAGGTTAAGGGTCAACATGTATAGAGGATATTAAGTCCCCCTAACAGTCAGGAGGTTAAGAGACAATATGCATAGAGGATATTAAGTCCCCCTAACTGTCAGGAGGTTAAGGGTCAACATGCATAGAGGATATTAAGTCCCCCTAACAGTCAGGAGGTTAGGGGTCAACATGCATAGAGGATATTAAGTCCCCCTAACTGTCAGGAGGTTAAGGGTCAACATGCATAGAGGATATTAAGTCCCCCAAACTGTCGTGAGGTTAAGGGTCAGCATGCATAGAGGATATCAAGTCACCCTAACAGTCAGGAGGTTAAGAGTCAACATGTATAGAGAATATTAAGTCCCCCTAACTGTCGTGAGGTTAAGGGTCAGCATGCATAGAGGATATCAAGTCCCCCCTAACAGTCAGGAGGTTAAGAGTCAACATGTATAGAGAATATTAAGTCCCCCTAACTGTCGTGAGGTTAAGGGTCAGCATGCATAGAGGATATCAAGTCACCCTAACTGTCAAGAGGTTAAGGGTCAACATGCATAGAGGATATTAAGTCACCCTAACTGTCAAGAGGTTAAGGGTCAACATGCATAGAGGATATTAAGTCCCCCTAACAGTCAGGAGGTTAGGGGTCAACATGCATAGAGGATATTAAGTCCCCCTAACTGTCAGGAGGTCAAGGGTAAACATGCATAGAGGATATTAAGTCACCCTAACTGTCAAGAGGTTAAGGGTCAACATGCATAGAGGATATTAAGTCCCCCTAACTGTCAGGAGGTTAGGGGTCAACATGCATAGAGGATATTAGGTCCCCATAACAGTCAGGAGGTTAAGGGTCAACATGCATGGAGGATATTAAGTAACCCTGTCAGGTGATTAAGGGTCAACACGCATAGAGGATATTAAGTCCCCCTGTCAGGAGGTTAAGGGTCAACATGTATAGAGAATATTAAGTCCCCCTAACTGTCAGGATGTTAACAGTCAACATGCATAGAGAATAGACAATATTGGCTATCACGTGACCCGCTGCCATGACGGAACTGGGGAATCTGGTTGATTACAGCGTTCAAAGATCTCGCAAGAAACAAAGATTATAAACATTAATTAATTATACTTCGCATCGTTACAAATTAAAGTTTACTAAAACAAGGGCTGTTTGCCTCCCATTTGGGCTGTCAGTTGTAGTGGCAGCCATTGTGTGAATACGGTTTTTGTCACTGTGACCTTGACCTTTGACATAGTGACCTGAAAATAGGGGTCATCTGCCAGTGATGATCAATGTACCTATGAAGTTTCATGATCCTAGACCTAATTATTCTTGAGTTATCATCAGGAAATCATTTTACTGTTTTGAGTCACTTGACCTTGACCTTTGACCTAGTGACCTGAAAATTAATAGGGGTCATCTGCTAGTCATGATCAATGTACCTAGGAAGTTTCATGATCCTAGGCGTAAGCATTCTTGAGTTATCATCTAGAAACCATTTTACTATTTCGAGTCACTGTGACCTTGACCTTTGACCTAGTGACCTGAAAATCAATAGGGGTCACCTGCCAGTCATTATCAATGTACCTATGAAGTTTCATGATCCTAGACATAAGCATTCTTGAGTTATCATCCCGAAACCATTTTACTGTTTCAAGTCACTGTGACCTTGACCTTTGACCTAGTGACCAGAAAATCAATAGGGGTCATCTGCCAGTCATGATCAATGTTCCTATTTAGTTTCATGATCCTATGCGTAAGCATTCTTGAGATATCATCTGCTAACCATTTTACTGTTTCGAGTCAATGTGACCTTGACCATTGACCTAGTGACCTGAAAATCAATAGGGGTCATCTGCCAGCCATGATCAATGTACCTATGAAGTTTCATGATCCTAGGCGTAAGCATTCTTGAGTTATCATCCGGAAACCATTTTACTGTTTCGAGTCACTGTGACCTTGACTTTTGACCTAATGACCTGAAAATCAATAGGGGTCATCTGCCAGTCATGATCAATGTACCTATGAAGTTTCATGATCCTAGGCGTAAGCATTCTTGAGTTATCATCCGGAAACCATTTTACTATTTCGAGTCACTGTGACCTTGACCTTTGACCTAGTGACCTGAAAATCAATAGGGGTCATCTGCTAGTCATGATCAATCTACCTATGAAGTTTCATGATCCTAGGCCTAAGCGTTCTTGAGTTATCATCCGGAAACCATCTGGTGGACGGACGGACCATCTTATCGACCGACGGACCTACATGAGCAAAACAATATACCCCCTCTTCTTCGAAGGGGGGGGGGGGGCTAAAATATAATTAATAAATTATACAGATTTATAACATATCTGTCTGTGCTACAATATTCAAATAATGTTTAAGGCCGAAAAAGCTGGGGGTTTAAAGTACTCCTATCAGTTATGCCTTTGCTTAAAACACAAGTATTTGTTAATTGAATGTAATTATTTGAAGATAATTTTAAAGGTTATATAAGCATCTAAAGTCTGAAGTAAACTTTTTTAGCGTTATTAGTGAAATATTTATTAGCGAAATATAATATATATTATATAATATATATAATATTAAATATAATCGCTTCACTTCCTTTTATTGTTCGGGTACCTACACTAACTAAAAGGTCCCTGTACGTTATTCAGTACCGTAATGGCGGTGCGTGCGAGTATTCAGGGGCGGTAATCGGGGATTTATCGATTTCTGGGATTGTCAGTCCTGCGATATGGTGTCAACAGAGTGATCAGGAGGTACAAGGTTCAGTCCCCACATTTAGACTCAGTAAATAGCCCCAATGATATCTTTATAACCCTTTATTGTTGTTTTTTTTATACAAGCTAGAACAATAATATAGGTTTAAACTAAGGCCACCAATTTATTTAAACAAAGTTTGGCAGCAAAATCTCCCATCTTAGATAACATACACATCATGAACTAATTTCAGAGCTCCAGATAAGGGTCGTTTTTTCGTAATTACGAATTATTTTCAAGTCCGTTACGTATTTATTTTAAAATCTTGTCGTACCATTAAGAATTACAAAATCAAGTTACGAATATTATTTTTACATCGGTTCGTATCGATTTTTATTGAGTTCTTTTCGCGTTTTAAAGATCTTTGCGTTGCTAATATAGAATGGTTGTCGGGTTTGTTTAACAAAGCGCATTTTTTCCAATAAAAGCGGCGTATACAGTCTATCTGTCAAAAAAACAATGGCGGCGCCCAGAGAGCGTCCTAAAAAACTGCAAAGCGTCCAAAAACACTCTTTTAACATATTGTACGCAAAGTCAGCCAAAGTTAAATGTTTAGAAAGACATTATAGAAAAGATCTTATACGATGTTGTATGTTCAGTTGCCGACACAGTCGGAAAAGCTAAACAAAAACGCGACACGATGGGTCCAAACTTAAATACAAAAAACATTGAACGAGTGGAAGGGACAAGTCCCATGGCTAATCGTTGAAAAGATTGAAGGGGAGACCTGTTTTAATTGTGAAAAATGTAAAAAAAGGCATGCAACGTAAGCACAGTTTGGGCATATGAAGGTATTTGAAAAATAAAATTGTATAATACTGAAAAGACACTGTTGAACTCGTATAAATAAAGTTGCTAGTATGTTTATTTTGATTTTTTTGCATGAAAATAAACATTATTATTTATTTTTAGGTCATTTAGAAAAAATAAGAATTATTTTCCAAAACTTAGTAGTAACGTTAAGAATAAAATTTCAGAGTTAAGAATTCTTTTTGAAAATCTGGTAGTAATTTAAGAATTTCACAAAACCTTATCTGGAGCTCTGAATTTAACAGTATAAAAGTACCACATAAAACACTGCTTTATTGCTTTTTATTTCGGTTAATAAAAATCTCAGTTTATTTACGAACAGAATTTTATTCACATTAACACAGTCTTAGCTCTAAAACATTAGACGTTTTATAAAATGTACATGTATAAAGGACTTACAGCAACTTCAACACATTCACAAAAATAAATTCATTTTTGTCCACGGCGAAACTTTTCACGTCGTTCTTTCATTTTTAGTCTAAATTTCTCTCTACTTGCTTCTAAGTTAGTTCTAAATCTTACTGAAGTCATTTTAAATCTTTGTTTTGTCCTTTGTTTAACTTCCTTCCCCTTTTCTTTTGACAAATTTCTCAAAGAATTAGAGTCGTTCTTCGGTGGAATTTTACCAGCTTTTCGTAAGTAGGGGATCATAAAGTTGGTACCGGCCAGTGTAACGGTGTATCTAGCTGGGGTGGCAAGTTTGTACATAAGGTATGCAAGGGCCACATCGCCTAGGCTTGAGTTACGGAATGGATTTATGATCCTGTCACTGAATCCCAACCATTCCATCAATGGTATTACATCTACACCACTGAAAAAAGCAACACATTGTAGAGAAATTAAAAAATAATTCGTCATCAACATCAACACGGGGCATAATTGAAGACAATAGTTATGTAAGCTAGCAATATTTTGCATTTCAAGAATATGATGTTATTTAAATGTGATTCCATTTTCTATTTGTGATAATATAAAATACTTATTTTACTGGTCTCTTTACAAAGGCTTAAGTGTTATATATTTTTATTTTGTAAAATGTTGTTCTGTTGAGACTCTTCATTTGTGTAGGGCAAAAAGACTTAGTACATGATGATGAAGTATCACTACACTCGTGTGTACTATTGTTAGTACATGATGATGAAGTATCGCTATACTCGTGTGTACTATTATCAGTACATGATGATGAAGTATGGCTATACTCGTGTGTACTATTGTAAGTACATGATGATGAAGTATGGCTATACTCGTGTGTACTATTATCAGTGCATGATGATGAAGTATCGCTATACTCGTGTGTACTATTGTAAGTACATGATGATGAAGTAACGCTATACTCTCTATACTTGTGCGTAATATTGTTAGTACATGATGATGAAGTATGGCTATACTTGTGTGTACTATTGTCAGTGCATGATGATGAAGTTTCGCTTTACTGGTGTGAACTATTGTAAGTGCATGATGATGAAGTATTGCTATACTCGTGTGAACTATTGTCAGTGCATGATGATGAAGTATCGCTTTACTGGTGTGTACTATTGTTAGTACATGATGATGAAGTATGGCTATACTCGTGTGTACTATTGTTAGTACATGATAATGAATTATTGCTATACTCCTGTGTACTATTGTTAGTACATGATGATGAAGTATTGCTATACTCGTGTGTACTATTGTTAGTTCATGATGATGAAGTATGGCTATTCTCGTGTGTACTATTGCTAGTACATGATGATGAATTATTGCTATACTCGTGTGTACTATTGTTAGTACATGATGATGAAGTATGACTATACTCGTGTGTTCTATTGTTAGTACATGATGATGAAGTATGGCTATACTCTTGTGTACTATTGTTAGTACATGATGATGAAGTATGGCTATACTCGTGTGTACAATTGTTAGTACATGATGATGAAGTATGGCTATACTCGTGTGTACTATTGTTAGTACATGATGATGAAGTATGGCTATACTCGTGTGTACAATTGTTAGTACATGATGATGAAGTATGGCTATACTCGTGTGTACTATTGTTAGTACATGATGATGAAGTATGGCTATACTCTTGTGTACTATTGTTGGAACATGATGATGAAGTATCGCTTTACTGGTGTGTACTATTGTTAGTACATGATGATGAATTATTGCTATACTCGTGTGTACTATTGTTAGTACATGATGATGAAGTATCGCTATACTCGTGTGTACTATTATCAGTACATGATGATGAAGTATGGCTATACTCGTGTGTACTATTGTAAGTACATGATGATGAAGTATGGCTATACTCGTGTGTACTATTATCAGTGCATGATGATGAAGTATCGCTATACTCGTGTGTACTATTGTAAGTACATGATGATGAAGTAACGCTATACTCTCTATACTTGTGCGTAATATTGTTAGTACATGATGATGAAGTATGGCTATACTTGTGTGTACTATTGTCAGTGCATGATGATGAAGTTTCGCTTTACTGGTGTGAACTATTGTAAGTGCATGATGATGAAGTATTGCTATACTCGTGTGAACTATTGTCAGTGCATGATGATGAAGTATCGCTTTACTGGTGTGTACTATTGTTAGTACATGATGATGAAGTATGGCTATACTCGTGTGTACTATTGTTAGTACATGATAATGAATTATTGCTATACTCCTGTGTACTATTGTTAGTACATGATGATGAAGTATTGCTATACTCGTGTGTACTATTGTTAGTACATGATGATGAAGTATGGCTATTCTCGTGTGTACTATTGTTAGTACATGATGATGAATTATTGCTATACTCGTGTGTACTATTGTTAGTACATGATGATGAAGTATGACTATACTCGTGTGTTCTATTGTTAGTACATGATGATGAAGTATGGCTATACTCTTGTGTACTATTGTTAGTACATGATGATGAAGTATGGCTATACTCGTGTGTACAATTGTTAGTACATGATGATGAAGTATGGCTATACTCGTGTGTACTATTGTTAGTACATGATGATGGAGTAACGCTTTACTCGTGTGTACAATTGTTAGTACATGATGATGACCAATTGCTATACTCGTGTGTACTATTGTTAGTACATGATGATGACCAATTGCTATACTCGTGTGTACTATTGTTAGTACATGATGATGACGAATCGCTATACTCGTGTGTACTATTGTTAGTACATGATGATGACGAATTGCTTTACTCGTGTGTACTATTGTTAGTACATGATGATGACCAATTGCTATACTCGTGTATACCATTGTTAGTACATGATGATGACGAATTGCTATACTCGTGTGTACTATTGTTAGTACATGATGATGTCGAATTGCTATACTCGGTTGTACTATTGTTTGTACATGATGATGACGAATTGCTATACTCGTGTGTACTATTGTTAGTACATGATGATGACGAATTGCTATACTCATGTGTACTATTGTTTATTCATGATACTGACGAATTGCTATACTCGTGTGTACCATTGTTAGTACATGATGATGACGAATTGCTATACTCGTGTGTACTATTGTTAGTATATGATGATGACGAATTGCTATACTCGTGTGTACTATTGTTAGTACATGATGATGACGAATTGCTATACTCGTGTGTACTATTGTTAGTACATGATGATGACGAAATGCTATACTCGTGTGTACTATTTCCAACAGTTCTGCAGAGCTGTGAAATTCTTGTCATAAAATATGATTTTAGTAGGCTGGAGTTATAGAGCATTTATGTTTTCTCAGCATTGTCAGTAAAATAATGTTGATTTACACCAACCATTAAACTTTATAATATAACTATTGTCTTTTTATCAACAAGAGGACCAAATGCCCAAGGTCCCACACCAAAGACCCAATGTTTTGAGCAGCTTCTTTGATGTTTCCAGAAACATTTGAACAATTAGCTGATGAAACTTGATAAGAACATTTGTTTCAATAATAACTTGTTCGAGTTGGAAACTTTTATGCGTGGGATCAAGAACTAGTTCACTAGGTCAAATTGAAGAAAAAAGAGGTCTTAAAGGCCTCGGTCGCTTACCTGAGACAAGTAAATAAAAACTGTGCATTCTTTTTTATCTTTGTGGTTTTTTATCTAGGTTTTTGATATGGTCTGGGGTAGAAATTGCAAATATAAAATTGTTCACTACATACATATAAAACAAAAGGGCAAAGATGGTCCAAGATCGCTCATCCTGTGTGGGGTGCGGCCAGCTTCTAACCCGGGCTACAGTTTAACCCTTTACCACTTAGATACATATTTTCACGCATTTGTAGTCCCTTGGAAAGTTATATTTCATTAGGGACATTTCTTTTTAGATTCAAGTTTTTAAGGATTCATCTCCAAACCTTATAAATGTGCAGCAAACAGCATAAAACCTAAACAAACAGCGAGTTACTCCCAGGCTCTTCTGATTTTATGCTTTTTGCACAGAGCCATTTTCACTTTGCTTCTAAGTGGGAAAGAGTTAAACAAAGCCATTTTCACTTTGCTTCTTAATGAGAAAGGGTTAAACAATCTTTGTAGAGGACCATAATCTGATGTCGCATACCAAATACAGGGCTTTTTTCCTTCTTAAAGAATTATTTACAAATTTGAGAAGTTATCGACGCAAATGTTCACAATTTGTAAAAGTTATCGACTCAAATTTTAACAAGTTTGCGACTCAAATTTTCACAATAACTTAAGTTCGCAACTCATTTTTTCAAAATTTTCAGCAGTTCAAGACTCATTTTTTATGTCCCCCACTATAGTAGTGGGGGACATATTGTTTTTGCCCTGTCTGTCTGTCTGTCTGTTGGTCTGTTGGTCTGTCTGTTGGTCTGTTTGCGCCAACTTTCACATTTTGCAATAACTTTTGCTATATTGAAGATAGCAACTTCATATTTGGCATGCATGTGTATCTTATGAAGCTGCACATTTTGAGTGGTGAAAGGTCAAGGTCAAGGTCATCCTTCAAGGTCAGAGGTCAAATATATGTGGCCAAAATCGCTCATTTTATGAATACTTTTGCAATATTGAAGATAGCAACTTGATATTTGGCATGCATGTGTATCTTATGGAGCTGCACATTTTGAGTGGTGAAAGGTCAAGGTCATCCTTCAAGGTCAGAGGTCAAATATATGTGGCCCAAATCGCTTATTTTATGAATACTTTTGCAATATTGAAGATAGAAACTTGATATTTGGCATGCATGTGTATCTTATGGAGCTGCACATTTTGAGTGTTGAAAGGTCAAGGTCATCCTTCAAGGTCAGAGGTCAAATATATGTGGCCCAAATCGCTTATTTTATGAATACTTTTGCAATATTGAAGATAGCAACTTGATATTTGGCATGCATGTGTATCTCATGGAGCTGCACATTTTGAGTGGTGAAAGGTCAAGGTCATCCTTCACAAGGTCAAGGTCATCCTTCACAAGGTCAAGGTCATATATAGGGGGACATTGTGTTTCACAAACACATCTTGTTTCCACAAAATAAGGGGGCCAATGCTGCTTCACAAATATGGGAATAAAGACCTGAAAGGCACTATGATTACTCTTAATTAATGGAACATTTTAATAAAATATAATAAAACAAACTTTGGTTTACATCAAAGCGTCAATAATGACATTATCTTCTCAAAACTTTTGATAATTTACATACACTTTCAAAGTAATATTTGTCATAATAATTATAAAACAAACTTTGAAGATCTTTCAGCATTTTAATTTAATTTTTTGTGTAGTTTTTTTTTTATTAAGTATTAAGTTGAGCTCATAAAGTTGTACGCTATCTTTTGTTCAAAAGGATTCTGAGATCCATTAGTGCCTGAGGTGCATTAAGTTAATCTAACAACTTCTCCCTTGACAGATTTTGACGAAACTTCACGAAAATGATTATTAACTATGAATTCAAGAACAGTAACAAGGTTTTTCTAAGATTTGGTTTCCTATTTGGTGACCTAGTTTTTGGACGCACATAACCAATATAAAAGTTGACGAGTGCACTACACATGACACTCATTATGCTTAAGTGAGCTACTAAGGAAAGCTGCCCCAGCCCCTGGTGGTCGCGTTTTAAAATCTGCTGAGAAATCATAGGAACAAATGTTCTGATCAAGTTTCATCAAGATTGAACTAAAAAGTGCCTTCAAGACTTTTTACAGTATTGTACAACAGCCATGTAAGAAAAAAGTTAGTCAAGATTCCCGAACCACATGTTTTGACCAAGTTTTATAAAGATTGGGAGATAAATGTGAATTCTTGGGTGTTCACAAGTCAAATGTTGACAAAATACAACAAACAACCAATAAAAGAAAAAAATTGATCACACATTTCAGCGTTTTTCCTCAACAACTTGGGAATGGTACCAGTATAAATGAACTCTAAAATACCTTTACCTCTATTTATTCTCTTGCTTTCCTGACTTTTTAGTGTGTCACAGTTTGGCAAAATGACAATATTCATAGAAATTGTCTTAGATTCCAAAAAGAATGCATTATATTCAAAGAAGTAAAATTACACTCCTGACTAATAAAACTGTAAAAAATATGTTCACATATAGATAAATAATTAATTCAAATCTTAAGAATTATAGGAAAAGCTTTTCATCAATAATTTTGCAAAAAAATATGTATTACTGACATATTGTTTAAAACAAGGGCTGTTTGTAAAACATGCATGCCCCCCATATGGGCTCTAAGTTGTAGTGACAGCCATTTAGTTAATATGTTTTTTGTCACTGTGACCTTGACCTTTGACCTAGTGACCTGAAAATCAATAGGGGTCATCTGCGAGTCATGATCAATGTACCTATGAAGTTTCATGATCCTAGCCATAAGCTTTCCTGAGTTATCATCAGGAAACCATTTTACTATTTCGGGTCACTGTGACCTTGACCTTTGACCTAGTGACCTGAAAATCAATAGGGGTCATCTGCCAGTCATGATCAATGTACCTATCAAGTTTCATGATCCTAGGCATAAGCGTTCTTGAGTTATCATCCGGAAACCATTTTACTATTTCGGGTCACCGTGACCTTGACCTTTGACCTAGTGACCTGAAAATCAATAGGGGTCATCTGCTAGTCATGATCAATCTACCTATCAAGTTTTATGATCCTAGGCATAAGGATTCTTGAATTATCATCCGGAAACCATTTTACTATTTCGGGTCACTGTGACCTTGACCTTTGACCTAGTGACCTGAAAATCAATAGGGGTCATCTGCTAGTCATGATCAATCTACCTATGAAGTTTCATGATCCTAGGCATAAGCGTTCTTGAATTATCATCCGGAAACCATTTTACTATTTCGGGTCACAGTGACCTTGACCTTTGACCTAGTGACCTCAAAATCAAGAGGGGTCATCTGTGAGTCATGATCAATGTACCTATGAAATTTCATGATCCTAGGCCTAAGCGTTCTGGAGTTATCGTCTGACAACCACCTGGTGGACGGACCGACAGACCGACATGAGCAAAGCAAAATACCCCCTCTTCTTCGAAGGGGGGCATAACAAATATTCGAAAGTCTGCGTAATGTAGTGAAAGCAAGTTAGCTTTTGCTTCTATAGGTCCTGGGTTTGATCCCCAGAACAGGCACATTATTTTGTTCTATTTCTTAATATTATTATTTAAAGATATGCCAAACATTACAGTTTTGTTGGTTTATTAATTATATGATTTTTTTCAACAATGTGGAAATCTGTTTTTTAAAAATCCCTAAATTATTCCAGTTTTGCTAAATGCATTAGAGTCACAGGTTTGCAACTTCATATAGTAAATATTTTTGACTCAACAAAAGCATCAACAGTCTTCTTGTCAATCCCTAACATTTCCTTATATATGTCTTCTTTCGTGAATGGCAGTAATTGATAAAAAAAATGAATCCCTGAATGCTTTTCGTAAGTATTCACTGTTAACATTTTCCATGTCCTTTGAAATTCGCAAAAACACAATACAATTCAGCTGGTTCCCATCCACACTCACACTTTTTATAACATACAATACACACTGGAAACCAGTCGATAAAAGGGAAACAAAACACAGATACTCCCATTAGCTGTTAACAATAACTAACATGAATATAAGAAGATGCTTGGATAATTCCAATTTGTTTATAGGATAAGGGTAAATTTAATCTCCCAATTGGGAAAAATGGTCAGAATAAGGAATGGTATCGTTTTCTTGTAGCAACTTTATGTAAAGGAAAAATGCTGTATTTTAAAACAATTGCTTACAGTTTTGCGGCACAGAAGAATGAGCCAAACCAAATGCCGGAAGTGACCAAATGAACACCAACCAAGACCTTCCCGTGCTCTTTGTACGTCTTCTTGAATCGTTGGAACACAGTCAAATTTTGATCATCTGCTTCATTGTTTTTCTGGCTGGAAACATTTGAGTCTGGTGAGGCAGTTGTTGACTTGTTTTCTGGGTTGCAAGGTGGGTCTGATGATGAAATGGTTGAAGTTGTGGTTGAACTGGCATCTGTGCTTGTAGCACCTGCAGTCACTGCATTGTCCAGGGGTTTGGAAGAGTTCCCAGCGCCACCAATGCTACTGTTGCCTTTTTCTTCAGACCTTAGTGCTGGATGTTTGGCAAATGTTCTCATATAATAATTCAGTTGAAAATTTACTTTATTTGAATGTGATATTCTGCCCTTTCTGCTTTCATTGGAGGACTCTGTGATGCATTTTTGAACTGAAAGCATAGAAACACTGCTAAACAAGAGATGTGTTTGTTAGAAACACAATGCCCCCTATTGCGCCGCTTTGAAATAAAAATTCAATATATAATTTGACAAGTTTAGAAATTACCTCCCTTTTAAAGCTTATTACTTCCCTTGGATTGTATTTTTTACTTTTGACCTTGAAGGATGACCTTGACCTTTCACCACTCAAAATGTGCAGCTTTATGAGATACACAAGCATGCCAAATAGCAACTTGCTATTTTTAATATAGCAAAAGTTATGGCCAATGTTAAAGTTTCGGACAGACGCACAGACTGACAGATGGACTGACGGACAGTTCAACTGCTAAATGCCACTCTACCGGGGGCATAAAAATGATAACACTATTATTTATGAGTATATAATAACATAATTGATTTTCAACTTGAACATATATCAAACCCTCAAATTATAAGATCTCAAGTCTGGAAAAAATACTTTTGGGCGTACAATTACTTGTTTCAGAAATGGTATTTTCCCATTTCTTAAGTATGAATGTTGGTAAAAATGCCATATATTAAAGTGATATTATGGGCATCTTAACAGTATATAGGAGTCTATCGCAACCGTTGTTTATTTTTGGTGTTTTCACTTCATATACACTTATATTTGTTAATGCAGCATCAACATACTAAAACAACACCCCGGAAAGAGAAAAATAATCCATTTGAATATCAACCAGTACTTTCGTTTTGACAACTGACGACAGAAATGATTCAATGTATGATGTAAGTCTAAATGTAGTTTTCATACAGATTCGTTCATACGACACAAAGACACATTTTTGTTTCAGGGGTCTAGCGAGTGGCCGTTTTGTTTTGCCAACGCCGAGGGCCGCCGCGTCGGCTTATCAGTTTTGCCGATCGTTAACCGCCGCGTCCCAAATCATGCAAACGCCGCGTCTGGCGGGATTTTCTTAATCTCCCTCCAGGTCAATCACCGCGGAGTATGGGGGAAATTGGGGAAAACGCGTGGAGTGTACTGTACCAACCCTGGGGCGCCCCGCCCACATAGACCACACCCACCCAAAATTGCCTTTTACTATAATTTCTTCATTTCTACACTGATTCACTTCTAAATGATACTGAACTTCTCTTACGACAATACAGTCAATCTCAACTATGCATGGCCCCATTACCAACCCTGGGGCGCCCTGCCCACATAGGCAACACCCACCCAAAATTGCCTTTTACTATAACTTCTTCATTTCTTCACCGTTTCACTTCTAATTGATACTGAACTTCTCTTATGACAATACGGTCAATCTCAACTATGCATGGCCCCATTACCAATCCTGGGGCGCCCCTGGGTCAAACATGCGGCGTGGGGATACGCGTCAGCCTCTGCTGCACCATTTCTAGTTTACGTATTGATTTCACTATGCTCACAATGTTGGCCACAATGTATGTTTACATTGTGTCTTTTATTGACTGAAATATAAGAAATAAATGTTTAGATTTTTGTTAATAAGTTGCTTTTTAGCTCACCTGATTGCTTAGGTGGGCTTTTGTGATCGCTCTTTGTCTGTCGTATGTCCGTCCGTCGTCCACATTTGGTTTGTAAACACTGTAGAGGCCACATTTCTTGTCTGATCTTTATGAAACTTGGTCAGAAGATTTGTCCCAATGATATCTCGATCGAGTTGGAAACTGGGTCATGCTGGGTCAAAAACTAGGTCACTAGGTCAAAAAAAGAAAAACCTTGTAAACACTGTAGAAGTCACATTTCATGCCCAATCTTCATGTAACTTTGTCAAAATGTTTGTCTTAATGATGTGTTGGTTGAGTTCAAAAGTGGTTCCGGTCTGTTGAAAAACATGGCCGCCAGGGGGCTGGGCAGTTTTCCTTATTTGGCAATAGAGAAACCTTGTAAACACTCTAAGAGGCCACATTTCTTGTTCGATCTTTATGAAACTTGGTCAGAAGATTTGTCCCAATGATACCTCGATCGAGTTCGAAACTGGGTAATGCTGGATCAAAAACTAAGTCACTAGGTCAAAAAAGAAAAACCTTGTAAACACTGTAGAAGTCACATTTCATGCCCAATCTTCATGTTACTTTGTCAAAATGTTTGTTTTAATGATGTGTTGGTCGAGTTCAAAAAGGTGAGTGAACTAGGGCCATCTTGGCCCTCTTGTTATATATTATATAGATCTCAGTAATTTGCTTAAAGTACAAAATCCGTCAAAAGATCATTGACTCTACTGCGTTATTATTATGACTTATACAAATTTGATTTTGACTCTTGAAAATATGGTCCCCAAGAGTCATTGAATCTTGAGATTTGAGGTCTAAGGAAAGCCCTGCCAAGATACAATACCAAGACAAGTGTATTAAATAAAATATAGCGACATCAGAAAAGGAATCCCAAAAACAAACTTTCAAACCTTATGAAAGCAATACTGTGGGAAAAATAAAAGGAACTTTATTGACTGTTATTTTATAACCCTGCATTTTGATGAAAAAAAGACACTTTGAAAAGTATGCAATGAAATAACTCTCAAATGCGCAAAAGCACTTCTATGAAATTCTTTTTTACAATAATTTCAAATTGTGACATGTTTGATGATTAGAAGTCTTAGAACAGATCATCAGAAGAAAAAACACACCTTTGAATTACATGTTGTATTTCAGTAAATTTGCTTAAAATTATTCAAAAAAAGTATTTTAACTTGATTTGTGAAATTGTTCAATGAAATACATTTACACATAAGTAAGCATTGACATTTGTCCAGCCTTATTTCACCGAGGGAAGTAGTAGTTGCAATAATTCAACTCTCAGCTTTATAACCCAAAGGGTTGCCAAGAGTTGCAATGCGCCTTCTAATGTCCTAAGGTGCAAAATTTGATCACCACTGCAATGGCTAAGGAACACTGATACTGCAAAAACGTATCAACGTTTACCTGTCTAAAGCATAAACTCATGCAAAGGGTACCATAAAAGCAAGAACCAATTGTTTTTTATTTGCTTTGTTATTGTTTCGTACGCTCTATTCACCATATATGGAAGACTGTCGGAATGTTGCCAACTTTAAGTGTCGCTATCAGTTAGGTAGCAGTACACCAATCTTTTGCACATCGTTATTTGATGTAGCCTCAGTCGATAACAATGTTGAATATTTTCACTGTTTCAAATTTCAACATAACAAGAGATGTGTTCGTCAGAAACACAATGCCCCCTATTGCGCCGCTTTGAAATAATTTAGTTTTTTTTGTGTTTTTTTGGACCTTTGACCTTGAAGGATGACTTTGACCTTGAACTTCCACCACTCAAAATGTGCAGCTTCATGAGGTACGCATGCCAAATACCAAGTTTCTATCTTCAATAATGCAAAACTTATGGCCAACGTTAAAGTTTTATTTCGGACGGACAGACAGACTGACATACAAACTGACATACTGACTGACGGACAGTTCAACTGCTATATGCCACCCTACTGGGGGCATAAAAATTGTCATCAAGAATAATGTGTTTTTTAGAGTGCATGCGAAGAATCACTTCGGTAAGTTACCATTCAGGTACAGTGCTTTCAACATGATTTTTCAGACACCCTGGGGCCGTTAAGGGTGGGGTTTTGAGGGCAGCCGGGGCTCCTCCATACATAAATGTTTTTAAAACAATTAATTTTGACGTTATTTGGTGCGTTTTGACTCTTCAAGAAAAAAATACAGCTATAAAGTCATTCATAACATCATTTAAAAACAAATGTTTTTACCCTTCCAGGCAAAGTAACGCATGATCCCAACTAGATCCATTCCCAAATACATCCGTATCAACCAGACTCAATTACTGCATACTTATTTTTTTCCTTTTGCTATTCATTTCCCAATAATCGCTTATATTCCATTGTAAAAAGCAAATTCTGGTAATGTTGAGGATAAAAGTGCTCAAGAATTTCATAAACACAAACATTCGCCATTTGTATTAAGTATGAAATAAATTTAAGCGTATGTGACTTTTTAAAGATGTGACGAAATAACGTCCAATAGGATGGGGGTTTCTCACTTAACACGCGTAATCAACTGACGTACCGATTCTATGAAACAATTAATACACCAACACTAGACATTGTACATTTCCGCAAATTTTCACATGCTTTTTATTGAAACAAAGAAACACTATTAACATGAAGCGCTGTTAATTTAAAGCAAGCATTTATTAAAGTGGCATTAACATTAAAATTCGGTAGTGTGTTTCGGATTAAAAATTGAATTATGCTGATGGAAGAATTCAACAAAACAGTTGTGTGTAATGAATTCAACAATAATTTGTTGAGAGTCAAATAAATGTTGTGACCATATTATGCATGAAATGCACAATATCCACGAGGATTGCACCCCGTTGCATAATCAGTCTTCTCAGTAATTTGCCGAGATTTCAACGTTGAGATGTAAACAAAGCCAAAAAACTGTCACAAAATCAAACACTTATGGCAATTACGTCACTCGTGGTCTGCATGATTTTACTGCAGATATTGACTGCCTATGAATGCTGTGGCTCCAGACAAGCGTGCGCTCTCATTGGCCAATTTGATTGTCCAATTCATCGACACTCCGCCTTTAGGCGGGCTTAAGGTGGGAAACTCAAAATATTGGGCGAAGTTGATAACGCTTTGATCTTAAGAAGGGCTAGGTGCAGAAAAATACGCTAATCAGTAAATTTCAAGCACCCCACTGACTCTAATTTCAAAATTCAAGCGCCCTGGCAAGGGACCGTTAAATGGCCTGTGGAAAGCACTGAGGTAAATTTAATGTGTTTTTGATGTTTATTCAACGCTTTTATTAATTGGTAATGAATGATGTCTGTTTAGTGATGGGCACTGATCTGCCGCATACTGGGGTTGTCTTTATAAACGGGTGCATATTAGTTGAAATAATTAACTCTCAGCTTTATAACCCAAAGGGTTGCTGAGAGTTCCAATGCGCCGTCTATTGTCCAAAGGTGCAAAATTGCATAACCACTGCAAATGCTAAGGAACACTAAGGGTGTCACGATACGCTCACCTTACGATACGATACGTATCGCGGTACAGTGTGCCGATACAATACGTATCGCGATACGTATCGTCAGATTGACACAACATACAAACCATTTAAAACAATTTTTCAATTTTATTTAAAGACCTCTACATATGTGTCATGCAATATACAAAATATCATATAATGTCATGAAAGTACACGAATTGACAATTAGTTATTATTATTTACAAATCTAAAACTGTGATTAAATATGAACACGAAATTATGAATATGTTTAAAAATACGTAATGCTTTATGTTTCTTTTACAACGATAGATTATTTAAGTTAAAAATTAAACGTGTTTACCAACTAGTCAAACTGGCTATCTTTGCTTGTGCCGTAAAAAACTCCAAGCGTAATTCTTAGACCAAATCAAATATTGCACCTTGTTTCGTGACGTAGGCGACACAGCATATGGTTGAGTGGTTGAAATTGTTTTAATGGTTTCAAAGAATTTGCAAAATTCTCAGCGGAATCACGAAATTAGAGCTCATGCTTAGGAAATTCGTAGCGACTAAAGTTGTGATATAAAGCAAATGTTTATAAGCAATAAACGCCCACCACTTTCTTACTGATAACACAAAATGCTTCCATATTTTTATTATAAGCTCGCTGGAGTTGATTTCAATTCAACATCCGCCCTTTTTTGGGGGCGAATTACAGTTACTTTCCTTGAAATACGTCATGGAAAATGCCGTACCGTACCGTACCGTACGGACTCGGAGGCGTATCGTGAACCGTACCGAGAGGAGACTATTACGATATACCGTCCCACGGAGTACCGTGACACCCTTAAGGAACACTCCCTGTCTAAAGCACAAACGGATGCACAAACTGATGCAAATGGTACCATTAAAGCAAGAAATAATTGCTTTTAATTATCCCCACGATTTTCGGAGAAAAAGTGAGGATTATGTTGTTATCTCTGCCGTCCGTCCTGGCCACAATCTCCTCCTACACTATTAGCACTAGAACCTTGAAACTTACACACATGGTAGCTATGAGCATATGTGCAACGGTGACGGCAACAGAATTTTGATTTGACCCCAGGGTCAAAAGTTATGGGGGTTGGGGTGGGGCCGGTCGATTTTCCTGCGACCGCAATTCGAAAAAGGCTCATAACTACTGTCCCTTCAGATAATGCTTTCATATTTGGTATGCATGTGTATCTAGACAACACCTTTCCATGGGCATACAATTTTTTACCCCTGTGACCTTGACCTTGAACTTGAGGTCAGTGTTCAGGTTTCCAAATCTGCTACCGCGACTCAAAAAAGGCTCATTACTACTTTGTCCCTTCAGATATTGCTTTAATAAATATTTGGTATGCATGTGTGTCTGGACAATACCTTTCCAAATTCTGGTAAATATTTAGGCATACAATTTTTGACCCCTGTGACCTTGGCCTTGAATTTTTAGGTCAGCGTTCAGGTTTCGAAATCTGCGACCGCGATTCGAAAAAGGCTCATACCTACTGTGTCCCTTCAGATATTGCTTTCATATTTGGTACGCATGTGTATCTGGACAACACCTTTCAATGCGCTTAATTTTTTTTTATTTGGGGTCCGCGTTCAGGTTTCAAAATCTGCGACCCAGATTTTTTTTAAAACTCATAACGCCTGTGTCCCTTCAGATATTGCTTTCATATTTGGTACACATGTGTATCTGGACAAAACCTTTCCATGCGCATAAAAATTTTGACACCTGTGACCTTGAACTAAGGTCCGCGTTTAGATTTTGAAATCTATTACCGTTCAGCCAACGCGGAACAAACATATTTCGCGATCCGCGGCATCAAGGCGCAAGGAGTCAATGCCGAGTCAGCCGTTGAAGACGCGTCAGTATGCAGCGGCACATCGCATTTCGCCGCGATGCTTCACTTCTGTCCGCCGAGGCAAGAAGCAATCTGTGACAATACGCCGAGTCGATGTGCATCGTAAAATAAAAATCTTTTTAAAATGATAAGTGAGTCAATACATCTTAAAAGAACAATTATAATAATATCTAAAATCATAATTAATTTAATGTATCTATTACTGCATACTTACTATTTTTCTCGTCGCTACTCATTACCCGATAGTCCCGTATATTCCAGTTTACAAGCAAATTCTGGTAAATATTTACGATACAAGTTCTCATGAATTTCAAGAAATACAAACATACGCCATTTTTCTTAAGTGTCACATAAATTTTGGCATTTGTTTCTATTTAAAGATGTGATGAAATAACGTCCAATCGGGGCGGTTTTTTTCCACTGAACACGCGTAAATCGCCTGACGTGATGTTCATGTTTTATACAACACAAAATACACCCACACTTTCCATGCAACGTTCTACATGTTTGCATAATTTTCACGCACTTTTTATAGAGACAAAGGATATTTAAAGCACTGTTTATTTGACGCTAGAATTTAATTATTAATGTTGCGTTAGCATTAAAATTTGGAAGCGTGTTTCATATTACAAATTTAACAAGAGATTGCCAAGCAATATTGTCCCCTACCGGTGAAACTCCACCATTGTCAGTAAAAATTGTTTTGTTTTTTTATTTGTTGCCATAGCAACCAGAATTCTTGACGTAGGAAAGAAATGAAATGACGTGCATACTCTCCATATTGCCATCTATCCATGTTTCAAGTTTCATGAAAAAATATGAAGAACTTTTAAAGTTATCGCAGGATCCAGAAAAGTGTGACGGACTGACACACAGAGCGCAAACCATAAGTCCCCTCCGGTTTCACCGGCAGGAGACAATAATGCTTCTTTGAGAATCGAACGAAACATTTACAGTTCTGCGTAATTAATTCAACGATAATTTGTTACGGCGCATTAAGTGTTAAAAATAATTGAGGACGTGATATTATATAAATAGTCTATAAAGCATCATATAAAAATCATATCTGCTTATTAAAACCTTGAAAATAATAACAATGAAAGTAGCGTAAATATAGGTTTCGACGCTGCACAAATGTACATGTAGGTGTATACCTTTGCACTCGATTCGCCACGTCCGTATGCGGCAGAGTTATGCCGCGAAAGTACGCGAGGTTAATACAGACTCGGCGTCATTGCACGGATCGATGCTGCATGCCTCTGTGATACGCCACGTGAACACACAACGCGGCCACCGAATACAAATTTTCTGGCCGTGGCGAGAGCGAGGAAAATGTTTGTTCCACGTTGGATGTACTGTATGTGGCTATTTCTGCCATCTGCCTGTCCGTCCTTGCCTACCTATTTTTAAAAGGAATACAGTTTTTGATTGGTTTCCTCGAAGTAACGTGTTTTCTCGATAAAAATACGTTTTAAACTAAAAGCCGGGATCATCCCGGATCGATGAAGGTATAAAACACGCCATTAACACAAAGTTACTATAAAATTATTAGTTATTTATAAATTTTAAATAATTTTAATTTGTTTGATCGATTAGAAGTGTTTTGACAATCTTTTTTACGCAATTCAATTAGCAAAACTAATATTAATGGTCGATCCCAGCTTTTAGTAGAGAGTTAACCCTGTACAATTGTTACGACTACTGTAACACGTTATTTTGCGACACCTAAGATTCACTTACCATTTGTTGTCAGACGGTAACCGCGGCAATCTATGTAAAAAAGGTTTTAACATTCATGTCGTTGTTTAAGTTTGGCTTTAAGGGTGGGGATGGGGGTTCCTCGGATAAGAAAAGAAAAGGGAAAGAGGAAAGTAAGCTGAAAAAAAAACAAGGAAATTTCATCGAAATGGCATGAAGATTACAAATAGATGTCTTAAGTAGATGAATATTGAATTCATTAGCATTAGTAAGGCAAGCTAATAAGAATGATTGAATCATAATTGCGCATCTCCATGCACAAGAAAATACAAGTTGAAAGATAAATATAAACGTTTTGATAATACTTGCAGGGTTCCCTCTGGGCTTTCAAAAGTTGTCGCCACTTACTTTCGCCAAATTTAAAAAGTTGTCGCCACACTGGGGCTACATTTGGGCAATGAAGATCATGTTATTATAATACAAACAAAAACTGAGCATTTACAGTATGTTAAAGGAATTGATTTAATAACAGTAGTATTAATAATAACAACACATTTAGCATTGTTAATTAAATAAAGGCACATTCAATCAGTTGTAACTCTTGTTGATTGACACCTTCTTAGCAGCCTGAATATGTTGCCACAGTTTTGGTGCTTCAGAAGCTTTGTGGTATTCTGAAAATACAAAAAGGGAAATATAATATTAATATAATACTAATAATAATCAATGAATGTGAAGTATATAAATAATATAAATGTGTGCTAGCATATGATCTAATACATAGAGCCCTTAACACAACAGTCAAATAAAATAAGCATTTGTGTATATCAAATGTCAAATTGATTTCCATGTGCTAAAACTATGTTTAGCATATTTTTTTAAGGTACATCCGGTAGTGAATGAATTGATAAGTGTTGAGGATATAAAGAGTTCACACAGCATAGATTGTGTGTTGGAAATCATATTGAAGGAAATGAAATTCTGATAAACAACTGTCTTTGTTTGGTTTTTGTTTGTTAGCTGGTGAACAATAGCGGTGGGAACGTTTGCATTTTGAATGAGTCTCAAAATAAGCAGCATCTAATGTTCACTTTCTGTCCGCCGAGGCAAGAAGCAATCTGTGACAATACGCCGAGTCGATGTGCATCGTAAAATAAAAATCTTTTTAAAATGATAAGTGAGTCAATACATCTTAAAAGAACAATTATAATAATATCTAAAATCATAATTAATTTAATGTATCTATTACTGCATACTTACTATTTTTCTCGTCGCTACTCATTACCCGATAGTCCCGTATATTCCAGTTTACAAGCAAATTCTGGTAAATATTTACGATACAAGTTCTCATGAATTTCAAGAAATACAAACATACGCCATTTTTCTTAAGTGTCACATAAATTTTGGCATTTGTTTCTATTTAAAGATGTGATGAAATAACGTCCAATCGGGGCGGTTTTTTTCCACTGAACACGCGTAAATCGCCTGACGTGATGTTCATGTTTTATACAACACAAAATACACCCACACTTTCCATGCAACGTTCTACATGTTTGCATAATTTTCACGCACTTTTTATAGAGACAAAGGATATTTAAAGCACTGTTTATTTGACGCTAGAATTTAATTATTAATGTTGCGTTAGCATTAAAATTTGGAAGCGTGTTTCATATTACAAATTTAACAAGAGATTGCCAAGCAATATTGTCCCCTACCGGTGAAACTCCACCATTGTCAGTAAAAATTGTTTTGTTTTTTTATTTGTTGCCATAGCAACCAGAATTCTTGACGTAGGAAAGAAATGAAATGACGTGCATACTCTCCATATTGCCATCTATCCATGTTTCAAGTTTCATGAAAAAATATGAAGAACTTTTAAAGTTATCGCAGGATCCAGAAAAGTGTGACGGACTGACACACAGAGCGCAAACCATAAGTCCCCTCCGGTTTCACCGGCAGGAGACAATAATGCTTCTTTGAGAATCGAACGAAACATTTACAGTTCTGCGTAATTAATTCAACGATAATTTGTTACGGCGCATTAAGTGTTAAAAATAATTGAGGACGTGATATTATATAAATAGTCTATAAAGCATCATATAAAAATCATATCTGCTTATTAAAACCTTGAAAATAATAACAATGAAAGTAGCGTAAATATAGGTTTCGACGCTGCACAAATGTACATGTAGGTGTATACCTTTGCACTCGATTCGCCACGTCCGTATGCGGCAGAGTTATGCCGCGAAAGTACGCGAGGTTAATACAGACTCGGCGTCATTGCACGGATCGATGCTGCATGCCTCTGTGATACGCCACGTGAACACACAACGCGGCCACCGAATACAAATTTTCTGGCCGTGGCGAGAGCGAGGAAAATGTTTGTTCCACGTTGGATGTACTGTATGTGGCTATTTCTGCCATCTGCCTGTCCGTCCTTGCCTACCTATTTTTAAAAGGAATACAGTTTTTGATTGGTTTCCTCGAAGTAACGTGTTTTCTCGATAAAAATACGTTTTAAACTAAAAGCCGGGATCATCCCGGATCGATGAAGGTATAAAACACGCCATTAACACAAAGTTACTATAAAATTATTAGTTATTTATAAATTTTAAATAATTTTAATTTGTTTGATCGATTAGAAGTGTTTTGACAATCTTTTTTACGCAATTCAATTAGCAAAACTAATATTAATGGTCGATCCCAGCTTTTAGTAGAGAGTTAACCCTGTACAATTGTTACGACTACTGTAACACGTTATTTTGCGACACCTAAGATTCACTTACCATTTGTTGTCAGACGGTAACCGCGGCAATCTATGTAAAAAAGGTTTTAACATTCATGTCGTTGTTTAAGTTTGGCTTTAAGGGTGGGGATGGGGGTTCCTCGGATAAGAAAAGAAAAGGGAAAGAGGAAAGTAAGCTGAAAAAAAAACAAGGAAATTTCATCGAAATGGCATGAAGATTACAAATAGATGTCTTAAGTAGATGAATATTGAATTCATTAGCATTAGTAAGGCAAGCTAATAAGAATGATTGAATCATAATTGCGCATCTCCATGCACAAGAAAATACAAGTTGAAAGATAAATATAAACGTTTTGATAATACTTGCAGGGTTCCCTCTGGGCTTTCAAAAGTTGTCGCCACTTACTTTCGCCAAATTTAAAAAGTTGTCGCCACACTGGGGCTACATTTGGGCAATGAAGATCATGTTATTATAATACAAACAAAAACTGAGCATTTACAGTATGTTAAAGGAATTGATTTAATAACAGTAGTATTAATAATAACAACACATTTAGCATTGTTAATTAAATAAAGGCACATTCAATCAGTTGTAACTCTTGTTGATTGACACCTTCTTAGCAGCCTGAATATGTTGCCACAGTTTTGGTGCTTCAGAAGCTTTGTGGTATTCTGAAAATACAAAAAGGGAAATATAATATTAATATAATACTAATAATAATCAATGAATGTGAAGTATATAAATAATATAAATGTGTGCTAGCATATGATCTAATACATAGAGCCCTTAACACAACAGTCAAATAAAATAAGCATTTGTGTATATCAAATGTCAAATTGATTTCCATGTGCTAAAACTATGTTTAGCATATTTTTTTAAGGTACATCCGGTAGTGAATGAATTGATAAGTGTTGAGGATATAAAGAGTTCACACAGCATAGATTGTGTGTTGGAAATCATATTGAAGGAAATGAAATTCTGATAAACAACTGTCTTTGTTTGGTTTTTGTTTGTTAGCTGGTGAACAATAGCGGTGGGAACGTTTGCATTTTGAATGAGTCTCAAAATAAGCAGCATCTAATGTTCACTTTCTAAAAGTCGTTTTACACTCTGAACTTGCCATTTTGACGAGTGAAACAGCAATATGTCACCGTTTAAATAGAACCAATAGATGTAAAATGTTTTACTATTTTCTATTATTACACCGATTTTTCTAAAAACAATCGATACTTACCTTTTTGATTGTCATTGTTGTCAATTTAACGGTCTTGAATCTGCTTTGAACACTGTGACAAACACTTCACATTTAAGCGCAAAGTCGGTATATTTCAATATTGCCTTATCTCTGAAGCAATAAAACTGCCGACCAATTAAGATAACTTGCAACAACACCCCAGATAATCGCAATTATCACCATAACATTCCACTTTGCGGTAGTCGGCAGTCAGCACCACGCTCCATTGATTACAGCTGTATCGCTTACACCATGGAAATCTATAGTATTACGACTGCCGTAAAGCGGCTGTTAAACACAGCGTCTTTTGTCATTTTAAGAAAATATGAACGCAGAAAAATGCCGATTTTTTTAAAATCGCCATTTACGAAATTTTGTCGCCAGATTTTTTATTTTGTCGCAATTGGCGCCAATGGCGATCGACAGCGGGAACCCTGACTTGGGTCAGGGCACATGAAAGATTGGTCAGGGCTAGTAGGTTCTGCATTTAAGAGCCCGAATGGGCTAGTTGAAAAAAAAGTTAGTGTTAAGCCCTGTGCACTTTTTGGAATTTTGATCTGACCCCTGGGTCAAAAGTTATGGGGGTTGGCGTGGGGCCGGGTCAGAGATAATCACTCCTTTTTTAAGGTTATTTTACATTAATTTCTTCATTTCTACACTGATATACTTCAAATTGATACCGAACATCTTTTCTGACTATACGGTCAATCTCAACTATGCATGGTCCCATTACCAACCCTGGGGCGCCCCTGGGTCAAACATGTGACGTGGGGATACGCGTCGGCCTCTGCCGCGCCATTTCTAGTTTTCTTTGCTATTCTTTTCCACGCTCTATCCACCATATTGGGATCTGATGTAATGTTGCAGACAAAAAGTGTTGCTATCGATTAGGTAGCAGTTCACCAATCTTTTGCACATTATGATATTTGATGTAACCAAGTGGATAACGATGTCGAACAGTCATCGAATATTTACACTGTTCGAAATTTTGAAAATGAAAATGTCAACAAGAATAGTGTGTTGAAATATCGTTGTGTTGTATAGGTTGTATGCAAAGGATAACGTCTCTAGGTTGCCATTCATGTAAATTTAATGTGTTTTTGAACTTTATAAAAAGCTTTCCTTAATTGCTAACCAATGACGTCTGTTTAGTGATGCACATGAAATCTGTGTGCAAAACTGCGATTGTGTTTATGAAGGGGCGAATATGTACTCCCAAAGCCGCCACAGCACAAATTATCAAAGGCTCTGGGAGTACGTTTATATGGACTAGGGTGCATATGGACTCCCAGAGTCATCATAGCATGAATAATCAAAGGCTATGAGAGCCTGTTTATATATGGACTAAGAGAAGTAGATGGTCTAATTATTGTGCCCACAGGGATAAGATGATGTCAAATCCTTCTCATGATAAAGTGGAACAAAACGTGGTATTGAGTTCAATAATTGTTTTGCACATCGAGTCATATTTAAAGATAATTAATTTTAATAATCTATTGGTGTTTTATTGTTGCTTTATACTTCATATTCTTACCATTTGAACATGATGAAACACATTGCATGTGCTGTTGTGATACAATCCATCTTTCATAGACATAGTAATTTGAAACACTTTTGAACGGCTGACCGTTCCCAAAGAACGACCATAAATATTGCGATCTAGATAATTTGCTGCCTAGCATTGTTGGTGTATGTGTTCTATTTGTGCATACACTGTATTATCCTTAAGGAAATGATATAGACAACATGAAATTTTGACACTTGTTGCCCTTAGGTTACCATCCGTGAGTCGGTAACTTTTTTGCAACATTGCAGAAAATATCAAACCTTACCTTTTAAGATAGGTTACACAACACTTTACACGCACATAATTTGTATATTATTCGGCGCTATTTGTCTAACCCAGGATTTGACCTAGTCTTATTTTTAAGACGCGCAAAGAATTTAGAGATACTTTTTAAATGGACTAAATTCTCCAAATATAACCAATATAAAAAATACCTTAATAGTTGAGAGCGTCAACAAGTTGGACTAGATTTGACCTTTATTAACATTTATCAACAGCCAATAAAATGTTTGCGAAACAACTGTTTCCCTTTTCAGACTTCCAGTCTTCATTGTAATGTAAAACAGGGTTAAGAAATTATATTGGTTAAGGTGCCAAATATCGTTAATTCTTGCAACCTTGTTTCAACATAAAATGAATATCCTAATAATATGAGCCTACATTGCATTCCCATTTTCAGTAGTATGGTTCCCAAATATAATACAAAGGGGCAGGTAATCCAGACTACATTTTCAGAAGCTGTCATGCGGTCCTTAAAATGCACAGCTGCAGAAGTAGAAATGGAATGCAGAGAATGGTTAAGAACAGCCTCTGATCGTGACAGTGGCAGAAAATAAAAAAACGTGATGAAGCGTCCAAATAAATTCTAACTCATGTGTTAACACTTTGAATTAATTCTTCTACTGCAATTGTTTAATATGTGAAATCCTCTTTGAACTTGTAATTACTGATTTTATACAACTTTTCTTTGAATATTCATAATGATGGAAGCAGTGTTTTTCGGCTTAGCTGTTTAACGTCACTTTTGACCTTACCTGACCTTTGTAAGTGTCCAATAAAATTCAAATAAAATTTCCCGCGGCTAGACACGAATGATTACACTTCATTTATTCCATAGGCTGATTTGAGCATACCACCAGAACATTGGAAACACGACAGCGTCTTTGTAACACTCTTTTACTGCGTGTTCAGCATGAAACAATTGTTTCTCTAATGAAAACGCTTGATAGATAGAACAGTTTTACACTCAACTCTTGACATCAACACAGTTTGTGCGTGCGCCTTTTATTTTCAGAGGATTGCCAGCGCCAGAGCGTTTGTACTTAAAGTCTTTGTTCTCATATTTAGTAATTACTTCCATATTCCTGTCTGCGTACTAGTATATTTAAGTTCATAAAAGTATCGTTTTTCCCTATCCTGATATTCGTTTTGGCCAAACCATTTAAAATGGTTAATTGTTTTCGAAATTGAACATTAAACATGTAAAAGTATAAAGTTTTAAACAAGCTGTCGTTCCAGCAGTGGAAGCGTGGCCTCACTTTAATGCATTGCATTCCAAGCCGCAAGGTCTCAGGGTCAGTTCACGGCCAGTAATAAAATCATTATATAATATAGACGCTATCGCGTGAACTATAGATGAACAGGAATTTTCTTAAAACCAGAAATATGTTAAATGAAGATATTCAGCGATGTAATTATGGTATGTCAATAATAGATTCTTAATGTGTTTTCAACAATACCATGATAAATATTATTTTTGATTAATTTAACAAGAATTATTCCACCATAGTGACTAATGTATTAAGCATAAGCGCGATGATTCTCGATACTGTTAATAATCGAATCAAAACAGGTTTGTTCGAAGCACGCGCGCATAAATATTTAAAATATGTACGGATACTTAGCGTGTGGCCGGTTGACTCATATGTTTTAATTTCACTTTCATTCCTTTTTTGGTTTTCTGTTTTGTATCTATAGGTCTATGACCAGCAATATGTAATAATGTAAAATAAGCCGCGAAAATTCCGCTTAACATCCCGTACTGCGTGTGATGCAGCTAAGAACTGCACATAAAAAGACATTCGCTATCTTTGATCTCATTCATTGAACTCTTTATCTTTCACCAACTCCAACCACAATCAATGCCGTATATCTTTTTGTTAAAGATATTTCTTGTTAAAGATATTTCTTGTTATTGTTGTTTAGGCTTTATTACTTAAAAAGCTTTATTTGGGTATGTGTTACTTAAAGTCCCTGTTTAATATATTCTTGTTCTAATCATTTTAATTTGTCATTTTTTAAGAAAACAAGTTTCATATATTTTGTATGAATATTGCATGAAGACAATTTTCTCGTATTATTTTCTATCCAAACATTCTAGAAATTTCCTCATTTTGAATTTGATAAGTGACAGAACTTATTTTATTTTCAAATGATCGTTACCTGGTTAAAATAACAGAGATAAATTTAATATATGTTAGTTTAAGGTATTTATAAACAAATGTTAATACGTTCCAGCAAACTACTCAATTATATATCACTCAGCAATCTATTGCTCTGTCCTACTGCAATATATTCATTAACAAATACTGTCTGATTGATTTATACTGCATACGACGATTACTTATCATTGCTTTTTTGCAGCATTTTGGGAATGTGACCCACATCCGTGAAATCGGGAAAATGTGTGGCTATATATATTTACCTGCAGTTCAGAAAAAGTACAACTGATGATATAATTTTGTATTGTTTAGTACATTTGTTAAAGGGATCTTTTCACGCTTTGGTAAATTGACAAAATTGAAAAAAGTTGTTTCAGATTCGCAAAAATCGTTTTAGTTATGATATTTGTGAGGAAACAGTAATACTGAACATTTACCATGGTTTAATATAGCCATTATATGCATCTTTTGACGATTTTAAAACCTAAAAATTATAAAGCGTTGCAACGCGAAACGATTGAATAATTTGGAGAGTTCTGTTTTTGTCGTTAAATTTTGTGAAACTACGAAGATTGCTTATATAACGTATAAAATACTTCAAGAATATGTAATCGGCGGAATAGCTCAGTAGGCTAAAGCGTTTTTACTTCAGGACTCTGGCAAGACTCCAGGGGTCACTAGTTCGAAACCTGGTCCGGGCAATGTTCTTTTCCTTTTTTTAATTTTATTCTTGATTTTTTACTGGAGCTTTTACGATCCAATGTTTACATTTATCGATATAAAGCATTTAATGAATAATTTAAAAAATGCCAAAATCTGTGAAAAGGCCCCTTTAAGCCTTATTCCAAATGTCAGGGTCGTACGCAGGAATTTTTGACTGGGGTGGGGGGCCGAACCGGAGGGATGCGGGAGGGGTCTTCCCGCCCGATTTTTTTTTTATTTGGAACTTTTAAATGTGAATCTTTATGCTTAAAAACTTATTTTGTGATATAAATTTAAATATAAAAAGTAAATCAGCACCTTTCTGAAATCTAAAGCTTTAAAAATAGGTGTGAAATTCACAACCACGTGTAAAGCTTTAGATTCCAGAAATGTACGTGTGATGTTTCGTGAAGAAGGAGAGCACACTTTGACAATTAAAAACGTTTATTAAGAAAAGTATCATAAAGTATGACTTACATATAACCATAATAGCATTTTCTCTTTGAATTCAAACCACCTATACAGTTTTAAAGTAAATTCATAGTCAAATATTTACCATCTACTAGGCATTTTTACATTCACCATCATCAACACATTTACACCATCACAATCGTCTACAACTCCTACATTAGATTAGAATTAGACATTTTCTATATAATAACCGTTATCTGGAGTTTTTTACGCAGCTCTTTCAGATATTTCACTAATTTTCGGTATGTGAGTCTACCTGCATGACCTACAGATGAAGTGTGAAATTCGTTCCGGTCCATTGATTTTTGACGAAGTTATGGGCCTTGGATTTTTAATTTTTCTCTACAATAAACGTTTTCCGGAGGCTTTTTACGCAACTTTCATATATTGAGCTGGTTTTAATGCCCCCGATAGAATGGCATATAGCAGTTGGACCGTCCGGCATTTCATTTTCCGGAATTATTTTCAAAACGCTTGATATAAAAGATATTGACCTGGTATTTGGTGTGTTAGTGTACCTACATTACTTACAGATGAAGTATGAGTTTCGTTCCGGTCCATTTATTTTTTGCGAAGTTATGGGCCTTTGACTTAGACACAGAAACTTACCAGTTCAAAAAATGACGAGGGGTAATGACTGATTGGGGATGTGTGTACAAGGCGATAAGAAAACTTAGCCATGGGGCTTATCTCCACTAGAGATCACTAATCCCCTTGTTTATCAGGGGCAGTAAAAACACATATGCTATTTTATTTTGAGGGAATATGTTCTGTTGGCCGTTTAATGAGCGAACAATTTGAAGAGGGCCCATTATTTAAAAAAAATCCTAACTTAACTGCCAGCTGGGGGAGGGGGGCCGGGACCCAGGGCCCCCGGCCTGGGTACGGGCCTGGATTTGACAGCTATTATTTCCCATCTCAGACTATTCAACAATTACGAATTGCTTGACTGGATTTAGGGGAAAAGATGTGTTCTGCCACAGGGAACATGACCCTAAACCTTAAAGTGAAATTTCTAGTCACTTGTACGTTTACATTTTGTGCCAATACTATATTGTTATTTTTTGATGGATAGCAATTTGCTGAACTTACTTGTCACCATTTTATTTATTGAATGACAACTATGTTTTTTGCTGAATAGTCGTTCTTGTTACTATAGTTTGTGGTCGAATGCCAGCTATGTTGTATTTTTCTGTGTATAGAATTACTTCTATGTTGTCTATTTTTCCGACTAGTCTTACTATTGTTACTATGTTTTGTGCATCGATCGAACTACTAATATGTTGAATTAGGCCGACTAGACTTACGTCTTACTATTTTTTTGTGTATCGTATGACTACTATGTTGTATTTTGCTGACTAGTCTTACTTGTTACTATTTTTTGTGTATCGTATGACTACTATGTTGTATTTTGCTGACTAGTCTTACATGTTACTATTTTTTGTGTATCGTACGCCATCCAGTTTAAAGAAACAGTTTTTTTTTAAATAAATTGCCAGGTTATAGACCAGGTTTGTGTCATTTATACATGTATGTATGATAATTTCCCATGTATACATACTACATGTTGTATACGTTCGTGTTTTAGCATGATTCTCTATGTTATTTACATTTGCTGAATATTCTTTTGCCAAAATACAAAACTAAGTCGGTTTGTCATTTAACATTTTGTTTAAATATGTAAATTGTTCTGTGTATGTACCAGTAAAATTATAGGGTCTGATTTAATAATTGTTTTACATGTGTTGTTAGCCAATTTGTACATGTATATATTAATTAGTTTTACACCATAAGAATAAAAATGATGGAATGAGTAATGAATCAGTATATTATTTTACATTTTCAGTTTCAAGTCAGTAGTATAATTAACAAATACTTTAATCCAGTTTGGTTGAAAATGATGTTAAAATTAAATATTGTTTGAAGAAAATTTTCTTTCATTTATTTAAGGAACTGGTTTAATGGTAGGCACTTAACACTACCAACAATTAAAAATAATTGAGGCTAGAGTGAGGGACTGAGGAATGGTTAAAAATATACCAAGTTGGCTCAAGAACGGTATCGCCGATCTCGGGACGATATAAATACCGATCCCGGGCCGATATAAATACCGATGTCGGGCCAACATCGAGCCGTGTTACACATCCGATCTCGGACCGATATAAATACCGATGTCGGGCCGATATTGAAATAAAATGACCACAACCCATTCAAATTTATAAAGAGTGTGTCTTAAAACACAGGTCGAGATGTGTGTTTTTTTTTCCAAATCAGTGATACAGCTTATCACACATGCTAATCTTATTTGACATGCATTAAGCCCCGTTTCCCTGAAAGCAGCCAATATGTACAGATTTCAATGATAAACTGGCCAACGTTGTCTTACAAGCTGTTAAATACACACTACTATGTAGTGTACCAGTGAGAACAGGCAGATGCGGTGGTTAGAGCAGACGCTTTTAGCATTCGTCGTCTGCTTAAATTTAATGGAGTTATCCACACAGGCAGTCACGTGTTACGGTTCCTACCGTAGCTAAGCCCATACTGATTTGCAATATTGCGTCTGCATTAATTGGGAGCTAACGCTCACAAATAAAAACAACAACAAACAAATAATACTGGAAGTAATTAAGGAGGTGATATGGATACTCTTTATTAATTTGAACCAGTAAGTTTCTTTGCCTAAGTCCAATGCCCATAACTTCGCCAAAAAAAAATCAATGGACCGGAACGAAACTCACAAGTCATGTAGGTAGACTCACACACCAAATATCAGGTCAATATTTTAAAACGTCCGGAAAATGAAATGTCGAACGGACAGTCCAACTGCTATATGCATTCTACCGGAGGCATAAAACTCAGCCCAATATCTGAAACAGTTGTGTAAAAATACTCCGGAAAACGGATTATGGTGGTTTATTTGAGTTGATGATGGTAAAAGTAAAAATATGTAGTAGATTATTAACATCCTATTAGGAATTTACTTTGAAACTTTAGAGGACGTTTGAATTCAAAGAGAATACAATATTATGGTTATATATCAGTCATAATTTCTTAAATATTTCTTAATAATTAAAAGGCTTTTGATTTTCATAGTTTGCTTTCTTTCTTCATCAAACATCATACTTTGCTCAATTAATCTAAAGCTTTAAATTTCATTCCAATACCGGAGGGAGGGAGAGAGGGAGAACGACTTTACAACTTTCGCCTCAGTCGTCGATTAAATTAAGTTAGGTAGGAGTCCTGGGTCACACTCTGGGGCCTCACATAATGACAAAACGCAGCATTAGGCGCGGAATGACATAATAAACGTTCAAGTACACACATACACCAAAGATCTATTAATAAATCTTTGCACGCACATTGTATGTTCTTGTCAAAGGGAATTTAAGGGTCTACTATTTACACTAATACGTGGATTGCGTTTTACAAATTTACGATCACTTAGAGAAAGTAAAATTAGATCATGTAGTCATTGCTTCTGCTAGCAGGCGATTTCAATAGTAGAACCAAAGATTATTTTGACTGCATACCATCTGATAACTTTAAATACATTTATGGTAACGTTGAATATGAAGGTAGTTTCTTTGAAATTCCACGATGTAATAAAGATCGAATTGAGCAACAATTTTAGGCGCTCGTTGGTTAACCTTTGTTGTGTATTCGATATTAACTTTTGAATGGACGTTTTTCGTCCTATAATAAAGGCGAATATACATGTTTTTTCTAATAATGGGCTGTCAACTGTTGATTACATAATTGCCTCAAATGGACTCTTCATAAATATTATAAAGACTTCCAATTCTTAGATCGTGACGAATCCGATCACTTTCCAATTACGTGTAACTTTAAATTGCAAAATAAATTACCAATTAACGTTAATAGAAATCAATCTGTCTGCGAAATGAGGAAACTTACATGTTTTAAATGGAAAGAAAACAAAGCTGATGTTTTGAAAACATTATTTAAAAACATGATTGCGATAAATAGAGAGACTATTAACGATTTAATTACAAACAACATTAATGAAGCATTTTTTTTTCTTCCTTATATAAAACAGCTGGCAAATGTATGCTTAAAAGACCAGCATTGATGGCTGGTTTATTGCAACCCGAATGGTGGGACCAAGTTTGTGAATAAAAAACACTATAAATATGCTGCGTTACGTCGTTTTCGTATAACAAATTCACACAATGATTTGATAGATTATACGAATAAACGAAGCGAATTTAAGATCTTTTGTAAAAATAAAATACTTGAATATCAAAACACTACGAGAAATAATCTTTTCAACTGTAGAAACAGAACTGACCTATTCTGGAAAACTCTTAAACATATATAAGAATAATAAACCCGCTACTAGTTGTGACATACCTGCCGATACATGGCATACTTATTTCAGTACATTATTTTTTAATGAAAACTCTTTAAGTGTAAATTCTGAGAGTAATAGCGTGTCTAACGACGCAACCGCTAATGGTCTTAATGCGCAAATATCAATTGATGAGGTCACTCGATCGTGATGTCGAAATGTATAAATATAATCTGACAAATAATAAAAGTTGCGGCATTGGCGGAATACCTTCCGAATTTATTAACATACTGTTGCAAATATAGCTCCATAATTTTGCATACTTTTAACACTATATTTGAATCTGGTTTATTCCCACAAACATGGGCAACTTGTGTTATATTCCCAATCCAGAAATCTGGCTCGATTACCGATCCTGGAAATTACCGAGGTATCTCAATTACAAATACAATGTACAAGCTATGTTCAAGTATAATTTACAAACGCCTTTACGCATGGGCAGAAGCGTATACTAAAATTAATGAATCTCAGGCAGGATTACGCAATGCATATTCAGCAGTTGACACTATTTTTTGTCTTCAAGCAATGATTAAAAAATATCGTACCAAAAGAAAGGGGCGTTTGTATTGTATATAGGTCGATTTTAAAAGGGCTTTTGATAAAATTAATCACATTTAATTATTTAAAAGTCTCGAAAAAAGGGGCTACATGGCAGGTTCCTCTGCACATTAAAATCAATGTATAATAACTTACAGTCATGTATTAAGATTAATTTCTCAGGAAGGATGAACTGTCCTCTAATTGATATACAACAGAGTTCTTCCCCTGCAACGTTGGTACCAGACAGGGAGACAAAAAAGTTCAACTATCTTTATTTATTGATGAATTATCTTTCTTTTTAAACGTAAAAATGTGGATCTGGTATTTTTATTAATAACCTGATATATTATATTTAATGTTTGCATATTATATAGCAAACTGCAGAGACTGTTCAAAAGTTAAAACAACAATTAAATGTAAAAGATACATATTGCGAAACTACTGGAATGGAAGTCAATTTAAATCAAAGCGCTGAAGGCACTGAAGTTGTTCGCTGTTGTATAATCTTAGACACAACTCAGTTTTCAAAATTATGTTATAGCTTTTTATATCGCAAGTTTGAAATGAACACACCCCCATTCAAATGTAAAAAGAGTGTGTTGATTTCTGGGATTTTTCAAATAATTAATAAAAAGTTATTTTTAGCTTCATTTTGGGAAAACAGGGCTTTATGCATATGCATTAATTGTCATCCCAGTACCAGAGACTGTCTTTCAACGAAAAACACCACATAATCATGTTTCGTCATTGATTAGCTTGTGCGCATTGCACAGACTAATTAGTGTGCACATGCTAATCTTATTTGAGATGCATTAAGCCCCGTTTTCCATTAAAGCAGCCAATATGTAAAGATTTCAATGATAAACACTAGACTGGCCAATGTCGTCTTACAAGGTGTTAAACAATATTGATTAAATACACACACTGCAGTAGTAGAGCAGACGCTCCTAGCATTTGTAGTCTGCACACTTTTACTGCAGGTAGTGAAGACAGGCAGTGGTTATCGTTCCAACGTAGCTTACATCAGACTGACTTGCATTTATCGTTCCTAGCGTAGCTAAAGCAGACTGACTTGCAAAACTGCCTCTCTCTAACGCTCACAACTAATATCAAAGCGCTGAAGGCACTGAAGTTGTTCGCTATTGCATAATTTAAGACGCAACTCATTTATCAAAAGTATTCGCAAGTTTGAAATGAACACACGCCATTCAAATTTATAAAAAGTTTGTCATAACGCACGGGTCTAGATTTGTGTATCATCATATTTATTTTATAGAGATAACTTAGACAAAATAACAACAATATGGCCCTTTTTGGACGCTCTGGCAGCATAGAAAGCATGATGAAAATGGTAATGAGAACTGAATATAAAGACAATTTGCAATCACCATCATATTAAATGAATATTGTTGGAATAATGAATACCTATCTCACTAAGAATAAAATTTCATGATGAAAATTCCCTGTAAAAAACTATTGATTTTTGACACCATATACAAATTCAAAATATACAATAAGATAATTGGTGAAAATAAATAAAAAATAAATCTGCGAGCAATACTTTTTACTCACGAATTAGGTAGTCATAAAGACAGCCCTGTTGACCCGTACTCGGTTGTTTATGCATTACTTGTTACCCTAGCAGTTCGCACGGTATCAACAACCCTGACCAAAACATAGGTATAGAGCACTAATGCGCTTTTTCGGCTTAGCTGTTTTACCCAGCTTTTCACCTTAAATGACTTTTACATCACGGCAGCAGATACGCGTGAATATTTTCGAATATTTCATAGGCAGATTCGAGATAAAAACCTCTGAACTTTGCCTACGCCACCGTGTCTATGATCAGCGCAAAGGTTGTAGCACTGTTCAGTGTAAGGAATTCCGGACTGCTCTCTATATGTTCAAACGACACAAATTATGGCCCAGTTACAATTACGCGTTAAAACCCATCTCGCAGAATTTCAGGGTCAGTACTCGTTCACTAAATCGTGCGGGGAATATATATATATATATATATATATATATATATATATATATATATATATATATATATATATATATATATATATATATATATATATATATAATATAACACAGTTTTGCTTTCAAGATAAGAAAACTAACACTACTGAAATAGTTTAGTGTCAAGATAAGAGAAGAATTGTTTAATTATCCAACCAAAATGTTTGCCGTACTCTGTCAGCACGTCTGGAAATCGTTCCCGACCGTCTGGAAAGGCTGCCCTTATTTACCACTTTGCTATTTAGAATTCATTTTTGTATCAAAAGCATCGTGCTAAAATGTGCCATTTAAATTCGCAATTAGATTTTTAATGTCCCTCGTCATGCGAAAATGGGTCTTACCCCATATGTGCCCATCATATATATAGCCCACTCAGCATGCGCATCTCTCAGTCTGGTCAGGAGATAGATAATGAGACCATAACACATTGAGTGATTTTATGACGAACAGCATCGCCTCTGACCAGACTGCGCAAATGCACATGTTGGGCTTAAGATACGCTGGGCGAAACGCATAAGACCCATTTTCGCATGACGCGGCTATGAAAGTGTGATTTAAATGTGTCGAAAGAAAACTGCATGTAAATCAAATCTTAACATACGATATATTTCGATGGTGAAGTAATGCACTCATAATAAGGGATGTGAGGACACATGTGATGTGCACTTCCGTTGTATAATTTTTATCTGCTTACACTATTGTGTGGTTTGACAATGATAACACACATTTAATGCGGTGAATATGCGACTTACCGGTGAAAAAACAAAAAAGTTTTGTTTTCAATTTAATAATTAAGAAACGTTAATTTCAAACTTTACTTCAAAGTCAGCATTTACGCCGACTACATTTAAAAAAAGATATTTCTTGATATATTAAGCCGTTTTTATACCCCCACAAACGAAGTTTAGGGGGGTATATAGGAGTGAGCTTGTCTGTCGGTCTGTCGGTCGGTCCGTATTAAGTGTCCGCTCTCTATTTCAAGTAGTTTCTATCCGATCTTCACCAAACTTGGTCAGAAGTTGTATCTACATGATGTCTAGGCCAACTTCGAACATGGGCCTTGTCGGATCAAAAACTAGGTCACGGGGTCACTTAGTGCGTTTTAAACATTCAGCATGTTTTTACCGCTCTCTATTTTAAGTAGTTTTCATCCGATCTTCACCAAACTTGGTCAGAAGTTGTATCTAGATGATCTTAAGGCCACCTCGAACATGGGCCTTGCCGGGTTAAAAACTAGGTCACGGGGTTACTTAGTACGTTTTACACATTGAGCATGGTGTCCGCTCTCTATTTCAAGTAGTTTAAATCCGATTTTCACCACACTGGGTCAAAAGTTGTAACTAGATGATGTGTAGGTCAAGTTCGAACATGGGCCATGCCGGATCAAAAACTAGGTCACGGGGTCACTTAGTGTGTTTTAAACCTCACCATGTTGTCTGCTCTCTAATTCGAGTAGTTTTTATCCAATCTTCACCAAAATTGGTCAGAAGTTGTATCTTGATAATGTCTAGAGCAAGTTTGAATATGGGTGATGCCGGGTCAAAAACAAGGTCACGGGGCACTTAAGGCGTTTTAAACATCACAATGTTGTCCGCTCTCTAATTCAAGCAGTTTTCATCCGATCTTCACCAAACTTGGTCAGAAGTTGTATCTAGATGATCTTAAGGCCAAGTTCGAATTTTGGCCTTTCCGGGTCAAAAACTAGGTCACGGGGTCACTTAGTGCGTTTTAAACATTCAGCATGTTGTCCGCTCTCTTATTCAAGTAGTTTTCATCCGATCTTCACCTAACTTGGTCAGAAGTTGTATCTAGATAATTTTAAGGCCAAGTTCGAACATGGGCCTTGCCGGGTCAAAAACTAGGTCACGGGGTCACTTAGTACGTTTTACACATTGAGCATGGTGTCCGCTCTCTATTTCAAGTAGTTTAAATTCGATCTTCACCACACTTGGTCAGAAGTTGTAACTAGATGATGTGTAGGTCAAGTTCGAACATGGGCCATGTCGGGTCAAAACTAGGTCACGGGGTCACTTAGTGTGTTTTAATCCTCACCATGTTGTCCGCTCTCTAATTCAAGTACTTTTTATCCAATCTTCACCAAAATTGGTCAGAAGTTGTATCTTGGTAATGACTAGAGCAAGTTTGAATATGGGTCATGCCTGGTCAAAAACAAGGTCACGGGGTTACTTATGGCGTTTTAAACATCACAATGTTGTCCGCTCTCTAATTCAATTAGTTTTCATCCAATCTTCACCAAACTTGGTCAGAAATTGTATCTATATGATGTCTAGGTCAAGTTTGAATATGGGTCATGCCGGGTCAAAAACTAGGTCACGGGGTATCTTAGTGCATTTTAAACCTCACCATGTTGTCCGATCTCTAATTCAAGTAGTTTTCATCCAATCCTCGCCAAACTTGGTCACACGTTTTATCTAAATGATGTCTAGGACAAGTTTGAACATGGGCCATTCCGGGCCTAAAACTAGGTCACGGGGTCACTTAGTGCGTTTTTTAACATTCAGCATGGTGTCCGCTCTCTCAATTAGTTTACATCCGTTCTTCACCAAACTTGGTCAGAAGTTTTATGGAGATGATCTTAAGGCCAACTTAGAACATGGGCCTTTCTGGGTCAAAAACAAGGTCAAGGGGTCACTTAGTGCGTTTTAATATATATGCATGCGTGTCTGCTGGCGTTATTGTAAAAGTCATTTACGTAGAAAAGCTGGGTAAAACAGCTATACCGAAAAAGTTCATTAGTGTTCTATACCCATGTTGAGGTCAGAGTTGTTGACACCGTGTGAACTGTTAGAGTAACAAGTAATGCATAAACAACAAAACATTTCTCATGCATGTTTATTGTTTTACTATTTTATCATGTATGTAGATATGTTTTATCATGTTGTATCATTATACTGAAATAAATCTATCTATATCGAACAAACCTGTTTTAGTGGTGTGTCGGGCATTGCTATTTGAATCAATTATTAACAATATCGAGAATCATCGCGCTCATTCTTTACAAATTGGTCAAAATGGTGGAATAATGCTTGTTTAATAATTAAAAAAAATATTTAGCATGGTATTGTTGAAAACAAATTAAGAATCTATGATTGACCTACCATAGTTACATCGTCGACTATCTTCATTTAACATATTTCTGGTCTAAATACGACTCCAGTTCACATAGTTAACGCAATAGCGCCTATATTATAACAATCCGTTTACTGGCCGTGGACTGACCCTGATACCATGCGGCTTGGAATGCAATGCATTAAAGTGAGGCCACGCTTCCACTGCTGGAACGACGGCTTGTTTAAAACTTAATACTTTTACATGTTAAATGTTCAATTTCGAAACAATTTAAAATGGTTTGGCCATAACGAATATCAGGGAAATATAGGGAAAAAGATATACGGCGTTGATTGTGGTAGGAGTTGGTGCAAGGTAAAGAGTTCAATGAATGAGATCAAAGATAGCGAATGTCTTTTTCTGTGCAGTTCTTAGCTGCATTACACGCAGAACGGGATGTTACGCGGAATTTTCGCGGCTTATTTTACATTATTACATGTTGCTGGTCATAAACCTATAGATACAAAACAGAAAACCAAAAGAAGAATGGAAGTGAAATTAAAACATATGAGTCAACCGGCCACACGCGAAGTATCCGTACATATTTTAAATATTTATGCGCGCGTTCTTCGAACAAACCTGTTTTAGTGGTTTGTCGGGCATTGCTATTTGATTCGAGTATAAACATTATCGAGAATCATCGCGCTCATGCTTAATACATTAGTCAATATGGTGGAATAATTCTTGTTAAATTAATCAAAAATAATATTTATCATGGTATTGTTGAAAACACATTAAGATCTGTTATTGACATACCATAATTATATCGCTGAATATCTTCATTTAACATATTTCTAGTCTAAAGAAAATTCCAGTTCACCTAGTTCACGCGATAGCGTCTATATTATATCAAAACGCTGAAGGCACTGAAGATGTTCGCTATTGCATAATTTAACACGCAATTCATTTTTCAAAATCAATCGCAAGTTTAAAATGAACACACGCCATTTAACTTTATATAGTGTGTGTCATAGCGCACGGGTCGAGTTTTGTTTGCACTTTTTATCATCCTTAGTATTTCATAGAAGTTACTTAGACAAAATAAAAACAACATGCTTTTTGGACGTTCTGAAAGCATAGAAAGTATGATGAAAATGGTAATGAGAACTTAATATAAAGAAAATTTGCAGTCACCATCATATTAAAGGAATATTTTTTCTAATATCAAATAACTATCTCTTCAAGAATATAACTTCATAATGAAAGTTCCGTGTACAAAACTTTTGATTTTTGACACCATATACAATTTCAAAATATACAATTATCTTCGTATCTTGTGTATGGAGGAATAAAAGTATATAAACATTGCTGTTAATGCTTTACTTGTTACCCGAGCAGTTCACACGGTGTCAACAACGCTGACATAAACATAGGTATAGAGCACTAATGCGCTTTTAGGCGTAGCTGTTTTACTCAGTTTTCATCTTAGTGACTTTTACATAACGCCAACAGACACGCATGAATATTTTCGAATATTTAATAAGCTGATTCGAGATGCAACCTCTGAATTTTTGCTACATCACTGCGTATGTGCTCAATTCAAAGGATGAAGCACTGTTCAGTGTAAGGAATTCCGGACTACTCTCTGTATGCTCAAACGACACAAATTGTGGCCCTGTTACAATTACGCGTTACAATCAATCTCGCAGAATTTCACTTTCACCTCCAAGATGAGAAAACAATCATTAGCGAAATAGTATAGTGTCACGATAAGAGAAAATCGTTTAATTATCATACCACAATGTTTGCCGTACTTGGTCAGAACGTCTGGAAATCATTCCTTAATGTGTGGATAGGCTGCCATTATTAACAAGTTTGCTATTTTGAATTCAATTTTGTATCAAAACGCGTTGTTCTTAAATGTGTCATTTTCAATTCGCAATGAGATTTGTAATGACCCTCGTCATGCGAAAATGGGTCTTATTCCATATGCGCCCATCATATAAATAGCCCACTGAGCTATCTCTCCTTCTGGTCAGGAGAAACATAACATATTGAGTGATTTTATAGCGAACAGCATCGTCTATGGCCTGACTGCGCAAAAGCACATGTTGGGTTTAACAAACGCTTGCCGAAACGCATAAGACCCATTTTCGCATGACGGCGCTATTGACGTGTGATTTAAATGTGTCGAAAGAAAACTGCGTTTAAATCAAATATCAACATACGATATATTTCGATAGTGAAGAAAGGTACTAATAACAAGGCATATGAGGACACATATGAAGTGCTCTCCCGTAGTATATTTTTTATCTACTCACACTTATGTGTGGTTTGACAATGCTAACACACATTTCATGCTGTGAATATGCAACTTACAAGTGAAAAACACAACACAATAGTTTAACTTTTGTTTACTTGTATTTATTTATTTAGATAAGTAAATTGCAAACTTTATTTCAAAGTCAGCGTATACGCCGACTACATTTTTAAAAGATATTAATTGTTATAAATATATTTAATATAATATATTTAGTTGTTTTCGGTTTTAGCGATTATAAAGCATTTTCGAGGTTGCATATAGTATGCCTGTAGTTATTGATGAACTCATATCCAACTGTCTATGTATTGAGAACTGTGAATATAAACAAGCTAAACCTTCTACTAACCTTCTACTATTGCGTTGCTAGCACCCGTAAATACAAAAGATCGCCGCTATCTGTTGAGAACCAAAGAACGTTTTCCAGAAATACCCGCTGTAGTAGCATGAACGAGGTTACGAAATAGGTCATTCGTATTATTATTATAAATTGTTTGTTATATTCGGGTTTAGCGATTATGGAACATTTTTTGTTTTTGTCTATCGTATCGCTGAAGTTATTGTTGAACTTATGTTCAACGTTTTAAAAATTGAGAATATAAATAAGCGTTAATTTTTTACCGAATCTATTAATAGTCTCAATTTACGACCGGTACTACGTCATTGAGGTGTATGTGAGAGCGTAACCTATTGCGATGTTATCGCCCGTGGACTTTCCTTTGTTTATCGACAGGCGCATCTATCAATAGCCTTATATTATGAATGGACTGAGCAAAAATACTACGTCATGAAGACGCTGCAGAAAGTGGACTATTTTATTCATTCATAAACAATCTCCTCCGCGACACGTACAATACGATCATTGTTTATTGATTCTTTTCTATAAAAGCACCGTTCGAAACTATTGCATTTAACACGATATTAATATCATGTTACTATTTGTGAATGAATATAATTGGAGAACTCAAACCTCTTGCATAAATTACACAACTCTTTCTCGCGCGGATACGCGTAGTAAGCGGGTATTGGGCTCCTAGTAGCTAAGCCGTATCGACCTGAATTTTTAACTAACCACCTTAGACGGTCGCTAAGCGACCATCTAATAACGATTGTTTTGCCTGCTGCGAACTGACCCTGATACCTTGAGGGTTGGAATGCGATGCATTAAAGTGAGGCCGGCTTGTTTAAAACTTTATATTTTTACATGTTTAATGTTCAATTTCGAAAACAATTTTAAATGGTTTAGCCAAAACGAATATCAGGATAGGGGAAAACGATACTTTTATGAACTAAAATATACTAGTACACAGACAGGAATATGAAAGTAATTACTAAATATGAGAACATAGCCTTTAAGTTCAAACGGTCTAGCGCTGGCAATCCTCTGAAAATAAAAGGTGCACGCACAAACTGTATTTATGTCTAGTGTTTAGTGTAAGTAAAACTGTTCTATCTATCAAGCCTTTTCATTAGAGATAAAATAGTTTCATGCTGAACACGCAGTAAAACAGTGTTACAAAGACGCACTCATGTGTCCAATGTTCTGGTGGTATGCTCAAATCAGCCAACGGACTAAATGAAGTGTATTCATTCGTGTCTAACCGCGGGAAATTGTATTTGAATTTTATTGGGCACTTACAAAGGTCAGGTAAGGTGAAAAGCTGGCTTATACAGCTACGCCAAAAAAAGGGTCATGTTGTTGTTATTCTGTCTAAGTTAAATAGGATGATAAACGGTGCACACACATCTGAAACCGTGCGTTAAGACACACTCTTTATAAATTTGAATGGCTTTTGTTGATTTGAAAAGTGCGATTACTTTTGAAAAATGAGTTGCGTCTTAAATTATGCAATAGCGAACAACTTTAGTGCCTTCGGCGCTTTGATTTTGATTGTGATAGTATTGTAATATAAGGAATTTATATTAATATCCGTGTTACTTATCTGGAAAACCTTTAAGGGTAGCGACTCCTGCGAGTTTTGCGAAAGAAGTTTTCTTTGGAAACGAGTACATTCCCTTGGTCAGGGAGAGACCAATCGAGAGCACCTGCTAGTGATGTCACCATTTGGTGCTGTATAATTTACACCGTGCTTTCCCGTCATGCACTGTAACCCCACCCATCGCTGTCAGATATGCGATTAGTGTATTAAAATGTCGGCACACGGAGATTTTGTGTTATATTCATGACAAATAGTGTTTTTCTCGGGCTCTCAGTTGGATTAGCCTCCTTGTAGCCCGAGAGTTGAGGATCGCATTCGCGTTGGAATTAAGTGAAATCGGGTGCCGGGTTTTGGACGGGATTTGTTAATGCTGTGAAACTGGGTTCTAGCTCGGTAAAGATATTCGTCCATTTTGTAAGATGGGGTGCTTTAGACATACTGATGAAGAGGAAAACCAGCGCAGGCAAACGAACAGAAAGATTGAGAGGCAGTTGCAACGGGAAAAACAGTCCTACCGCGCGACACACCGACTGTTATTGTTAGGTAAGTGAGTGATTAATTGGTTTTAACTGGGTTGACGCTCGCAATTTGTGTATTGAATGAGTGTCGTGTATTAGAAAACATCCTGTGGTGAGCCTCAAAGTTTTTTTTATTTCTAAGGTGCTGGAGAATCCGGAAAGTCTACTATTGTAAAACAGATGAGAATTCTCCACGTCAATGGATTTAATTCTGAGTAAGTACAGATAGCTTGTATTGATTTCTCTTAAAATGTCTCCCCATTAAAAGATCCACTGTGACAGAAGGTCATTTAATGATATTTAAGTTGCTGTCATTTTATGCCAAACTTTGATGGCAATACATTTTGTTGGGAATATAAGTCAGATTCGTTGTAATACTAACAAGAATGTCATTATTATCTTATTTGTAAATATTGTTGCATACAATCAAAACAGTTTTTTGGTGTTTCCACCTATTAAAATTAAGTAACCAATATATGTGGCAAATTAAAATATGTTTATATGCATTTTTGTTAAATATACTTTGATTAGTGAAGGCTTACCAATTGCTTTTACTCTTAGATTGGTGATCAATAGTCAGCTATAGATGGGTATTCACTTATTTTATTATTGAGTTATAATTTTAGGGTCAGGCCTGTTTTCCTTGTCCTCCAATTCTTTTTACCTTTCTTAGTGTTTTTCCCAGTAGTTCAAAGGGTCATGGTGCAATTACTTTCAAAAAGGGCATTTTAGCGTGCAGTTTAGGCAAAAAAGTGCAAAAACGCTCAGTGAATACCTGAATTAGGGAGAAACATGTAATCGCATCAGAGGGCAGAGGCAGTTCAGGGACTACCCTACGGGCGACTATGAGCGATAATTTCGCACTTACGCCCGTAATTTCGCCCTACGAGCCCAGAGAAGCGAAGATAAAGTCGCCCGATTTTTTGAGTAAACAAGACCGGAAAAGTGAAAATCAAGGCGCCCGATTATTTTTGCTAAGGCGTGCTACCACCCGCAGGCGATAAGCAAGTTTATTGTTTGTTGTTTATCTAACGGTGACATAATTTACCCCAGGCACCAGGGTTGGCACCAATCGACCGCCCCCGGTTTTAACCGGCGGTTTTTACCGGTTAAAACCGCCCCGGTCAATACTCCCGATGTGGTCATTACTGGTCAATACTGGTCAATTGAACTTTACCCCCAATTTTAATTTATATTCCATGCCTAATTAAACAATATTGATAATATAAATTAAACAGACATGTTGCAAATAATGTCTTAAGCTATTAATACCCACTATTTTATACCTGTTCATGCAATTTGTAGGCCAATCTCTCAAAATTTTGCAAATAAGTCAAAGTTGGTCAATTGGATTTTTCTGGTCGATTGAACTTTTTTTCAATTCTAATGAATTATGATGCTCAGATAATTCTGTGCTTGATTCAACAAGAACCTGTAAATTACTGTGTATGCGTTGTTCCTCATACCCCACTGTCCCCACAGTCTTCTAACAGTCTTCTCACCTATACAGGTTGGGGCACCCAAAACTGATAATAGGGCCTTAAATGGCACCTTTTTGACACAATCCTTACTTGTCATGTATTCTTGCATTGATTTCTTTAAATACTTTTTAAACAAAATAGTGTAAAAAACTTTTTTTATTGATATAAGAATATAAAAGTATAATAAGAAATAATTATTAAAAGAAAAAAATAATTGAAAAGAAGAGTAGACCCACAATTGGAAAACATAATTTGTTGGCAAAATCAAGAACTTTGATTGTTTATTCATTTGAATACCAATTGAACTTTTTAATATGAAAAGGAAAAAAACCCTCTTAATACAGAAAGGAAACAAGTTAGAAGTAACTATTAAATTAATAGTAAGTACAATGTAATCTTCTTTTGTGTGAGTGATATGAAATAGCAGAAGGGCAGATTTGCTTAATTGTCAATATCAGAGACATAACACTGCATGCATTTTATTACCAACTAAGAGGCCAGATTTATAACCCTAGAATACACAAGAGTTCTGTTTGTCCATCTGCTTATCAAATAGATATATCAGGGCTTTTTTTCCTGACTTTGTGAAGCGGCCCTGGCCCCCTTACTTTGTGAAAAAATGAGTCGCGAATTTTTTAAAATTGTGAAAAAATGAGTTGCAATCTTTTCAAAATTGTGACAAATTGAGTTGCGAACTTTTCAAAATTGTGAAAAATTGAGTCGCGAACTTCTTAAAATTGTGAAAAACTGAGTCGTGAAATTATTAAAATTGTGAAAAACGGCCCATTTTGTAAAAATTCAAGGCCATGTTAGGTTTGTGAATTGTCCTTTTCAAAATTGTGAAATGTCCTTCCATGGCCACTCATAAATAAGGAAAAAAAGCCCTGTATATCAATAGATAAGTGAAATGCAATGGTACCTACAATAGTACTTTAGTAACAGATGTGATACACTGAGATAAAGATATTGCCTTAGTCCTTATGTATTTGAGGCTGTTTCCGTAAATAATAAAGAAGTAACTTTTTACAGCTTTAAAGATTTTTTTTACAAAAAATAACTCAGCAAAAAGTTTATCAATTACAGAATAATTATTGATTTAATATAAAATGGCTCCTTTGTAATGTTTAAATGCTACAATTTTCAATCGACCAGTATTGACCAGTAAAGACCAGTAATGACCAGTATTGACCGGTTTTAACTGGGTATTGACCGCCGGCCCGGTCAATACTCAATTGACCGGTCAATATGCCAACCCTGCCAGGCACGGATCGTTAATTGACCGTGACAAAGCAGTCCCCTTAATATTGGTTGCTATAACAACACACTCATGCCTCTTCGCGCGTGCCGCAAGTTGTCTACTGATTACGTGATAATTGATTGACCATCCGATAATTGCAGGTTTTTGGCAGACGGCACGGTTAAAGAAAGTCGGCAAAAATAATTCAAGAAAAACAAACTTGATCAAAGGTCTATAAATTGCGTAGATCCACTATAAAGTCCAGCGAGTTTTGTCAGTTTGTTAATTCACCAAAAATTACGAGTAACATCCATCTTATATAAACTGGAATCAAAGTTCATTTTTTATACTATAAGTCATAAAACTACACATAAATATTGAGAAAACACATTTCCTCGATTAGATATAAATTATCCGAGTAGAATTAAATTGCTATGTCATGACCATCAACATTGCAAATGGCGGACGAATTGTAACATTACACACGCGTTCAATTCAAAGCTGGCGATTCACATTACCAGTAATGGTGATTCAATAATGGAGAGAGCATTAACTGGATTTAACAAACATTTGATAAGGTTTGTTAAACGGTTTACCAGATAGCAACAAGGAAAATTTTGATTGTTAAAGTAAACAGGTAAGGCATTCTTAAGTGAACATATTTCGGACATGTAAAGTATTCGGATAAACAGTAATAGATATACATGCACTAGATGTTCCATGCATTAAGGTTGTGTTTTGTTACAAAAGCAGTCATAGTGATGATGATAATATAATGATGATAAATGTGTGATGAAAAGGTGCTACCGGTACAAATATAAAATACTTAAATGTGTTAAATGACTTAAATGTGTTATGATGAAGAAGATTTTAGTGAGAATTTATTGTTTTTACAAATAAACATAGTATAATGATATAAATAATAAAAGTTGTAAAATAAACACGCTTTGTTTTTGATACTGTTTGCACAAACGTCTCCCTGATTTTCCAAACTTCTCCCTGTTTCAAAACAAAGGAGAAGTCACTTCTCCCTATTTTTAAGGCCTAGGGTAGTCCCTGCAGTTGTGGAAAAAAAAAACATAAAAAATAAACAAGCACATTTAATGGTAATTGATGTATTCAACTTATTTTGATTTATATTAATATATATACCTTGCAATGTACATTTAAGTTCCATGCTGTTTCAATAAGCTGTACAGCACGACAAACATAATAAAGCAATATATGCATATGAATCTGATTATACACTCAGTGTTTTCCACAGGATTTTTGTCAGGCGCCCAGGGGCTGATAGGGGTGGTTCGGGAGGGGTGTCCCCTGCTGACGTTGATTTTTTTTATAATTTAACGTGTCAATTGACGTTCTGTGGTGCGTTATAACTCAAAGAAAAACAGCGTCAAAAGACGTCATTTGGTGCGCTATGAAGAAAATCCCTCAGTCATTAAAAAATATATATATTGTTTAATTGTTTTAAAACTTTCCCGCATAGGTAGTAAAATCCCGACTTCCCCAATACATCTGTTTCAACCTGCAGTGTCCGACAAATCCATTGCCCGGAGCCCGGGGGCTACCAAAATTTTTCATCGGGCTACTGAAATTTTCCAGCTTACGCCCGCCGGGCTACTATAAATCTATAAGAGCGGTAGCCCGGTTTATTGACAGACATACGGAGATAAACACGCTGACCATGTGTTTGTACACTGTGTATTGCTTATAATCCGATAACAAAGTGCAATCAATTATCTAATCAGTCACCGATCACTTGCGGTAATGTCTTAAACAGTAACAGTGTATTTTAATCATCCAATCAGAATCAACATTTGTCGTCTGCTAATAATATAATGAGAGCCGGTTGGATAGTTGGCGCACATGATGCAACATCATTTCGCAGTTTGGAATTCTTTGTTAACCGAAACAATGAGTAATAGCGACAACGTTTTTGATGTCGTTAAATATCCAAGGACGCCAAACATTAAATAAATCAAAACAATAGCGGATTCTTCAAAATGGTAACGAAACTGAAAATCAATATTAATGACAACTTTGTAAACGCGGTTAACACCTGCTAATTACAGCGATTTTCCTCCTTCTTTATAAAGTACCGGTAAACGGTACTTTCCCAATCAAACGAAAATTCCCAAATTCCCAAAACGGTACTTTCCCAATCGAGCGAAAATTCCCAAATTCCCAATCGGCATCTGGAAAAATCCCAATCAGCGTCCGAATTTTTTCTCAAAACGATAGAAAGTTTCGTAAAAAAACCAACTTTCGGCGAGCGAACAAAGAAAATCGTATAGTTGTGTGTAACCACGCGCTCGATTAATTTCGGGTTTTATTATTCAGCGCATTCAATCAATAGAGTTGTTACTGTTTCCGGTTCTTTTGCCAGGCAGCCAGCGTACTGTTTTACGTCGGTTTGTAACCTTATCGTAGTTTGAAATGAGTCATAATAGCAAATATTATGCCAAAAAACCAATCGGAACCATCTATCACAGGACACATTGACAGCAATAATGATGCTGTGCAGGGAGGGATGCAAGCAACTGAGTGATGATCAAACATCAAAGATTGTTGAAATTTTCACAAAAATGAAAGAGAGAGACATTGCTTTAAAAGAGATTAAAACAACTAGTAATTGATTTGGTGTGTTCTTTATAATATTTTGTTATTTATATAAACTTTATAACTTAATGGTCATTAAGGCATGCCTGCAAATGATTATTTAAATGGGTATGTTCAATTAAGTATGAACTGTATGATGTATTCAATAAGACCCAAACTTCACGATGCGATTTTCCCAATTTCAGGATTTCACGACTCGATTTTTCCCAATTTTGAGGTTTTCACGACTCAATTTTTCCCAATCGGACCGGTACGGGTACTTTTCCCAATTGGACAAGGAAAATCGCTGTAATTAGTTTGCATTGTCAATTAATAATTGGATTAATCGACTGTTAATCAATAATCCCATATATGCCCGATTTATATTTTTAAAACCAAATTATGGGTGGGTAATATAGACGATAAGAGTCATAAACACAAATGTTTGAAATTTTCTAAAGAGTCGAATGAATTTCGGCATATGGTTCTATTTAAAGATATGATGAAATAAGCTCCCAATCAGGACCGTTGTATTGCAACATGCGTACCGGTAAATAACCTGCCACGGTTTGCACGCGTTGTGTACAGCTATTTTAGGTTACAAAATTCTACATTTAAAAAATGAATTTCTTTGTCCTGATAAAAAGCGCGCGAAAATTGGCGTGGGTGTATTTATTTGTAAATAAAATTTTCGTAGCGTGTACAACATTGAGATCATTTAATTTCCATTAAAAGTTTCGTTGTGAATTTCAACTAAAGTACCGGGGTATCTCGCAAATTATTTGGCATTGACATTTTCTCTTAATAAAATATCATGTAAGCACGCTGTATTGTTACCGTTACGCTGTATCAGTTCCTTCATTATTGAAACAATTATTGTATACTGACTGCACACAAGTGTCATAACATACGGATGCAATACGTAAATTCAGACAGTACTTAAAGTCGGACACAAGTAAATAAATGATTTAATACTCTTGATTTCTTGAAACTCGGTTTTTGTTGTTAAAAAAGGCAATTGCATTGATTAACACCATACGAGTCGATCGTATTGATCATCTAAACGCTTTATTTACGTTTACGACTTAACGTGCTGTCCCAATTTAAGTACACATACATGTGCACATACATGTAATATCTACATGTAGTATATGATTTTCTTTAGTACATTTACATTTAAGTACACGGTGCCTGTACTGTAACATTAATTTACGATATTGACTGTGTACATCAGACTACTTGCTGTTTTATGTATATGTATGTATACATATTATGTATATGTAAATGAAAAAATAAAATAAAGATGAAAACCTGCCTCTTATCATTTTGTAGGAAAATTTTATGGGTTACCAAATATTTTTATTGGTAGCCCAGTGGGCTACCTGAAAAATAAGAAATTTGTCGGACACTGAACCTGACTCTATTACTGTATACTTACTACTTTTCAAGTTTCTATTTATTACCCGATAATCACGTTTATTCCGTTTTTATAAATCACTTTCTGGTAAATATTTACAATAAAAGCTCTCAATTATTTCTTTAACACAAACCTTGCCATTTTTCCACAGTATCAAATAAATTTTAAGTGACTATTTATAGATTTGATGAAATATTGCCTCTGAACATGCGTCAATCCCCTGACGTGTTGTGTGCTTGTTAAAACGCTCAATAATACATGCACGCTTTCTATGCAAATGGCGCGACGTTGTACATGCTGCATAATTTTCGCGCTATTTTTAATTAAGAAAAAGATTCGACACAAAATAAATTTGCAATGCTAATTTCAAGCAAGAATATTTCAACGTTGCGGTAACATTTACATTCAGAAGTGTGTTTCGGATTAAAAACGCGTTAACATGGACTTACAGGAATGGTTTTCGGATTACAAATTTAATTATTCCCATTTGAGATTTCAACAAATATTAACAGTTGCATTATGAATTCAACGATAACTTGTTTAAACACTTTACGAGTCGAATAAATATTTTGACGGAATTATGCATGAAATTCATGTTGTCCACGAGGATTAGGGCCGGTTGCCATCATCAGTCTTCTAAGTAACTGGCAAAGATTTCTGTGGCCATTACATGTACGTCACGAGTCGTCTGCATGATTTACCTGCAGGTATTGCCTGCCTACTGCTGTCGCTCATACAAAGCGTGCGCTCCCATTGGCCAATATTGATTTTCTAATGCAGCGACGCTCTGCCTTTAGGCAGACTTTAGCTGGGTAAAGCGACAAAGGATCGTAAATCTGCTTCCAAAATTTTGGGCGAAGTCGATATCGCTTTGATCTTAAGATGCAATAACTGTCAGAATACAGTGATTGGAAAATTTCAGGCGCCTCGCGGACTCTGATTTCGAAATTCAAGCGCCCCGTTGAGGGACCATTAAATTGCCTGTGGAAAGCACTGACAAAGATCCACTTACATATCAATGAAACCATGTTTGGCTTATCCCATTTTCTAACGATAATCGTGTCAGATGTTTAACATTGCGAGCAAACTGATCGCTTACAATATGCAAACACTCGTTTCCGTGACATAAATCCATGAGTAGATTACAAATAAATATGTTGTTGCAATCTAAAACATTTTAATGCGTTGTTGATTATCCCGGACATTTCATTAATTCCTTCTAAACGTATGATCTCCATCGTTAATATGATCGTTTACAACGTTATTTGCCATTTTTGCTAGTCACAATTTTATTCTGTATAGTCCGCCATCTTGTTATCCCCACGCTTTTTGAAAAGCGTGGGGATATTGTGGTTATCTCCGCCGTCTGTCTGTCCGTCCTGGCCACTATCTGCTCCTACACTATAAGCACTAGAACCTTGAAACTTACACACATCGTAGCTATGAGCATATGTGCGACCCTGCACTATTTTGAATTTTGATCTGACCCCTAGGTCAAAAGTTATGGGGGTTGGGGCGGGGCCGGGTCAGAGATTTTCACTCATTTTTTATGTTATTATCCACCGCCAGAGGCGGAGGGATATTGTTTTGGCGTTGTCCGTCCGTCCGGCATTTTTGTGTCCAGAGCCATATCTTGGAAGTGCGTTGCGGATTTCATTGAAACTTGGTATGAGTATATATATGCATAAGAGGATGATGCACGCCAAATGGCATTGTACACCATCTGTTAAAAACAGAGTTATGGCCCTTTGTATCTTGAAAAAATGCTTTTTACTATAGGCACTTTTGTGTCCGGAGCCATATCTTGGAAGTGCTTTGGCGGATTTCATTGAAACTTAGTATGAGTATATATATGCATAAGAGGATGATACATGCCAAATGGCATTGTACACCATCTCTATAAAACAGAGTTATGGCCCTTTGTATCTTGAAAAAATGCTTTTTACTATAGGCACTTTTGTGTCCGGAGCCATATCTTGGAAGTGCTTTGGCGGATTTCATTGAAACTTGGTATGAGTATATATATGCATAAGAGGATGATGCATGCCAAATGGCATTGTATACCATCTGTTAAAAACAGAGTTATGGCCTTTTGTATCTTGAAAAAATGCTTTTTACTATAGGCACTTTTGTGTCCGGAGCCATATCTTGGAAGTGCTTTGGCGGATTTCATTGAAGCTTGGTATGAGTATATATCCCCTGCCAGAGGCGGAGGGATATTGTTTTGGCGTTGTCCGGCTGTCTGTCCGGCTGTCCGTCCGTCCGTCACTTTTGTGTCCGGAGCCATATCTTGGAAGCAGGGGTTTTTTTAGAAAAAGGGGAAGACGCTGGACGCTGGGTAAAAGGGGAAAATCGAGCGCGAAAGAGACATATTTGGGAAAAAAAGAAATTGTTCATTTCAATGTCTATAACTCACCTACAGACTTCAGGTTTTTTTTTTAGAAAAAGAGGCATGTCTCTGACCTTTTTGTTCTTAAACACATGAACAAGTATGATATTAAAGTCAAAGTCCTAAATAAAGTTGCAGGTGTAGATCTAGTAATGGGAAATGTTTTCAACTGGGGCTGGAGAACGATGTCAATATTATGATTTCAATTTCATGATGAATGGGTTGACGATCTAGCTCTGCTACAATATTGGAAGGGAAATGTGCGGCAGCTGCCGATTGTCTACTTTCACTTTCACAATAATCCGACAGTATTAATCGATGTTGATTACATGTACCGTAAAAACCCAGTCATAAGTTTGCCCGCTTATAAGTCGGGGGGTAAAAAATGATTCGAAAATCGGAGATTTTGAATATGTCCAAGTCATAAGTCGAGTCAGAAATTGTCCGTCCACGAATTTCATAAACAGACGCCATTTTAAATGTACGGGAAGTTTTTATTCTATACATAGACCATGACATCATTATAGCCCTGTGCGATGTAGACATAGTGGGCACGTGTTTTATGTACGGTACTTTGTGTAATATAATCAATACAATATATATTTAGGAAATCGAAAATAATAGATAAAAAATATAGACAAGCAAATCATTATGAACCACATAAAAACAAAATCAACAACATAGGAAACCAAGACCTATATACATGTACATTGTAATTTACACAACAACGACATATGAAACCATAAAGTCGCGTTCAGCAGCACTATTATTATTATTTGATTGCTCTGCAAATTCTATCACGCGTATTTTAAACGCATTGTCATACGCATGGCGTTTGCGTTTTCCAGGCATTTTCACAAATCAAATGTGTTAGATAAATTAATAAATTATTATTATAAAGTTTGCACTAAATTGTCCACGCTAGTAATAATCCACAAACTTTTAATCCGATGACACACTGTGATCACTGTAATCAAATCTTTGCACTTTTAATCTGACTATCAAAACAATTGATTATATCCTCGGTGAAACACGTTTTTATTACAATGGTATACAATAGACCTCTAACTCCACCTTTGTTCTACATAGCAGTTAAAAAGGGGGAGCTATGCACGTGCTCAAACATTATTGGACGATGACTCGCGATTGTTTAAACATGTCGCTTCACAAATTTAAGGAATCTTATTTTATCGGCTAGAAGGGTGATGCTTTATGGCTTCTTGACAGTAAGCGGCTTTCCTTTGATAACGTCAAACTGTCAATTCACACAGGTTGCCAATTATCGCTTGACTTTAAAAATGACCTTATCTTTTGTTTACGCATTCAGTTATAAAAAACACCTGCTAACATGAAAACTTTGGATTAAATTATGAAAATATAAACAATGGAAATGTTGCAAACTGTGGTTATATTAATTGGTAAGTATCAGTTAAAAGACAACATTTCATGTGTCGTGAATCAATGAGTTTAAAAAAAAAAAAACAATCGCGGCGGGAATCAATCTTCTTCGAATTTCATTAATTTTTTTCATGGTTGACCTCATAAGTCGATACCGTAATTTTAATCAAATTTTGGAGGTAAAAAATCTCGACTTATAACTGCGTTTTTACGGTACCTCCAAATCCTGCTGGGTTTCAATGGTTTTTGATGATTCATTCTTAAAAAAAGCGTCAACACAATTAATATTTTCCGAGTCCGAATGTTTTATTTTGTTCGTGTATGAACGCCAATTGTGAGACTTTTTTCTGTTTTAACGTTTATATCTTGGCTTTCACATAACCCGGATGAAAATTCGACTGGTTTCCGGTAATCAATTGAGGAAACACCCTTCTCGCGCAAGACCGGAATCCAGTAAAATAGTCACATGATTAATACGATTAGTTGCCTGGTTTCCATGACGTAATTTAAGAGCTATATATATAGAATCACTGGGATTCCCAGATTTGAGTGTTCGTAGGGAGAGAGAGAGAGAGATCGTTGTACATGGTTCAAATTGGATAAGTGTCGACTTCCCAAAAGAAAAAAAAACATTTCTTTGAGGGTAAAATATTATATTTTGGTGAAAAATTATATTTTTGGAGGGGAAATGGTATTTTTAGGGGAAAAATTCTGGTAGGGGAAGACGCCGAATATCGGTGTCACTTTCTTAGTAAAAAAAACCCCTGTGGAAGTGCTTTGGCGTATTTCATTGAAACTTCGTATGAGTATATATAAGCATAAGAGGATGATTCACGCCAAATGGCATTGTACACCATCTGTTAAAACCAGAGTTATGGCCCTTTGTATCTTGAAAAAATGCTTTTTACTATTGGCACTTCTGTGTCGGAGCCATATCTTTTTTAACATAACAGATGTTGTGTTCACTCTGCAACACTCTGAAAATTGAGTGTATATAAACATTGAATGTTTTTGTGGAAAACGCACAACTTATTAATTCACCTAAATAAATTTTGAAGGCTCAAGAACCTTCCTCTGTCTTAGTTTTGAGTTATTGTCCTCCGTCCGTCCATCTGTCAGTCTGTTCATCTGTCCGATTTGCACCCATCCTCAAACAAAGCATATGTTGCGGGGGTTATCAATTCTACGAATTTGCTTGTTTCAAATTGATACTGAACCTCTCTTATGACAATACGGTCAATATCAACTATGCATGGCCCCATTACCAACCCTGGGGCGCCCCGCCCACATAGACCACACCCACCCAAAATAGCCTTTTACTATAATTTCTTCATTTCTACACCGATTCACTTCAAATTGATACTGAAATTCTCTTATGACAATACGGTCAATCTCAACTATGCATGACAATACGGTCAATCTCAACTATGCATGGCCCCATTACCAACCCTGAAGCGCCCCACCCACATAGGCCACACCCACCCAAAATTGCCTTTTACTATAACTTCTTCATTTCTACACCGATTCACTTCTAATTGATACTGAACTTCTCTTATGACAATACGTTTAATCTCAACTATGCATGGTCCAATTACCAACCCTGGGGCGCCCTGCCCAAATAGGCCACGCCCACACAAAATTGCCTTTTACTATAATTTCTTCATTTCTACATCGATTTACTTTTAATTGATACTGAACTATTCTTATGACAATACGGTCAATCTCAACTATGCATAGCCCCATTACCAACCCTGGGGTGCCCCGCCCACATAGGCCACACACACCCAAAATTGCCTTTTACTTAACTTCTTCATTTCTACACCGATTCACTTCTTATTGATACTGAACTTCTCTTATGACAATACGGTCAATCTCAACTATGCATGGCCCCATAACCAACCCTGGGGCGCCCCTGGGTCAAACATGCGGCGTGGGCAAGCGTCGGCCGCTGCCGCGCCATTTCTAGTTAAAATGATGTAACCGACAGGTGCGCATAGCAACGTAAATTCTTATAATACGTCCGCCTTGTACGCGATTTGCATTTTAAAAAATGTATATGTCTCAGTAATTATTTCAATAACTAATTATCTTAAATAAGATAACGATAAAGAATTAATTTGTTTGTGTTTTTAAATGTAATTATGCATACAAATATGTTTTGATATAACTGAATTAAATGAATGAAATGCACAATTTCCACGAGGATAACATAAAGTTTTTCATTAAAAGTCACCAAAGTAACAGTCCAAGATTTTATCGTAGAAGAGGAGAACATATTACCGACTGATTAGTGCGCTTGGTATAACATAGCCTCTGACATTATGGAGTGATATTGACCAGGGATTATTCATGCAGGACTTATTCACAACCACACGAATCTTGGCTGCCTTGGGGCCATAATCTGATACTTGTCTGCTTAGAAGTTTGGTCAAGGGGCAATTAAGGTGTTATTAATAACAGAGCTCCAGATAAGGGTCGTTTTTTCGTAATTACGAATTATTTTCAAGTCCGTTACGTATTTATTTTAAAATCTTGTCGTACCATTAAGAATTTCAAAATCAAGTTACGAATATTATTTTTACATCGGTTCGTATCAATTTTTATTGAGTTCTTTTCGGGTATTAAAGATCTTTTCGGTGCTTATATAGAATGGTTGTCGGGTTTGTTTAACAAAGCACATTTTTTCCAATAAAAGGGGCGTGTACAGTCTATCTGTCAAAAAACAATGGCGGCGCCCAGAGAGCGTCCTTAAAAACTGCAAAGCGTGCAAAAACACGCTTTTAACTTATTGTACGCAAAGTGAGCCGAAGTTGAATGTTAAGAAAGACATTATAGAAAAGATCTTATACGATGTTGTATGTTCAGTTGCGGTCACAGTCGGAAAAGCTATAAAAAAACGCGACACGACGGGTCCAAACTTAAACAAAAAAACAACATTGAACGATTGGAAGGGACAATTTCCGTGGCTAATCGTTGAAAAGATTGAAGGGGAAACCCGTTTTAATTGTGAAATATGTAAAAATTCATCGAAGGCATGCAATCTTAGCACAGTTTTGGCATATGAAGGTATTTGAAAAATAAAAGTGTATAATACTGAATAGACACTGTTGAACTCGTCGTATAAATAAAGTTGCTAGTATGTTTATTTTGATTTTTTGCATGAAAATAACCATTATTATTTATTTTTAGGTCATTTAAAAAAGTAAGGAATTATTTTCCAAAACTTAATACAGGGCTTTCCTTAGACCTCAAATCTCAAGAGTCAAGGACTCTTGGGACCATATTTTCAAGAGTCAAAATCAAACTTTTAAGAGTCCTAATAAAAACGCAGGAGAGTCAATGATTTTTTGCAATTTAAGCAAATTACTGAGATATAATATATAAAAAGCAACAAATTAAAAGATATGTTAACATTTATTTCTTACATTGTACTGTCACTAAAACAATATCTCAATGATTAATAAATACAAAACATGTATTCTAATACAACATTTACTTCATGTATACAGCAGAGTAATATGTCATATGTTCTAAACAACATCTCAAAGAGTAATATGTCATATCATGTCTTACACAACATCTCAGAGAGCAATACACGTATGTCATATGTCCTACAAAACATCTCAAAGATTACATACAAAATATGTATTCTAATACAACATTTACTTCATGTATACAGCAAAACAATATGTCATTTGTCCTACAAACTAACAATCATTTGAGCAAATAAATAAATCATTCATGCATTTAAAGAGTGATCTCAAATGGGTGCCTTAGTAAAGAAAAGGTAACAACACTATGACTACACACACACACAACTAGCATAAAACCAGCAAACTATCACTTTCTTCTCTTGCACATGTCCTGAAACCTGCGCAGCACATTCTGGGATGGAATAACAGATTCTGGGATCCAATAACTTTGTTTGACCGTTTCGCTTGGCTATTAAATTTAGAATGAAATACAAAATATAGAAAAAAAACAACATTTCCGCTGGCTATCACAAAAAAACATACGGGTGGCACCTTAACACAATAGCCAATATAAATCGGTAAACTATAAAAGGAAATTATTTCTACTCACCGATAAAGGTGCCTCCGTATTTAATCCCATTAAAAATTCCGACACCCTTTAATTATTTCATGTGCCATCTTAACTGAAGACGTGCGACAAACATGCCGTTTTCTATGCCTTCTCAAACGGTCAATTATTACGCCTACATGTATTTTGTAATCAATTAGCACATGCGAAAATTGTCACTTTGCCACAAGGTCAGTTATATCGGTTCTATAGTTACTTTTAGCAACTTTGATGCAAAGCGTGTAATTTGACGTTGTAGACAGTACATATGACAGCATAACTTTCGCGCGCCTTTGAATTGAGCAAACATGAAGTAAAACAGTGATGGGTGCATTCAGCTTTGGAAATACATTCTGACATACTCTGGAAATATCTCAAAATATGCTTTACAGCGTACTGTGGATATGGATGTTATTATTTTATATTGAATATTATTAAAACTGACGCGGATGAGTCCATTCTGTTATGGGGGTTTTATAGTTCTTCTTAAATACTCTGAGCTTTTATGAGTACATACGTACAGCTCAGGGGGTCAATACCTGGGAGTTGGATTATTACAACTAGATGGGTTTAATACACGTCTTTTCCTCAAACAGCTGATAACAAACGCTATGATAAATAATGGAAAGTTAATACACGCATCATCGAACCAGCAGTGTTTTAATTGGTCAATACTAGATTTCTCAATTAACTAAACTCCCCCTACTGGGTGGACTTGTGCTTCGATGATTGGAAGCGGGCGTTAACGATTAGTGTCCACTTAATGAGATACTCCGCCCTGAGTCAATTATCGCTTAGTCTTAACAACTTTTGATCTCGTTGACGCAAGTCGGTATATTCCCCCGCGTCAAATGTGACGCATGACATAATTTTCTCAAGAGTCAAAAAGGGGTGTTCTGTAATTTTCAAGCGTCAAAGCCCGGGAGCTCGGGTCAAAGGAAAGCCCTGTTAGTAGTAAAGAATTTTCAGAGTTAAGAATTCTTACTGAAAATCTGGTAGTAACGTTAAGAATTTCACAAAACCTTATCTGGAGCTCTGAATAAGGGCGGAAAACAGCGGGTGCTCATGATAGGGCGGCTTGGAAAGTCAGCATGGCGCTAAGTGGCTTTGAAAGCGGGCAGCGTGCCGCGCCCTCACATTTCTTTGGGTGAAGGGGTCCGCAGCCCTTAGGAGGGGGAATTTTCGCGGTGTTTCCCTATTTGGGGGATTTTTTACTTACTCTCTCATTATAACATTTGTACATGTTTGCACTATATTCATTGCATTTTTCATAATTTAGTATGTTTGCAAAGATTAAATTGAAAAAGAGTTGAGATATAATAATCATGAGACACATCTTTCTATTTTTTTTTAGGGGGAATTTTTCCCCCCAAAAGGGGAAAAAAGTATACTTTTCAGGTGGGGGACTGCCGCCGAATTTCGGCGGCAGATTTAATAGATTGAGGGCAACTATCCTTATTCTGTTTAAACTATGGCAGATTGAAAGCTGATGGCACATTTATAACACCATATAAGTTAAAAATTATGTTATCATTATTCAAAGGACATAGATGATAGAAATAAACAATTGTAAAACATGTAAAATATCAATTTAATTACTACTTGCAATTCTTATGTCAGTGGTGTTTTCAGCTCACCTGAGCACAACGTGCTCATGGTGAGCTTTTGTGATCGCTTTTTGTCCGTTGTGCGTTGTGCGGCGTCAACATTTGCCTTGTTAACTCTCTAGAGGCCACATTTATTGTCCAATCTATATGAAATTTGGTCAGAAGATTGGTTTCAATGATATCTTGGATGAGTTTGAAAATGGTTACGTTTGCTTGAAAAACATGGCTGCCAAGGGGCGGGGCATTTTTCCTTATATGGCTATATGTGGCTATAGTAAAATCTTAACACTCTAGAGGCCACATTTATTGTCTGATCCTCATAAAACTTGGTCAGAAGATTCATACCAATAATATCTTGGACGAGAACGAAAATGATGCCAGTTGGTTGAAAAACATGGCCGCCAGGGGGCAGGGCATTTTTCCTTATATGGCTATAGTAAAACCTTGTTAACACTCTAAAGGCCACATTTATTTTCCGATCTTCATGAAACTTACTCAGAAGATTTGTCCCACTGATATCTTGGATGAGTTCAAAAATGGTAACCTTTGCTTGAAAAACATGGCTGCCAGGGGGCGGGGCATTTTTCCTAATATGGCTTTATATGGCTATAGTAAAATCTTGTTAACACTCTAGAGGCCACATTTATTGTCCAATCTTAATGAAACTTAGTCAGAAGATTCATCCCAATAATATCTTGGATGAGTTCGAAAATGATGACGGTTGGTTGAAAAACATGGCCGCCAGGAGGCGGGGCATTTTTCCTTTTACATGTATGGCTATAGTAAAACCTTGTTAATACTCTAGAGGCCACATTTATTGTCCAATCTTGATGAAATATGGTCAGAAGATTTGTCTTAATGATATCTTGGATGAGTTCGAAAATGGTTACGTTTGCATGAAAACATGGCCGCCAAGGGGCTGGGCATTTTTCCTTATATGGCTATATACATGTAAGGCTTTAGTAAAATCTTGTTAACACTCTAGAGGCCACATTTATAGTCCGATCTTCATGAAACTTGGTCAGAAGATTCATCCTAATAATATCTTGGACGAGTTCAAAAATGATGCCGGTTGGTTGAAAAACATGGCCACCACGGAGGCGGGGCTATTTTCCTTATATGGCTTTAGTAAAACCTTGTTAACTCTCTAGAGGTCACATTTATTTTCCGATCATCATGAAACTTGGTCAGAAGATTTGTCCCAATGATATCTTGGATGAGTTCGAAAATGATTTTGGTTGCTTTAAAAACATGACCACAAAGTTTCCTTATATGGCTATAGTAAAACCTTGTTAACACTCTAGAGGCCACATTTAGTGTCCAATCTTCATGAAATTTGATCAGAAGATTGGTCTCAATGATATTTTGGATAAGTTTGAAAATAATTATGTTTCCTTGAAAAAAATGGCTTCCAATGGGTGGGGCATTTTTCCTTATATGGCTATAGTAAAATCTTGTTAACACACTAGAGGCCACATTTACTGTCCAATCTTCATGAAACTTGGTAAGAAATTTATCCCGATAATATCTTGGACGAGTTCAAAAATGATGCCGGTTGGTTAAAAAACATGGCTGCCAGGGGCGGGGCATTTTTCCTTATATGGCTATAGTAAAACTTTGTTAACACTCTAGAGGTCACATTTATTTTCCGATCTTCGTGAAACTTCTTCGTGAAACTTCTTCGTGAAACTTGGTCAGAAGATTTGTCCCAATAATGTCTTGTTATCTCAGGTGAGCGACTTTGGGCCTTTCAGGCCCTCTTCTTTTTCTGTAGCGTGGGTTCCCAAACACAAGTCCTGTAAATGATTCCCTAAATTTAAAGTTCACTTTTGAAAATGTACCATTAAGTGATTAATTGAATTTCATTACTGGCCCTAAGGCATGTGGTTAACCGTTAATATATTTATGGAAGGTGTCCATGTGTGAGGGTTAGTAAATCAAGTTACGGTATCCAATATTTTGTTTGTGATTAATAATGCGAAACTTTCGTGTTGTTACAATCACATTTGGCCTTACTACATGTAGGTCAAACTGGTTTGCAAAATTGCCCATTGTTATGGGAGTTATTAAAATTTTCTCCAGTTTTATTTAATTATTGTTGGTAAATTGGCAGGCAAGGGTATAAATAAAGACAATGTTCTCATTTTTAGCTCCACTGGCCAGAGGCCAGCGGGGCTTATGTCATGGTCCTATGTCCGTCGTGCGTCCGTGCGTGCGTTAACTTTTTCTTTAAACATCTTCTCCTAAACTACTGGTCCAATTCTGATGAAATTTCTCAGGAATGTTCCTGGGTTGAACCTCTTTCAAATTTGTTCAAATTATGCCCCTGGGGTCAAATTTGACCCTGCCCCGGGCGGTCAAAAAATGGAAAATTTGCTTATATAAGGCCTATTTTGTGAAAACTTAAAAAATCTTTTCGTCCATAATCATTGGGCCTAGGGCTACCAAATTTGGTATGTAGTGACATCTTATAGTCCTCTACCAAGTTTCTTCAAATTATGCCCCTGGGGTCAAATTTGACCCTGCCCTGGGGGTCAGAAAATTGAAAATTCTCTTATATAAGGCCTATTTTGTGAAAACTTTAAAAATCTTCTCATCCATAACCATTGGGTCTAGGGCTACAAAATTTGGTATGTAGTGACATTTTATAGTCCTCTACCAAGTTTCTTCAAATTAAACCCCTGAGGTCAAATTTGACCCTGCCCCGGGGGGTCAACAAATTGAAAATTTGCTTATATAAGGCCTTTTTTGTGAAAACTTTAAAAATCTTCTCATCCATAACCATTGGGCCTAGGGCTGCCAAATGTGGTATGTAGTGACATCTAATAGTCCTCTACCAAGTTTCTTCAAATTATGCCCCTGGGGTCAAATTTGACCCTGCCCCAGGGGGTCAAAAAATTGAAAATTTGCTTATATAAGGCCTATTTTGTGCAAACTTTAAAAATCTTCTTGTCCATAACCGTATTGCATAGCTGGCTTCCAAATTTGGTATGTAATGACATCTAATAGTCCTCTACCAAGTTTGTTCAAATTAAGCCCCTCTGATCAAATTTGATCGTTCCCCAGGGGTCACAAAATTGAACATATGCTTATATTGGGCCCATTTTGTGCAAACTTTAAAAATCTATTTGTCCATAACCATTGGGCCTATTTCTACCAAAATTCGGTATTTAGTGACATCTAATAGTTTTCTACTTAGTTTGTTCAAATTATGCCCCTGGGGACAAATTTGACCCTGCCCTGGGGGTCACAAAAATGAACATTGCTTAAATAAGGCCTATTTTGTGCAAACTTAAAAAAAACCTTTTTGTTCATAATTATAGAGCCTAGGGCTACTTAATTTGGTGTGTAGTGATATCTAATAGACCTCTACCAAATTAGTTCAAATTATTCCCCTGGGCTCAAATTTGACCCTGCCCTGACAGTGATTTTTTTTTGCCCAAAATTACCGCCGATATTCGGCTGCTTCCCAATTGCAAAAAATGATGTTTCTTCCAAAAAATCTGACCAAAATTTACCAAAAAATAACCAAATTTTCCCAATTAAGCTAATAAGATTGCAATGTCATTTAGCGTTAATTTCCTAGAATGAGTGCCGATCGTGCTTGTCGAGTCTTCGCCAAATGACAACTGACTTACGAATGTTCGCGAATGTAGCCGAATACGAGTTTACGTTGCTATCCACACATCTCTCTCTATATTGCGGAGGATACCGACGATAGTCTATGTATCCCGATTGTTAACGCCTGTTTTTACACACGTCCAAGATAACGGCAAGCAGACGAAAAGTTTGTGATGAGCAGCGAAAATGATAAATAACACTAAAATTAACAGCGGATATCACATGGTTATTAGGATAATATGCTTTAATATGTTTGTCACGCTGTACAGTTTGGTGAAATAGCATTGAACTGAGGATGTCAATTGTGCAAGATATTAAAAGGTAAACAAATGAAATGTATTATTTTAGCTCCATTTTATACAACATTAACACAGCAAGAACACAAAAGCGTGTTTGTTAATATTTGTTTATGTTTTCACCATATCATATTTTACTTTAAAAAACATCCTGAATTAAATTCATACTCTTAAAGAGATTATGATTAGATCATAATGGTACATGTATATTGAAGAATCTATAGATTATTGCAAGTTTAATATGCATGTGGAAGGATATTAACTAAACGTTGTAAGAAGACATGAAAGCAACACTTTAAAATATAAAAATGCTGTCAAACATGAACTTAGCAATTTTTATTCTGTTCTTATAATCATATTTATAATGTTTCCCTATTTCATGGTTTACCGCGCTATTTTTCCCAATTTCATGGTTTATTGCGCTAATTTTCCCAATCCAAATGCCACAGGCTGTAACAAAAAAAAGCAAAAAAAAATCACTGCCCGAGGGTCATAAAACTGAACATATGACGTTTACCAGGGGAGATTACTGCGGCCGTGTGTCTGTGACCAACAACAACAACAACATCTTGTAAACATGAGATAAAACCCTGTCATTTAGTGCCATTTTAGATCAGATGGTGACTGCTTACAAAGGAATTGAAGTAAGAAAAAGTGTTATGAATGTTTTTCTTATAAACTGAAAAAAGTCGGGTTTTATTTAAATATGTCGAAAGTGAACATATATCCGGATAAAAATATTTCGGATGACATGTTAATTTCATGTCTTTTTTGTAGTGTTTAAACCAGTTTAATAATATCTTATTCATTTTTAAAACACAACTTCCATGAACATAATTATTTAAAGAAAAGTCAATATATGACACTGCATGGCTAACTCAAACTTTGTATCCAAGAGAAGGTGTTGGAATTAATGAAGTGCAATGTTCTTAACTATCATATATGCTGCTTTTTAATAACTAATGATTCATTGTTTCATTTGTGATTCGTGACTCATGAGTTTTGGATATGATTGTCAATTGCTCAACGATCCATAGATCTATATATTTCTGACCATTTTATAATTTTCTTAAAATAAGTTATGAATTGATCTTAGAAGTCAAATGTATTACTTAATTATATACATTTATAAATATAAAGAAATAATCTTTAGATTATCATTATATTCTCAGGCCTGTTGGTCTTAGGGATGTGTGGGTTGTTAATTATATTTTGAGATGATTCTTTACAAAGAAAGATGCTACTATTGTATTTGTTATAAATGTGTGAAAGGCTCTAAGAAGGAACCAGAGATTATTAACCCTTTACCAAACACTAACAGGATTTTACGGGTTTGTAGCTGACAACTTTATAAATAATTGTGATAAAAGGAGAAATTGCTCAAGATGAGCAATTTCTCCTTTTATTACAAATATTTCTACCCTACCTGATCATTTCCTTCATATTCCATTACAATTTAATTGTCGTCTGCAATCTCTTTCAAATTGGGAAAGTCCAAAATGTGTCGTTTGGTAAAGGGTTAAGGCATTTTGATTCCTATGGGTCTTGTGAATCTGTTTAAAATCAAATGCGTAGATTTGATCTTCAGCAACTTAAAATATGTGAAATAGAAAGAACAACAATATCTTATGGCGAGATAAATGTACCTACGTTATAAGCAAAGGACCTGTGCAACAATTCCCGGGCTTTTTAGTCTGTTTAGTTAACACGGTAGTCACTTTTTCCATATATAAAAAAGCTCACCCTTCCAACTTTTAAGCGCCCAGTGGGACGAGGGATAGAAAGAGAAAGTCACATGCTTGAGTACATTTCAACCCATGCGCATTGCACGTTTTTTTCACATAAAAAAACAGTGGAGCGATACAGGGCCATTATGGCCCTCTTGTTTAAAATTCAAAGTCACAATTTTTCCACAGTTAGGTTTGTAAATGGAAAGAATTAAGATTAAAAAAAGATATCCTTTAGTCTGAATATTTGTCCCAAAAGTATCTCTGCTTAGTTTGAAACTGGGTCATGTGGAGTCAAAAACAAGACCATAAGGTAAAATTATTTTTAAAAGCAGCTTGGGTATATTCTTGAGAACCTTTTATTGCCTAATGTTATGAATTTATTAATCTTTATGATATCTTGGCTCACTAGGTCAAACGAAAGAAAAAGATTGTGAACACTCTGTAGGCCAAATTTATATTTTTGTGCAACTTCGTAAGAACATTTTGGTTATTAGGTCAAATCATAGAAAAGGCTTATGAACACTCTGTTGGCCACGTTTATTGTCCAATTTTCATGAAACTTGCTAAGAACATGACTGTGATTCAAAAATATTTTGGCAATTGAATTTGAAACTGGGACACATAGGGTCAAACACTAGGTCTTTAGGTCAGATTAAGGAAAAAGCTTTTTAGCACTCCTGAGCATACATGCCAGAATTTTTCAGTTCAAATCGGGACACTCCATAAAAGATGTCGGGACATTTGACCAAAAATCGAGTCAACTTAAATGATTAATCATGCAACCTTGACTAAAGTCAGTTATCGGTATGTTACTTACACAACCTCATAATTTCTTGCCAATATTGACGATAAATGTGTTTAAGAATTTCATGAACACAAACGTTTCCCATTTTCGGAAGTACACACACAGTGCTTTCCACAGGATTTTTTTCAGACGCCCCTGGGGCGATGGGGTGGGGACGACCAGTGTTTTTATATCCCCATTACCATTGGTAATGGGGGCTATTATAGGAGTCACTTTGTCGGTCTGTTTGTTGGTCTGTCCTGAAATTTCATCTTATCTTCACCAAACTTGGTCAGAAGTTGCATCTAGATGATGTCTTGGTCAAGTTTGAATATGGGTCATGCCAGGACAAAAACTAGGTCACAGGACACTTAGTGTGTTTTAAACTGAAAGTTTGTCCGCTTCATAACTGTGTCATTTATCGTCAGATTTTAAAATGACTTGGTTCATTTGTTCACCATCATGGGACGGTGTGTCGTGTAAAAAAAAATGTCCACAGGGGACAAAAATATTTATAAATTGCACTCGTCCTGCAGGACAAGTGCATTAAAATTTTCACTCGTCCTGCAAACACATGCACTTGTCCTTCAAATATGTGTGAAAGAAAGATTGCAAAGGACTGATATGACTAACAATGTTTCCTATATCACTGCTAAAATGCTGCTTACTTAGTTATTCATGCCAGCTGATCACAGAAGAAATGTTAACTTACTTTATTTATGAGGAACACAAAATAAATAAATGAAGACAAATTTGTTTTTTCCTTTTTTTCCTTACTTGCGTGCTTTCCATTTCGGATGGTTGAACATCGCTCCTGCCCCCTTTAAAGAACGCTCTTATGTGAGACATTTTTCAGATGAAATTCAGACTGGTTTAAAACCGTACTTCGCAGTAAAATAATTCTTTAAAAAAATCAATACTTACAGTGAATGAAGTCAGATGGTTCCCTGTCAACATGGACGCGCAAAGTTTACACCAAAAAGCCAATATTTACTCGGGACACAGTCTCGCATAACAACGCGCACCTGCTGTATGAAATTTACAATTACGATTTCCGGTTCATTCGCGTTCTACTTTCAGAATAGATATGCTTTAAGAAATGATTTTATTTAATGAAAAAGAGTCTTACTGGTCAGAAAATACATATTTTAACATCAGTATTTTTTCACTCGTCCTGTAGGACGAGAGCTTTAGGGAAATTCACTCGTCCTTTCAAGATTTCACTCGTCAATACGAGCGGACAAGTGGAATTTTTGTCCCCTGGTCCATATCTCCAAGATCAAGGTCGCACTTGGAGTTCAAAGGTCAAATGCTTGTCCGGGCCATAACTTTGTCACTTATTGTATGATTTTAATATCATTTGGCACATTTGTTCACCATCATTGGACGGTATTGTGCGAAAGAATTACGTCGATATCTCCAAGGTAAAGGTCACACTTTAAGTTCAAAGGTAAAAAATGGCCATAAATGAGCTTGTCCGGGCCATAACTATGTTGTTCATTGTGAGATTTAAAAATCATTTGGCACATTTGTTCACCATCATTGGACGGTGTGTCGCGCAAAAGAATTATGTCGATATCTCCAAGGTCAAGGTCACACTTTGAGTTGAAAGGTCAAAAATGGCCATAAATGAGCTTGTCCGGGCCATAACTGTGTTGTTCATTGTGAGATTTAAAAATCATTTGGCACATTTGTTCACAATCATTTGACAGTGTGTCATGTGAAAGAATTACGTCAATATCTCTAAGGTCTCAAGGTCACACTTTGAGTTCAAAGGTCAAAAATGGCCATAAATGAGCTTGTCCGGGCCATTGCTATGTTGTTCATTGTGAGATTTTTAAATCATTCGGTCATTTGTTCACCATATTGGATGGTGTGTTGCGCGAAAGAATGACGTCGATATCTCGAAGGTCAAGGTCACACTTTTAGTTCAAAGGTCAAAAATGGCAATAAATGATCTTGTTCGGGCCATTACTATGTCATTCATTATGAGATTTCAAAATGACTCTGTACATTAATTTTGTTCACAGTCATTGGACGGCGTGTCATGTAAAAGAATTCAAGAGTTCAAAGGTCAAAATGGCTTTTAGTTTTAATGGCATAATAATTCTTAAAAATCGCCATAAATTAGATTCTCTTGTTTTGTGAAGACAGCATGCAAAATAGTCTGTGTCAATGCGGCACGTTGGGGTATACGTCATGTCTGTGACAAAGCTCTAGTTTTCACCTATAGGGGAATGGTGGCGGGGCCCGTCTAAAAGGGAAAAAACGCGTTGTTTTTTAGGAAAAGATGAAAATTAAAAATTCACTCTTTTATATGTAATGATATATGAATACACATGTATGTATGAATGTAATATTCTCAGCTGAATGTCTCTGTTTAATTGACTAACTTATCATTTAAAAAAGCTTTTTAGTTTATGATGCGCATCGACACTGTGTCATATCACGGCATGTCTCAGCGGATAGATGCGAAGCATCGCGGCGAAATGGGATGTGCGGCCGCATACTGACACGACTTCAACGACCGACTCGGTATCGACTCGTTGGGCCTTGACTCTGTGGATCGCGAAATATGTTTGTTCGGCGTTGGCTGTACTGTACGAGTGCTGTTGCTCGTTCAAACACGAGTTTTAATTTGCCAATATAGAATTTCCAAAACAATGACGCTATGCCTTTAGGCGGGCTTTAGTTGGGCAAACGTAATTGACAGACTAGCGTAAATCGGCTCTTAAAATTTTCGGCAATTTTGATATCGCTTTCAGGTTAAGAGAAGGCAATTTTGGCAGCTTTTTAGCGACCAAATCGCCCATTTTGCCCACTTGTGATACGCCTGATAATGTTCCAAATCTTTTGTTTCAGAGAACGAAAGGAAAAAATAGAGGACATAAAAAGAAACGTACGGGATGCTATTTTGGTAAGTATTTATCTGCATGTCATCTGAAAAAAAGTATTATCAACTGTAATCTTGCATGTTCCACTACTTACTTACATGTGCTGGTTAGTCTTCAAAAGTCATAGAGCGATTGGCTTGTCTGTGAAAGTATCTGTCCTTATGTCTGTCTGTGGTCAGTACAAGGATATAATAAATAATTCTTCCTACAAAGCTTTGATACTGGCATGGATTAAGTCTTTAAAACATCAACACACCTATATCACCTGACGTCATTTTGACCTTGAAATTATCCTATTTTTAGACTACATGTAATTCAGAAGGTCTACATTTTCTTGGTTTAACCAAAAATTACTTATTGCATCTGACATTACCACATGCTACAAGGCTTAGAAACTTGTATGGATGTCAGTGTTTTTATGCCCCCGGATGAAATGATCGGGGGTATATTGTTTTTGGCCTGTCTGTCATTCTGTCCCAAAACTTTAACCTTGGTTAAAGTTTTATAACTTTTGCAATATTGAAGATAGCAACTTCATATTTGGCATGCATGTGTATCTCATGGAGCTTCACATTTTGAGTGGTGAAAAGTCAAGGTCAAGGTCATCCTCCTAAAATAAAAATCAAAATATTTTATTTTTGAAAGTTACTAAAAACAGTTAAAAAAGTACCTGTAAACTTGCTTGGTATTGCCAGACAGTCCCCAGTCAGCATTAAGTGTGAGGGGTCTCAAAAAAGTTCAAAAACATGAAAAGAAGTTAAATGTTTAAAGTAGCAACCCATATATAAATTGAGAATGCTTAGGCCTAGGATCATGAAACTTTATAGGTAGATTGATCATGACTCGCAAATGACCCCTATTGATTTTGAGGTCACAAGGTCAAAGGTCAAGGTCACGGTGACCCGAAATAGTAAAATGGTTTCCGGATGATAACTCAAGAACGCTTATGCCTAGGATCATGAAACTTCATAGGTACATTGATCATGACTGGCAGATGACCCCTATTGATTTTCAGGTTACTAGGTCAAAGGTCAAGGTCATAGTGACAAAAACATATTTACAAAATGGCTGTCACTACAACTGACAGCCCATATGGGGGGCATGCATGTTTTACAAACAGCCCTTGTTATTGTATGATTTTTTTAAATTTAATTCAACCATAATTAATCAGAAAATGACCATAACAAACCTTTTCTGGTGTTTTCTGTATAGTTAACGCGAGTATGGTTTAATTAATTCCGACTATTATGAACGATACGGATTAGCGAAGCAAAACAAAAATGGCGCCTCCCTCTTGCAGGTAAATCGAGGTCAAATGGTATAAATGCGCGTCTTTGTTTAAAGATGCGGATAACTAATTCTCATTTGCGGACAATAATTTTGGTAATTTAAGTTAGACTTTCAAGTTTTTAGAACTACGTTCGAAATGTTGAGTCATTTTATTCAACGTCAAAGTCGGGTACTATTTTCTCGGCGAAGGGTGGTCCTACATCAATTTTGAAAACATTGTAGTAAAATTCAATCATTCGTGAACAAGATGACGTCAATCTCATGAATATTCATGATTTTTGACATATCCGCAGTGTAAACACACACATATCGGTGCAAGTAGTCAGAAATGACTCGGTTGCGATATTTCTTCTCATCAATTTCTCGATTAACAGCATATTTAGTTAACATTAGGAAATAATAGTGAAATACAATTTATATGCATGATAAAATAAAACATTTCTCTTTTAATAATTTTGTTTTTAAAGACCACTTTTTTTGGAAACGGAGAACAAAATAAAAAATAAAATTATTTTGTATCTTCGAAGAAGAGGGGGTATATTGCTTTCCACATGTCGGTCTGTCTGTCTGTCTGTCCACCACGTGGTTTCCGGATGATAACTCAAGAATGCTTGGGCCTAGGATCATGAAACTTCATAGGTACATTGATCATGACTCGCAGATGACCCCTATTGATTTTGAGGTCACTAGGTCAAAGGTCAAGGTCATGGTGACCCGAAATAGTAAAATGGTTTCCGGATGATAACTCAAGAACGCTTAGGCCTAGGATCATGAAACTTGATAGGTAGATTGATCATGACTCGCAGATGACCCCTATTGATTTTCAGGTCACTAGGTCAAAGGTCAAGGTCACAGTGACCCAAAATAGTAAAATGGTTTCCGGATGATAACTCAAGAACGCTAAGGCCTAGGATCATGAAACTTGATAGGTAGATTGATCATGACTCGTAGATGACCCCTATTGATTTTGAGGTCACTAGGTCAAAGGTCAAGGTCACAGTGACCCGAAATAGTAAAATGGTTTCCGGATGATAACTCAAGAACGCTTATGCCTAGGATCATGAAACTTCGTAGGTAGATTGATAATGGATGGCAGATGACCCCTATTGATTTTCAGGTCACTAGGTCAAAGGTCAAGTTCACGGTGACCCAAAATAGTAAAATGGTTTCCGGATGATTACTCAAGAACGCTTATGCCTAGGATCATGAAACTTGATAGGTACATTGATCATGACTCGCAGATGACCCCTATTGATTTTCAGGTCACTACGTCAAAGGTCAAGGTCACGGTGACCCGAAATAGTAAAATGGTTTCAGGATGATAACTCAAGAACGCTTATGCCTAGGATCATGATATTGATAGGTAGATTGATCATGAATAGCAGTTGACCCCTATTGATTTTCAGGTCACTATATCAAAGGTCAAGTTCATGGTGACCTGAAATAGTAAAATGGTTCGGATGATAACTCAAGAAAGCTTATGGCTACGATCATGAAACTTCATAGGTACATTGATCATGACTGGCAGATGACCCATATTGATTTTGAGGTCACTAGGTCAAAGGTCAAAGTCATGGTGACCCGAAATAGTAAAATGGTTTCCGGATGATAACTCAAGAACGCTTATGCCTAGGATTATGGAATTTCATAGGTACATTGATCATGACTCGCAGATGACCCCTATCGATTTTAAGGTCACTAGGCCAAAGGTCAAGTTCACGGTGACCCGAAATAGTAAAATGGTTTCCGGATGATAACTGTAGAACGCTCATTCCTATGATCATGAAACTTGATAGGTAGATTGATCATGACTCGCAGATGGCCCCTAGTGATTTTCAGGTCACTAGGTCAAAGGTCAAGGTCACGGTGACCCAAAGCAGTAAAATGGTTTCCGGATGATAACTCAAGAATGCTTATGCCTAGGATCATGAAACTTCATAGATACATTGATCATGACTCGCAGATAACCCCTATTGATTTTCAGGTCACTAGGTCAAGGTCACGATGACCCGAAATAGTAAAATGGTTTCCGGAGAATAACTGAAGAACACTCAGGCCTAGGATCATGAAACTTCATAGGTACATTGATCATGACTGGTAGATGACCTCTATTGATTTTCAGGTCACTAGGTCAAAGGTCAAGGTCACGATCAGCCGAAATAGTAAAATGGTTTCCGGATGATAACTCAAGAACGCTTTGGCTTAGGATCATGAAACTTCATAGGTACATTGATCATGACTCGTATATGACCCCTATTGATTTTCAGGTCACTAGGTCAAAGTCAAGGTCACGGTGACCCGAAATGGTAAAATGGTTTCCAGACGATAACTCAAGAACACTTATGCCTAGGATCATGAAACTTCATAGGTACATTGATCATGACTCGAAGATGACCCCTATTGATTTTCAGGTCACTAGGTCAAAGGTCAAGGTCATGGTGACCTGTAATAGTAAAATGGTTTCTGGATGATAACTCAAGAATGCTTATGCCTAGGTTCATGAAACTTCATAGGTATATTGATCATGACTCGCAGATGACCCCTATTGATTATCAAGTCACTAGATCAAAGTTCAAGGTCACAGTGCCAAAAAACGTTTTCACACAATGGCTGTCAAGGTCACGGTGACTCAACTTAGAAAAATGGTTTCCGGATGATAACTCAAGAATGCTTACGCCTAGGATCATGAAACTTCGTAGGTACATTGATCATGACTCGCAGATGAAATAATGATGAAACTTGACCAGGATGTTTGTTTGGACAATATCTAGGTCAAGTTTGACATTTGGTAAAGATTGAATGAACCGACTCCTCTCAGGTGAGCGAACTAGAGCCATCTTGGCCCTTTTGTTTTATGTTATTTTACATTAACTTCTTCATTTCTACACCGATTTACTACATATTGATACTGAACATCTTTTATGACAATACGGTCAATGTCAACTATGCATGGCCCCATTACCAACCCTGGGGCGCCCCGCCCACATAGACCACGCCCACCCAAAATTGCCTTTTACTATAACTTCTTCATTTTTACACCAATTTACTTCAAATTGATACTGAACATCTCTTATGACAATACGGTCGATCTCAACTATGCATGGCCCCATTACCAACCCTGGGGTGCCCCGCCCACATAGACCACACCCACCCAAAATTGCCTTTTACTATAACTTCTTAATTTCTACACTGATTCACTTCTAATTGATACTGAACTTCTCTTAAGACAATAGGGTCAATCTCAACTATGCATGGCCCCATTACCAACCCTGGTGCGCCCAGCCCACATAGGCAACACCCACCCAAAATTGCCTTTTACAAACCCTGGGTCGCCCTTGGGTCAAACATGCGGCATGGGGATACGCGTCGGCCTCTGCCGCGCCATTTCTAATTTTTGAATTATCTCCCCTTTTATATAATTTTAAAGTAATTTATTGTCCGGAGCATAATGAATTATCTTCCTTTGTTTGTTTTTACAAATATTATTCTACTCTCTAAAACAAATGTTGTCATACAAGCAAACACATTTCGGCGGGGAATTGGCACTACTGTGACAAGCTCTTGTCACAATAAACATTGACTTTGATCCAAATATCATCTGAAAAATACGATTTCGCAATTTCTTCAAAGATCGCAGAGCCTTTTTAACTGTTTACTTATTTATATATCTAATTTAAACTTGTAGCAATGTGAAGTTGTCGTGGCAGAATGGTTAAGGCGATAGACTTCAAATCTTTTGGGATCTTCCTGCTCAGGTTCGAATCCTGCCGACGTCGCATACTTTTTGTGGCGCGTTTTATTTCTTTTCTAACGTAATTTGATTTAATATAGCATATAAGCTATGTTTATTGTTAAATATGTTACAATTTTTATGCACATTCTTCAATGTTTATGTCCCCCACCACTATAGTGGGGGACATATTGTTTTTGCCTTGTCTGTTGGTCTGTCTGTTGGTTTGGTCAAACTTCAACATTTGTCATAACTTTTGCAATATTGAAGATAGCAACTTCATATTTGGCATGCATGTGTATCTCATGGAGCTGCACATTTTGAGTGGTGGAAGGTCAAGGTCATCCTTCAAGGTCAAAGGTAAAAAAAAATAGAAGTCAAAGCGGCGCAGAAGGGGACATACACACTGTAGTGTTTCTGACAAACACATTTCTTGTTTAAATTAAAACAACGTTATGGCTAAATTGGGTGACTTACTGCTGAAAATACGAATCATGCATGTTGCATTTTTATTTTTATTTAAAAAAGTAAACGGTAAATCTCTCTATTTCTTGGTATTTTTGCTGTATATAGTGTATCTATAAAAACGAAGTTCAAATTATTACTTAAATTATACTATTTTGAATTTTATGGCACTTTGTTTTTAACCAACCCTAATTTCTACTTGGCTGAAACCACTTACATTTCATGGCGCTCTTCCGTAGATAACAAGTTATAAAAAATTAAAGTCTGTAAAAGAACACTTATTTCATCTTGTTTAAACTTTAAACACCTTTACTGCATCTGAACACACCAACTGCATGCCCATATTTGGAAATCTGGATGAATTATGGAACTTTCATATACGCCAGGGTTGCAAATAAACTGGACAAAAGCCGAGCGTGGGGGTGGTTTTGAAAAAATCAGTATATTTTAATGCTCCCCCAAATTTTTTTGGGAAAGCATAGAGTCGCCGCTTCGTCTGTCCGTGTGTGCGTCCGTCCGTCCGTGCACAATTTTTGTCTGGACTATTTGTCAGCAATTAATGACCGGAATTCAATTAAACTTTATGGGAAGCTTTACTACCGAGAGGAGACGTGCATTTTATCAGCCGGTTCTGGTCGGATGATTTTTCACAGAGTTATGGCCCTTTGAAATTTTCCATAAACTGTTCATATAGTGCAATTCTTGTCCGGGCTATTTCTCAGCAACTTATTACGGGAATTCAATGGAACTGTATGGGAAGCTACACTACCAACAGGACATGTGCATATTATCAGCCGGTTATGGTCGGATGATTTTTCACAGAGTTATGGCCCTTTGAAATTTTCTATAAACTGTACATATATTGCAATTCTTTTCCGGACTATTTCTCCCCAACTTCTGACTGAAATTCAATGAAGCTTTATGGGAAGCTTAACTACCTTAAGGAGATGCGCATGTTATTTGTGGGTTCTGGTTCGATGATTTATTTAGAGAGTAATGGCCCTTTGAAATTTTTAAGTTGTTAAACCATCCATCGTATTATTTTGTCCTAAGTTATGCCCCTCAAGACGTTTCCTTTTTTTCTGAATATATAGTGCAATATTGTGCCAAAAAAATACTTTGGTGAGCATCACCCGTCTCCAACAGTTTCTTGTTTTAAAAAGCATGGAAACCCTACCTAAAAATTTGCATGTAGTTCAGAGAAACGATGCTGATTAAGAAAATAATAGATTATATTTGGATAGGTTCCCATTATGGGTACGCTACCTTAACTCTAAATTTAGATTGATTCAACATGTTACAAATTATTTTCTGACAATCAGTCGAAAACGAAAGTTAATTTATGTGACTTGTCAATGCGTATTGGTCAGCATCCAATTTGTTTGATGTACAAAATCTGTGTTTTGACATGTTTATACCCTTAGGTGGTATAATATACAGGATAATAATGTCATTGGCGTTTATTTCTGTATGATACATCTTTCGATAGTAATTAGAGACCCCTATCATAAAAACACTGTGGTGTGAATGCCTGATAAAATAAATAATTGCCGATAAATCGCCGATAAGGTGTCAAAAACAACACTGGTGCACTCGAGTAGCAGAAGCGGGTTGTTAATTGGGGGCAATAAAGGGATTAGCGATGGTAAGTTTTAGCCAGACAGAGCTTGAATAGCGAATTTTATTGGGAACATATAGACTTTACATCGTTTTTAGCTCCACTGGCCAATGGCCAGCGGGGCTTATATCATGGTCCTGTGTCTGTCGTGTGTGCGTCAGTGCGTCCGTGCGTTAATTTTTTTCTTAAACATCCTCTCCTAAACTACTGGTCCAATTCTGATGAAATTTCTCAGGAATGTTCATGTGTTGAATCTCTTCCAAATTTGTTCAAATTATGCTCCTGGGGTCAAAATTGACCCTGCCCCGGGGGGTCAAAAATTTGAAAATTTGCTTATATAAGGCCTTTTTTGTGCAAACTTTATAAATCTTCTTGTCCATAACCATTGGGCCTAGGGCTACCAAATTTAGTATGTAGTGACATCTTATAGTCCTCTACCAAGTTTGTTCAAATTATGCCCCTGGGGTCAAATTTGACCCTGCCCCGGGGGTCAAAAAATTGAAAATTTGCTTAATATAAGGCCTATTTTGTGCAAACTTAAAAAATCTTCTTGTCCATAACCATTGGGCGTAGGGCTACCAAATTTAGTATGTAGTGACGTCTTATAATCCTCTACCAACTTTGTTCAAATTATGCCCCTGGGGTCAAATTTGACCCTGCCCCGGGGGGTTCAAAAATTGAAAATTTGCTTATATAAGGCCTATTTTGTGCAAACTTTAAAAATCTTCTTGTCCATAACGGTATGGCATAGCTGGCTACCAAATTTGCTATGTAGTGACATCTTATAGTCCTCTACCAAGTTTGTTCAAATTATGCCCCTGGGGTCATATTTGACCCTGCCCCAGGGGTTAAAAAATTGAAAATTTGCTTATATGAGGCGTATTTTGTGCAATCTTTAAAAACCTTCTTGTCCATAACCATTGGGCCTAGGGCTACTAAATTTGCTATGTAGTGACTTCTTATAGTCCTCTACCAAGTTTGTTCAAATTATGCCCCTGGGGTCAAATTTGATGCTGCCCCAGGGGGTAAAAAAATTGAAAATTTGCTTATATAAGGCCTATTTTGTAAAAACTAAAAAATCTAACTGTCCATAACCATTGGGCCAAGGGCTACCGAATTTGGTATGTAGTGACATCATATAGTCCTCTACCAAGTTTGTTCAAATTATGCCCCTGCCTGCCTCGGGGGGTCAAAAAATTGAAAATTTGCTTATATAAGGCCTATTTTGTGAAAACTTTAAAAATCTTTACGTCCATAACCATTGGGCCTAGGGCTACCAAATTTGGTATGTAGTGACATCTAATTGTCCTCTACCAAGTTTGTTCAAATTATGCCCCTGGGGTCAAATTTGACCCAGCCCTGGGGGGTAAAAAAAATCGAAATTTTGCTTATATAAGGCCTATTTTGTTCAAACTTTAGAAATCTTCTTGTCCATTACCGTATGGCATAGGGCTACCAAATTTGGTATGTAATGACATCTTACAGTCCTCTACCAAGTTTGTTCAAATTAAGCCCCTGGGATCAAATTTGACCGTTCCCCAGGGGTCACAGAATTTAACATATGCTTATATTGGGCCCATTTGGTCCAAACTATAAATATCTTCTTGTCCATAACCATTGGGCCTATTTCTATCAAATTCGGTAGGTAGTGACATATAATAGTTCTCTAACAGTTTGTTAAAATTATGCCCCTGGGAACAAATTTGACCTTGCCCCAGGGGTCACAAAAATGAACATATGCTTAAATAAGGCCTATTGTGTGCAAACTTTAAAAATCTTCTTGTTCTTAATTATAGAGCCTAGGGCTACTAAATTTGGTATGTAGTGATATCTAATAGTCCTCTACAGAATTTGTTCAAATTATTCCCCTGGGCTCAAATTTGACCCGGCCCCAAGGTCACAAAACTGAACATATGACGTTTACCAGTGGAGATTACTGCGGCCGTTTGGCTGTGACCAACAACAACATCAACATCTTGTAAACATGAGATAAAACCCTGTCATTTAGTGTCATTTTAGGTCAGATGGTGACTGCTAACAAAGGCATTGAAGTAAGAACATGTGTTATGAATGTTTTTCTTACAAACTGAAAAAAGTCGGGTTTAATTTAAATATGTCAAAAGTGACCATATATCCGGATGAAAATATTTTGGATGACATGTTAATTTCATGTCTTTTTTGTAGTGTTTAAACCAGTTTAATAATATATTACTGATTTTAAAACACAACTTCCATGAACATAATTATTTCAAGAAAAGTCAATATATGATGCTGCACGGTAAACTCAAACTTTGTATCCAAGAGAAGGTGTTGAAATTAATGAAGTGCAATGTTCTTGACTATCTAATTTGCTGCTTTTTAATAACTAATGATTCATTGTTCCATTTGTGTATCGTGACTCATGAATTGTGGATATGATTGTCAATTGCTCAACATTCCATATATATTTCTGACCATTTTATAATTTTCTTAATATAAGTTATGAATTGATCTTAGAAGTCAAATGTATTACTTAATTAAATACATTTATAAATATAAAGAAATAATCTTTAGATTATCATAATATTCTCAGGCCTGTTGGTCTTAGGGATGTGTGGGTTGATGAGCAATTTCTCCTTTTATCACAATTATTTCTACCCTACCTGATCATTTCCTTCATATTCCATTTTAATTTAATTGACGTCTGCAACCTCTTTCGAATTGGGAAAGTCCAAAATGTGTCGTTTGGTAAAGAGTTAAGACATTTTGATTCCTATGTGTCTTGTGAATCTGTTTCAAATCAAATGCGTAGATTTGATCTTCAGCATCTAAAAATATGTGAAATAGAAAGAACGACAATATCTTTTGGAGAGATAAATGTACCTACGTTATAAGCAAAGGACCTGTGCAACAATTCCCGGGCTTTTAAGTCTGTTTAGTTAACACACTAGTAACTTTTTATGTCCCCCACTATAGTAGTGGGGGACATATTGTTTTTGCCCTGTCTGTTGGTCTGTCTGTCTGTTGGTCTGTCTGCGCCAACTTTAACATTTTGCAATAACTTTTGCTATATTGAAGATAGCAACTTCATATTTGGCATGCATGTGTATCTCATGAAGCTGCACATTTTGAGTGGTGAAAGGTCAAGGTCAAGGTCATCCTTCAAGGTCAGAGGTCAAATATATATGGCCAAAATCGCTCATTTTATGAATACTTTTGCAATATTGAAGATAGCAACTTGATATTTGGCATGCATGTGTATCTCATGGAGCTGCACATTTTGAGTGGTGAAAGGTCAAGGTCATCCTTCAAGGTCAGAGGTCAAATATATGTGGCCCAAATCGCTTATTTTATAAATACTTTTGCAATATTGAAGAAAGCAACTTGATATTTGGCATGCATGTGCATCTCATGGAGCTGCACATTTTGAGTGGTGAAAGGTCAAGGTCATCCTTCAAGGTCAGAGGTCAAATATATGTGGCCCAAATCGCTTATTTTATGAATACTTTTGCAATATTGAATATAGCAACTTGATATTTGGCATGCATGTGTATCTCATGGAGCTGCACATTTTGAGTGGTGAAAGGTCAAGGTCAAGGTCATCCTTCACAAGGTCAGGGTCATCCTTCAAAGTCAAACTTCATATAGGGGGACATTGTGTTTCACAAACGCATCTTGTTCCATGTATAAAAATGCTTACCCTTCTAACTTTAAACCCCCAGTGGGACGAGGGATAGAAAGAGAAAGTCACATGCTTGAGTACATTTCAACCCATGCGCATTGCACGTTTTTTTCGCAAAGAAAAAACAGTGGAGCGATACAGGGCCATCATGGCCCTCTTGTTAACGAATGTCAGGACAGAATCGGACCGACTGCTTAGGATTTTCAATTGGTCTTTTATGACCCAAATCGGTCTAAGACCGACAAAACCGAAAAAAATATGATCCCTGTATATATATATATATATATATATATATATATATATATATATATATATATATATATATATATATATAACCAAACTGAAGTCAGATAACTATTTATCTTGCCAAATCATATATATATATATATATATATATATATAACCAAACTTAAGTCAGATAACTATTTATCTTGTCAAATCCAGTCTCAAAAGTCTCAATAAATCACTTGTCTTTCAGAAATGTACAAATGGTTTGAAATTAAGACTGTGGAAATTAACTGTATTAGTTATCATTTTACTGATTCATTGTTGTTTCAAGTTTAATATGTAGTTTTTTCAGCAAATCTTATCAATCTGACAGGTTGTTTTCCATATTTAAGGCACATAAAAGGTATTTTCAAATTTACGGTTTTCATTGTCCTTGACAAACACTGTATCACACTGTATCACTAAAAGATGTTTAAAGCTAAAAATAGATACAGAACTGATGGTTGACAATTGCTACTGGTTTAAATTACCTTACAGTTGACAATTTGTACTGTTACTTGTCATTATTTCATACGCATGGCAGATTTTCTGTGAGTAACAAATCAATATCTATTGATAGACCTTATTGACCCATTCGCTCAGTTGGTTAATTACACCATTATATTATTAATTCAAGAAGGTTAAATGTTCAAGCCAACAAAAAAATTAGACTTAAGATACAGCTTAAAAAGAAGACTTATGAAACAGTATGTGTATTTTGATCATTTTATGAACTGTAATTCGTGTGTTTATGAAAAGTGGAAGCAATAGCAGTGCAAGGAATCAGTGGAAGCAATAGCAGTGCAAGGAATCACATGAGTCTCATGAGGAAGCAATAGCAGTGCAAGGAATCACATGAGTCTCATGAGGAAGCAATAGCAGTGCAAGGAATCACATGAGTCTCATGAGGAAGCAATAGCAGTGCAAGGAATCACATGAGTCTCATGAGGAAGCAATAGCAGTGCAAGGAATCACATGAGTCTCATGAGGAAGCAATAGCAGTGCAAGGAATCACATGAGTCTCATGAGGAAGCAATAGCAGTGCAAGGAATCACATGAGTCTCATGAGGAAGCAATAGCAGTGCAAGGAATCACATGAGTCTCATGAGGAAGCAATAGCAGTGCAAGGAATCACATGAGTCTCATGAGGAAGCAATAGCAGTGCAAGGAATCACATGAGTCTCATGAGGAAGCAATAGCAGTGCAAGGAATCACATGAGTCTCATGATCTGTGCTGTTCCAGTTAAAAAAAACTAAACTTTGTCTGAATATTTGTTTAAATGATATATTGGATGTGTATGAAAAGTCATGAAAGTTGGTAAGAACATTTTGTTCTTATGACATCTTGGGCTGCACAGAACAGGACAGTTCCTTTGAATCTCAGGTGAGAGACTTTGGGCGTTTCAGGCCCTCTTGTTTAGTGTTTTGACACCAACAATTTATAAATTGACCTCTTGAAAATATGACTGCATTCCCTTGAGCCCTTTTCCGTTTCAACATCTTTGATTTTCTTGTCATTTGAGAAAGAAACCTTCAGTGTTTATACATATTAGATTAAGAGTTTTAGTTTGAAGAAAAATTTGCATTAAATTGATCAGTGAATAACCACCTTAATTGACTAGCTAATCAATGACAGTGTGTAGAAGCCATGTAAAGCTGTATGAATTCCATTGACACTGGGTTTGGCTTGCCAAACATTGAAAGGCAGTAATTGAATTATCTAAATATATTTAAGACCAGTTTTGAAATAAGTTTTAATGAAAAGTTTGTGAGTCCAAATAAATGGAAGGTAAGAAATTAATACAAAAATAATCTTCAAAGCTGTTTCAACAGTTTATGATTTAGATCTCTTTTATTTCAACTTTGTAAATTAGTGCGTCAAAAGCCTTAGTCGAATAGCCACAGAGTCTCAAGTCCATGTCCAGGGTAGAATCAGTACTTTGTGTCTTTAGAAAGATTTTGAGAAAGCTCCATATGAATCCACAACCTCACACCATAGCATTACATCATTTCCAACATATACACAGTACCATTGTCACCATACACACTACATCATTTCCACCACATACACAGTACCATTACCACCATACACGCTACATCATTTCCACCACATACACGGTACCATTGCCACCATACACACTACATCATTTCCACCATATACACGGTACCGTTGCCACCATACACACTACATCATTTCCACCATATACACAGTACCATTACCACCATACACACTACATTATTTCCACCATATACACAGTACCATTACCACCATACACACTACATTATTTCCACCATATACACAGTACCATTACCACCATACACACTACATTATTTCCATTATATACACAGTACCATTACCACAATACACACTACATCATTTCCACCACATACACAGTACCATTACCACCATACACACTACATCATTTCCACCATATACACAGTACCAATGCCACCATACACACTACATCATTTCCACCATATACACATTACTATTGCCACCATACACACTACATCATTTCCACCACATAAACAGTACTTTTGCCACCATACACACTACATTATTTCCACCATATACACACAGGGTTCGCACAGGGCTTGAAAAGTGCTTGTAAACGAGTCCTAGGCTTGAAAAGCCCTTGAACAAAGGTTTGCCTTGAAAAAGTGCTTAAAAAGTGCTCAATTTATGTAAAAAAGCCATGAAAATGGTTATTTCTGCTCAAAATTACTTTTATCATTGCTTTAATTATAAACTTAAATCGTTCTTAAGGGAAATATTACGAAAATTTATCATAAATTCCTTCGTACAAAAAGTTGATTACTAAATATAAGTTTCGTACACTATTGAGTATGAAACAGTATGTGTACACGTCACAGATTATGTGTACTACGTCAGAGCTTCTCCATTGTGATCAATTTTCGCGAGTGAAAACGCAGCGATGGGGAAGTGTCGTTTCAAACCAGGGTGGTTAACTGAATATTCCTGGGTACAGAAAACAAATGTCATTCGAAAAGCTCATTGTCGGGTCTGTATGAAGACCATTCATATCAGGGGGATGGGGGAAAGCGCTTTGAAAAGCCACGCGAAAGGCGAAACCCACAAAGAAACATGAAATTGAGATGCAAACAGGGTTCCTGTGATGCGTTTTTAGTGAAACAGGAAGGTATTATTGTTAAAACTGTTAAATCTAAAACAACAACAGCCCATCTGTGTCGAACCAGGAAGGCACAGCCACATAAAGTGTGCAGATAGAAGATATTCAAATTCCAGGACCTTCGCAACCATCAGTAGCAGTATCAAACTCGCAGACATCCATAGACAAATTCGTTACAAAAATGATATGTTGAAAGCGGAAGAATTGTGGGTATTGCATACCGTATGCACACATCAATCCTTCAATTCCACTTAAAACATTACACATTTAGTTCAGGTTATGTTCCATGACGGTACCACAGAACAGAAATTTTCTTGCGGAGACCGCAAGACAGCATATGTGCCGTTTTTGGGCTAGCTGAACATTTCAAAACTTTACTTGATAGTTCTATAAGTGGACAGTACTCTGTGTCTTTTGTTGAAAGTTTAAACAAGAAAGACCAATCCAAGCATATCCGATACTCATGTTCGGTTGAAAATGCCTTTTTAAAAGGAAACTAACGTACGAATCTTGGCCTTGAAAATGAAATTTGGTCTTGAAAAGTGCTTGAATTTAGGTTTGAGATTTCTGTTTGAACCATGACACAGTACTATTGCCACCATACTCACTGCATCATTTCCACCATAAACACCAGTGCCCTTACACTACTTTGGCGGAAGGGGTCAGCAGCCCTTAGGAGGAGGATTTTTTTGTAAATGGGGGAATTTTTATAACAAGAAACAACAACTGTGTTATAAACATATATTTCTATATATGTGACTGTCTATAAGACAGAAAGTTGGACTTTTACTCAATCTATATAACAGTTATCTTATTTGAAAGTCCACCATTATGTCCTTTTTGTTCCTAAAACAAGCTAATGCTGTGTCCAGTTGCATGCAAAGTTTGTCTTAAACTTGTATTCACACTGCAACTCGAATATATCGCGGGTGAAGGGGTCCAAAGATCGCGATCGTGGTAAAAATAAGCATCTAAGTGGTAACGGGTTAAAACATTTAAAATAACAATATTTATTTTCATAAGAATTGCTCAACATAATGAGAACCAAACCAACATACCATACACAGATGACACAAAATATAAAAAAAGTTTGACAATTTAAATACAAACAGATATTGGTTTATTTTCACAAAATTAACTAAAACTGTTCTTGATTCCCAGAAAATAACTTGTATATGTTGCTTTAAATCTAAATATAAATGAAGTTGTTTATTGGTCGCTGCAGAAGAATATTATCTGTACACGAAACAACAATACAATAATTGTTCCAATAATGAAGGAACGGAAACAGTGAACGGTAATGATACAGTGTGTTTGAATTATATTTTATTAAGATGAAATGTCAATGCCAAATAATTTGCTAGATACCCCGGTACTTTAAAGTTGAAATTCACAACGAAACTTTTCATGGAAATTAAATGATCTCAATGTTGTACCCGCTACAAAAAATTTATTAACAAATAAATACACCCACACCAATTTTTTTGCATTCTTTTTATCAGGACAAAGAAATTCATTTAATTTATGTGCACAATGTATTTGTGGCTAGAATTTGTAACCTAAAATAGCTGTATACGACTCGTGCAAACCGTGTCAGGTGATTTACGCATGTTGGAATACAACTGTCCTGACCGGGCGCTTAGTTCATCTAATCTTTAAATAGAAACATATGCTGAAATTCATTTGATACTTTCGCAAATTGTGTTAATGACATTCTTGAGCACTCTTATCGTCAATATTTTCCAGAATTTGCTTTTATAAATGGAAATCAGGCATATACGGGATTATCGAGTAGTGGATAAAGACAGGAGAAGTTGCATGTATGCGATTGAGACAGTTTAACCGTATGTATCGGGGAAATCGAGAGACTCGGGATAATAAGATTATTACAATCAGTTATGAGTTCTCCATTGCTTCAAACTGTTAAATGCAATAAACAAACACGCATTTATCAATTCTCCAGGTGTGGTATGCTACAGCTAGGTGCGAACACGTTTTTATGTCCCCGGTAGGGTGGCACATAGCATTTGAACCGTTCATCCATCTGTCTGTCCGGCAGTCCGAAAATTTTAACATATGCCATAACTTTTGCTATATTGAAGATAGCAACTTGATATTTGGCATGCATGTGTATCTCGTGGAGCTGCACATTTTGAGTGGTGAAAGGTCAAGGTCATCCTTCAAGGTCAAAGGTCAAACAAACTAATCCAAGGGAAGTAACAAGCTTTAAAGGGAGATAATTATGTCCCCCACTATAGTAGTGGGGGACATATTGTTTTTGCCCTGTCTGTTGGTTGGTTGGTTGGTCTGTTGGTTTGCGCCAACTTTAACATTTGCAATAACTTTTGCAATATTGAAGATAGCAACTTGATATTTGGCATGCATATGTATCTCATGGAGCTGCACATTTTGAGTGGTGAAAGGTCAAGGTCAAGGTCATCCTTCAAGGTCAAAGGTCAAATATATGGGTCAAAATCGCTCATTTAATGTACACTTTTGCAGTATTTCAATATTCAAGATAGCAACTTGATATTTGGCATGCATGTGTATCTCATGAAGCTGCACATTTTGAGTGGTAAAAGGTCAAGGTCAAGGTCATTCTTCAAGGTCAGAGGTCAAAATTATGTGGACAAAATCGCTCATTTTATGAGTACTTTTGCAATATTGAAGACAGCAACTTGATAGTTGGCATGCATGTGTATCTCATGGAGCTGCACATTTTGAGTGGTGAAAGGTCAAGGTCATCCTTCAAGGTCAGAGGTCAAATATATGTGGCCCAAATCGCTTATTTTATGAATACTTTTGCAATATTGAAGAAAGCAACTTGATATTTGGCATGCATGTGTATCTTATGGAGCTGCACATTTTGAGTGGTGAAAGGTCAAGGTCAAGGTCATCCTTCAAGGTCAAATATATGGGTCAAAATTGCTCATGTAATGTTACTTCTGCAATATTGAAGCTAGCAATTTTATATTTGAAATGCATGTGTATCTCATGGAGCTGCACATTTTGAGTGGTGAAGGGTCAAGGTTAAGGTCATCCTTCAAGGTCAAACGTCATATAGGGGAACATTGTGTTTCACAAACACATCTTGTTTCTATTTATCATTTGGCATGTACAGATCATGTTTATGCCCCCGGATCGAAAGATCGGGGGTATATTGTTTTTGGCCTGTCTGTCTGTTTGTCATTCATTCATTCATTCATTGTGTGTGTCCCAAAACTTTAACCAAAACTTTAACCTTTGTTAAAGTTTGGTCATAACTTTTTGAATATTGAAGATAGCAACTTGCTATTTGGCATGCATGTGTATCTCACAAAGCTGCACATTTTGAGTGGTGAAAGGTCAAGGTCATCCTTCAAGGTCAAAAGTAAAAAAATGCAATCCAAGGGAATTAATAGCTTTAAAAGGGAGAGAATTTGTAAACCTGTCAAATGATATATTGAAATTTTTATTTCAAAGCGGCGCAATAGGGGGCATTGTGTTTCTGACGAACACATCTCTTGTTACAAGGGAAGTAATATTTTTTAAAGGGATATAATAAAAATAAATTTAAATAAATCAAAGCGGAGCAGTAGGGGGCATTGTGTTTCTGACAAACACATCTCTTGTTCTTTCATATGCGGCGTTTAAAAAGACAGAAAAAACTGCCATGGGCATGGGTGTGAAATACATGATGAAATTTGAAAAAGCAGACTCTTTTATATCTGCTAACAATGCTGACAATCCCATATTGTTCTACAGACAAATTAATTTTATTTTTCGGGGAGAGGGGGGGGGGGGGGCTTTGCTTGTTTATGTCTGAATGTAGTTAGTCTACATTTAATAAACATTATGATTAGGAACATGTGATCAGTTTCTATCCAAGGTAAATTATAGTTAATAAGATTGTTCGCCGAGTGACTTGGCGTCATATCACCAACAATTTCCTTGGCGTGCCGTGCCGTGTCTTGGCGAACAGACGTGGCAACTTGGAGACCACTTGGTCGTTGCTGAGTCGACTCCGCAAACACTTGATATTGATTAACTCTGTGGATAGCGGAATTTGTTGGTTTTGCGTGAGCTGTACTGTACATCACATCCACCATGTAACTACAGTAATATTTCCCATATTTGATGATATCTGAACATGATTGGCAAATACGATCATTTGGACTTATTCTAGGTTGGCGCTAAGGAAAAAGTCATAGGGCATGCTGGACCCTGGAAATTTGTTTGATCCTAGATCGTCTGTGGTGCGTTTTGGGGCTATTTCCTGAGCAAAATTAATACTTTTTTTCTGAAATTAGCCCTTTTTTTGCTTGAAGTCACATTCTTCAATTGCGAACCTAACATTTGGTCATTTCCTGAGCTTACATTATTCTGTCCGCTTTCTTTTCTAAAGAATTGTGTTAATTTGTGTTGCTTTGACTTTTCTTTTTTGTTCGAAGCATCCATTTTTCCCGAAATCTGCAACTCACTTTCTAAATCAGTCTTTCAAGTAGCATAGCGACCGTAAAGGGAAGTTACTCTTATCTACTTTTTTAGCCAATCAAAGTCGTTGTTTCTTGGGAAATTAGTTTATTGTGGCAATGTCAATAATGCCATAACTCCGCCCATCTTATTAAATGACAATTCTGTACTGGTCGATTCGATAACGTTGAATCGTAACATCAATAGGTCAATTACACGGCACGCTTCAGTGATTCATTTATCACGTAAATCGCTGCGAGTAACCCAAATGTTTGAAAAAGTCTGGTCGCAGTGTAAAGCGTTTACCAATTAAGACATTAGCCATGTGGATTATCGACCTAGGCGGGTGTCATTATCCCCTGGGGCCTTTTCGGTAAGGGTGTTATCTGTGTAATATTAGCGATGTTTCTGGCGATTTTTACGGCCTGAAAACAGGCATTTAGATTGTGCATTTGAAAAGCATAGGGTCTTTTTTTTTTTCAATGGCCAATTTCATGAAAATCTTATTTTTAATCGCCAGCCAGGAATTGTAATTGCCAATGGCGATTTCGGCGATCGGTAACGCTAACATAGCTTATTTTCCTAGTTTGAAAAAATGTCCAGGCATGGTTTAGTTGTGATTTCTATTGGTGTTATCTGCCATGTCGTCCAGGCATGGTTTAGTTGTGATTTCTATTGGTGTTATCTGCCATGTCGTCCAGGCATGGTTTAGTTGTGATTTCTATTGGTGTTATCTGCCATGTCGTCCAGGCATAGTTTAGTTGTGATTTCTATTGGTGTTATCTGCCATGTCGTACAGGCATGGTTTAGTTGTGATTTCTATTGGTGTTATCTGCCATGTCGTCCAGGCATGGTTTAGTTGTGATTTCTATTGGTGTTATCTGCCATGTCGTCCAGGCATGGTTTAGTTGTGATTTCTATTGGTGTTATCTGCCATGTCGTCCAGGCATGGTTTAGTTGTGATTTCTATTGGTGTTATCTGCCATGTCGTCCAGGCATGGTTTAGTTGTGATTTCTATTGGTGTTATGTGCCATGTCGTCCAGGCATGGTTTAATTGTGATTTCTATTGGTGTTATCTGCCATGTCACTTTTGGAAAGCAGAGAACTTTTGTCATGTTGCAAGAATCATGGTTTACTTGTAAGCAAAGCTTGCTCACTTATTGGCTTATAAAATCAATACACACAGACGATCAGAGGAGTTCAACTGTATTTAAATGACTTTTTGTGCTGCATGCGATATAAACATGTGCATTGCATTATTGTAACAGTATGTCAATTCTCTTCGTAAAGCTATTTTTTGGCTTTAATCAAGTTTTCTCACTGCTTGTTTTGAGGGTTTTAATGGTAAGCATAGATTTTTTGTATTTGATGTAATTTTTCATTGAATTGTAAATTGTTCGAGCTGGGAAGTTGACCACACTTTCACAAAGTTGGATATTGGATGTGTTAAGAATTTTCAGAGGATGTTGATTTACCTGTCTCTGTATTATTGTTCATGTCACAAGCATTATGTCCAAACTGTTATAAATATATTTATATTCAAGAATATTACATAAAAATAGAGAGCTCTAACTTCCCTTCAGGAGTACATGTATATGGATTCACCATGGACACCTGTCAGGGTTCCTTGCTATATATACAACTTGTGTGATGAATGGTCATGAAATTCTTTCTTATGTACCTGTGTAGTTGTTAAGTTACTGGCATTTTTATGCCCCCCTTCGAAGAAGAGGGGGTATATTGCTTTGCTCATGTCGGTCGGTCAGTCAGTAGGTTGGTCGGTCCGTCCACCAGGTGGTTGTCAGATGATAACTCAAGAACGCTTGGGCCTATGATCATGAAACTTCATAGATACATTGATCATGACTTGAAGATGACCCCTATTGATTTTGAGGTCACTAGGTCAAAGGTCAAGGTCACGGTGACCCGAAATAGTAAAATGGTTTCCGGATGATAACTCAAGAACGCATACGCCTAGGATCATGAAACTTCATGGGTAGATTGATCCTGACTCGCAGATGACCCCTATTGATTTTGAGGTCACTAGGTCAAAGGTCAAGGTCACGGTGACCCGAAATAGTAAAATGGTTTCCGGATGATAACTCAAGAACGCATACATCTAGGATCATGAAACTTCATGGGTAGATTGATCATGACTGATTTTGAGGTCACTAGGTCAAAGGTCAAGGTCACGGTGACCCGAAATAGTAAAATGATTTTCGGATGATAATTCAAGAACGCATATGCCTAGGATCATGAAACTTTATAGGTAGATTGATCATGACTCGCAGATGACCCATATTAATTTTTAGGTCACTAGGTCAAAGGTCAAGGTCACGGTGACCCGAAATAGTAAAATGATTTTGGATATGCCTAGGATAATGAAACTTCATAGGTAGATTGATCATGACTCGCAGATGACCCCTATTGATTTTGAGGTCAAAGGTCAAGGTCACGGTGACCCGAAATGGTAAAATGATTTTCGGATGATAACTCAAGAACACTTTTGCCTAGGATCATGACACTTCATAGGTACATTGATCGTGACTTGCAGATGACCCCTATTGATTTTCAGGTCACTAGGTCAAAGGTCAAGGTCACAGTGACAAAAGTCGTATTCACACAATGGCTGCCAGTACAACGGACAGCCCATATGGGGGAGCATGCATGTTTTACAAACAGCCCTTGTTACAATGTGAGTGCACTTGTCATAAATAACAGGTAAAGGGCTGAGATCAATTAAGCTTGACCAGCATAAGTGAGAGTTAATACAAAAAGTGTTTTAACTGATGCTGTCAACTTTTGTGAATAATTTCAGCAAATAAACAAGCACAAACAAATATTGAGATCCTGAGTGCTGTGGTTTTTGTTGAAGCATTTACGACTATAATTGTGACATTGCATCCCATAGTGAGGCTGCTGTTCTATTTACAGACCATCACTGGTGCCATGTCCGTGCTGAATCCACCAGTTATGCTAGAAAATCCGGATAACCAGTTCCGAGTGAACTACATACAGAACGAGTCAATGGTGCCTGACTTTGATTACCCAACAGTAAGTACATTTCAATGGTGCCTAACTTTCATAGACTTAAATATTTCCCCATTAAGAGACTCTCACGATTAAATCAAGTTTGACCCGGTATTTCGGGCCTTCACTGCGTCTAGTTGATAAGTATTTATAGTGTGACAAACAATACACCCGAACGCTCAATACCATAACAGTTGGCGTCATTGGCGTAAAGCGCACGTACCACCCATGACAATGTCCTTTCACTGCTGCCTAGCACCCGGGTTACACGCAGTCCTTGAGGATTATACATTGACAAAATATATAATCTATAATGAACAATGTAAATGGTAATTGTCTGTAATGAAAGAAGAAATAAAAATAGTCTATATCTCTATGATTTATCACTCACCTCAAGAAAATCCCCAAAATGATGTCCATTCCAAGTTTGATGTTTTATTCAGAATTCGCATAATACAGTGCATTTTGTATAGTACCCAAAATCTGGTGGCATATTAAATGTAAATGTTAGCTCCTGTCTAGAACTTTGTAATAATTACACTCCAAAGTGTGTTTCTTTCAAGAAATATATGAAAATGAGAAGCTTTTCCATATATGTTATCCAAACAAACACACAATCAGTTATTTCATTTGCAATATGAGGACTTTTATTATTAAATTGTGTAGAAATTATCTTCATGGAATATATACAATTTAAACACCAATTTCTTAAATTCGTTTGAAAGTTACTTTGTTTAAGTTTAAAAAATTGTCAGATGAAAGTACGTAATAATGCGTGGCCAGCAAACCATTGAGGTAAACGCTTCCCATTTCAAACGGTGAAGTTGTCAATAATATTCATAACCCCGAGTCGATTTCGTCTATCTTTTCTATTAATAGATTGTTTATGTACAAGCTAGCCGAAATGACCGTTAGTAAAATCTCAGTAGACGGGTTGTTTCCCGGCTATTGAATGTTCTTACGATACGGTTACAATGTACTGATAATTTATGTGCGTTTATTTCCGACTGTTTCCTCAACATTTGGTATTTAAAAAGAAACGACGAGAGACAGACTAGGAAAATGATTTTACACTTAGTGTTTCTTTGTTTGCTGTTTAATTGAAATTATTTTAATTGGACATTAAAAGAAATGTTAAGAAAGACTAATAAACCGAGGAACTTGTGTTTTATGTAGTTATTCACGGAATCATTTAAATATAAATTAAACTAGATTGGAATGAATCTCTGACTTTGTTATACATTTGACCACGCTTTGTTATACGGAGAAATTGACATTATTTGGATGGAAATAAACTGCATTTACTCAGTTAATACGATCAACGTCATTACGGCAAATTGCACATGGCGTTGTTAAGTAAACTGAATAACGTCACAGAGGTAAATAACCAAGTTTCAGCAATAAAAAAACAACAAGAAATCTAAAAACTCTTTATTTATCAATTATAGCTTAGCCTTAAACAGTATACTTATTTATAGCACTCCATGTCATACTTTGCCTGCCTAATTAATATTGTTGCAGAGACATAAAATTGCTATAGAACTAGACCATAGATTATAAAGTTTTGATATGCTGACAAATTTTGAAAATTGCCTTGTCGAAGACAGTAAAATGAGAACAGTCACATTTCAGGAGTTAATATAACAGATGTGATTATCATTACAATATTTGTATCCCCCCCCCTCTTCCAAGAAGGCGACATATAGCAAAAAGTATTGTCTCAGACATAATTCTGCCATATATTGATGGATACTGAGACCAGATATATCCTTCAAATCCTGTTTTTCGTATGTCCTCCACTTGCTGGGCGTTTTTCTAAAGTCCATCCATCTGATGTGTTGTGTGTAATACATGTACCCATCTGCTTAACCCATTTATGCCTAGTGGACTCTCCCATCCTTCTAAATTGGATCAATTTATTTCCAAAATTAATGATGTCTAGTATATTTATTTCTATATTTAGAATATTTCTTACAAAAATTCCTGTAAGCAAACAGCACAGACCCTGATGAGATGCCGCATCATGTGGCGTCTCATCTGGGTCTACGCTGTTTGTCAAGGTTTTTTTTCTAGACTCAAGGCATAAATGGGTTAATAATAATAAATTACACTTAAAGGTCAAAGGTCAAATTTGGCCACAATTAAGAACAGCTTGAAAATTTCTTTCTCAGCCATGACTTTTTATGCCCCCCTTCGGTCGGTCGGTCCGTCCACCAGATGGTTTCCGGATGATGACTCAAGAATGCTTACGCCTAGGATCATGAAACTTCATAGGTACATTGATCATGACTGGCAGATGACACCAATTGATTTTCAGGTCACTAGGTCAAAGGTCAAGGTCACAGTGACTCGAAACAGTAAAATGGTTTCCGGATGATAACTAAAGAATGCTTACGCCTAGTATCATGAAACTTCATAGGTACATTGATCATGACTCGCAGATGACCCCTATTGATTTTGAGGTCACAAGGTCAAAGGTCAAGGTCACGGTGACCCGAAATAGTAAAATGATTTTTGGATGATAACTCAAGAACGCTTTTGCCTAGGATCATGACACTTCATAGGTAGATTGATTGTGACTCGCAGATGACCCCTATTGATTTTCAGGTCACTAGGTCAAAGGTCAAGGTCACAGTGACAAAAAACGTATTCACACAATGGCTGCCACTACAACGGACAGCCCATATGGGGGGCATGCATGTTTTACAAACAGCCCTTGTTTTTATTTCAATTTGACATTTTTTCCATTCGCTGGTAATTCGAAAAATTAGAAAATAATGGCCATAGGTACAAGATTGAACATTGAAAAATTAACTTCTACTCATACAAGAAACCATGGATTGTTCTGACATATATATCATAATTGGCTTTAATTGCATTTATTTTTATGAGGGTCTTAGAAACTTGACAGCAAACAAATTGCAGAACAAAGATACATTTCATGTTCTGGTTTTCTAGAAATATTTGTAACATGCAGATTTAGTGCAAACTATGTTACCTGACATACACATGTACACGAGTCATTTTTGGTTTGTGTGCAAAGGTTTATCAAGAGGAAAAGTACATAGAAAAGCTTAAATTAGAATCTCCCATATTATTGTTCCCATGATGTCTGGATTAGAACCTTTGATGGGGGAAGGCATTTATACTTGTGAGGTATTCATATTTCGCCTTTTATAAAGGATTTTTGGTTTTACAAGTTTGTGCTTGTCAAACATAAAATAACTTAAGTTTAAATATTTTCATTGTGTAAATTTTTTTTTTTGTTTTTCTGTAGTATAGAAAACATTTTATGCTATGGATAGAACATGAGAAAATGTCATCATTGTTCAATTTATTAACAAACCATGTGCTAAAAATACTAGAGACTTATGCATGAATATATGTACAGAATGACTTATCCACATTATAGTAAATTCTTCCAAGTAAAACCATTTTAACTGTTATGTGAATTAAATCCATTTTAGGAAGGTAAACTTAGAGATCTTTTTGTTCTTTTTAGCCCTTCTGAGCTAATGCTGGTGTTGAACTTTTGTGTTCACTTTTTATCTGTCATTCATCCTCCTTTGTCACATTTGTCTGTTTAACACTCTAGAGGCCACTTTTATTCTGCAAACTTTGTGAAACTTGATCAGGACATTTTTTCAATGATATCTAGGCTGAGTCTGATAATAGTTTTGGTCTGTTGGGTTTTTGATGTCAAATTTGGGGCTGAAATTCAGTGCCATTTTGGCCCTGTTCCCTATCTCAAATGGAATATTTTCCCAAATGACTGCCTACAATTCGCAATCGCAGGTTTCCAAAACTGCTGTAACTGCTCTTGAGAACAGTCAAACAAATAGTGTTTTTTGTCATTCAGTAAATTATAACAAAGGAGGCATTTTAATTGTAGTTAGTGTAATGTTATGTGTAAAATGTAGATCTATTGTATCTGATACTTATGTTTAGCAGATGTAACAGAGTTACAATCAACCCACCTCTGTTACTAATATACTATGTTAGCATTTCCAACCACCAAAATCGCCTATGGCGTTTCAATATTTCAGCTGGCGATTTAACTTGAAAATGTAAAAAAAAAATCAGTTTCTCTAAATGTATCAATATTCCGTATTTTTAAGGAGCACTCGGTACCTACTTCTGCGGAGAATTGCCATAAATTTCACATAGGGTAATAGCTTATCCACAGATAAGATCAAATATTAAAGTCAGTAAAGCCACATTAAACGGTTATGTATGACAAAGATGCTTTACAAGAAATTAGCCGGTAACTTTCCAGACACCAAACTGTGATGTTCACTGTCCAATCAGGTATGAGAAAGCCTATGAAGGGGGGGGGGGTTAACTGGCAACTATACTTTTTTATTATAAATTTTGGGGGAAGCATATAGTCGCCGCTTCGTCTGTCCCTGCGTGTGTGTGTGTGCGTCCGACCGTGCACAATTTTTGTCCGGGCTATGTCTCAGCAGCTAATGACCGCAATTTAATGAAACTTTATGGGAAGCTTCACTACCAAGAGGAGATGTGCATATTATCAGCGGGTTTTAGTCGGATGATTTTTCACAGAGTTATGGCCCTTTGAAATTTTCCATTAACTGTACATATAATGCAATTATTGTCCGGGCTTTTTCTCAGCAACTAATGACCTAAATTCAATGAAACTTTATGGGAAGCTTCACTACCAAGAGGAGATGTGCATATTATCAGCGGGTTCTGGTTGGATGATTTTTCACAGAGTTATTGCCCTTTGAAATTTTCCATTAACTGTACATATAGTGCAATTCTTGTCCGGGCTATTTCTCAGCAACTAATGACCGGAATTCAATGAAACTTTATGGGAAGCTTCACTACCAAGAGGAGATGTGCATATTATCAGCGGGTTCTGGCCGGATAATTTTTCCCAGAGTAATGGCCCTTTGAAATTTTCTATAAAAAAATTATTGTCCCCCCCAACTACTGTGCCCTCAAGACATTTCCATTTATCTGAATATATAGTGCAATATTGTGACAAAAAAAACTTTTGGGGAGCATCCCCTGTCTCCGACAGTTTCTTGTTGACATTGGTCATGAAGTAAGCATTTACCAGAAATTGATTTATAAGGAGTCACAGTTTTTCCATTTACTTAATGAACAAAAGTTATTAAAACAGTACATTTAGGACGATATCGGGCATAATCATCACACCTTTTTTACTGTGAACAATTAGTGTAAACAAACTGTTAACAATTCTTACTTACGAAAAGTGAAATGCAAATCGTGAACAATTAATTACATATGACAAGTAAGTTGTGCAAACAATATTTATTAAGAATTTTGTGCCATAGCAATTTAATTCTTGTACATGTATATTCATAATGTCGAATAATAGAATGATTTACAACAGTTTTTTTACAACGGCGTGATATTATTTGCTGCTGCACCATTAACTATACATGTATACCATGTAAAATAGGTTCGCGAAATTGTTTCTGTTGTCTGTCAAGTTCCACACATGGAAAGCGTGCGTGTTGCAACAGACCATGTATTGTAACGGAATCATAAAACATTGAACTAAGTACATGCAGTATTTTAAAATGAGCAAATTATATGCTGTTGTTCATTTTTTGTAAGTATCATACACAAAGCGACAGGTACATTCATATACAGTACAGGCACCGTGTATTTAAACAAAAATGCCTGTCCGCGTTGTTCACTTTTCCCGATGGGTGACATTTCGCGGGGGGCGGACACGCTACTGACCGCGGTGTTTGGCGAACACTCGAAATCGCCGCGATTTCACGCTATCGTTAACGGGAACACCAGTGATCACCGCGATGCTGCGCAGCCACCGTAAACACCTGTCTGCGAGAGTCATTCACGCGTTTTAAATGTAAATGTACAAAAGAAAATCATATACTACATGTAGATATTACATGCATGTGCGCATGTATGCGTACTTAAATTCGGACAGTACGTAAAGTCGGAAACGTAAATAAAGCCTTTAAATGATCAATACTATTGACTCTTATGGTGTTAATCAATGCAATTGCCCTTTTTAACAACAAATACCGAGTTTCAAAGAAATCAAGAGAGTATTAAATCTTTTATTTACTTGTGTCCGACTTTAAGTACTGTCCGAATTTACGTATTGCATCCATATGTTACGACACTTGTGTTCAGTCCTTATATACAATACAATAATTGTTTCAATAATGAAGGAACTGATACAGCGTAACAGTAACGATACAGCATGTTTAAATTATATTTTATTAAGAGGAAATGTCAATGTCAAATAATTTGCGAAATACCCTGGTTCTTTAGTTGAAATTCACAACAAAACTTTTAATGGAAATTAAATGATCACAATGTTGTACTCGCTACAAAAAAATTATTTACAAATAAATACACCCACGCCAATTTTCGCGCGCTTTTTATCTGGACAAAGAAATTTATTTATTTCATGTAGAATTTGTAACCTAAAATAGCTGTACACGACGCGTGCAAACCGTGTCAGGTGATTTACGCATGATGCACTTCAACGGTCCTGATTGGAAGCTTATTTCATCATATATTTAAATAGAATCATATGCCGAAATTCATTTGACACTTTTGAAAATTTCAAACATTTGTGTTTATGACTCTTATCGTCTATACTACCCACCCATAATTTGGTTTTAAAAATATAAATCAGGCATATATGGGATATCGAGTAATGGATACAGATAGGAAAAGTTGCATGTACATGAATGCAATTGAGACAGTTGACACGTATGTATCGGGGAATCCGGAGACTCGGGATAATACGATTACTACAATGAGTTATGAGTTCTCCATGGCTTCAAACTGTTAAATGAATAATCAATCAATCAATTAACACTCCTCCAGGTTCGGTATCCTACAGCTAGGTGCGAACGCTGTTTTCTTTTATACGCGGCGTTTAAAAAGACAAAAAACACTGTCATGGGCATTGGTGTGAAATACATTATTCATTATCACTTTTAAATGAAAGAGATCAATACAATACGGTTATGTTCAATTATTTTATTTTAAGCAAACACGATGCCTTATGGCAGACAGCCCCCGCGATATTTGATCTGAACACCCATCGGGGGGTTCATATTGGTAAGCGAACACAGTGAGATGAACACCGCGGCGAGTGGCGTTTGTTTAAGTGCCTGTACTGTATAGTGCAAATTAGTTTATGATGTGGGACGCAGATCTCCAGATAATTTTTTCAGCCGAGGGGTATTTCACTCATGAACTTTTTAATTGATGAGTAAAAATCAAAATCCGATAATTTTATGGAGTGTTTATGTTCAAAGGATCAGAATTTATAATAAATTGTACATGTAGTGTTAACTCGCTATAACAAGCAGTCTTGTACACAATAAAGCAATCCCTTTTGTTTTATTTAACAGTTTTTCTGTTTTATTTGCCCTTGACTTATAAGCAGCCATTTATCTCTTTTTCCGTCTTGATTTGCCAAGCCACTGTTTAGCACACACTGTACAGCCACAATCAAAATCTTCTAAGCTTGGCCCACAAAACTTGTTTATTATATGTGTATTTTGGCTGCCATTTAAAAAGTGCTTGAAGTAAAAAGGGTTTTCCATACTAGTGCCACACAAGAGATGAACTGATAGCAAAAATTATATGCTTGATGTTGGGCGTTTCGGTGTCATCGAATGTGATGTCAAATGTTTTTACCGTAAGCGTATATAGCGTTTCTCAACAATGCAGCGAGGAGCGGGTTGTGTCAACATCGGCCTTGATCGTGGGCCAAAATGAAATGATGCCCTTCTGATTGAGGAGTAAATTAGGTTGGGAACCACATTCTATACACACAAATTAGGTCGGGAACCACATTCTATACATAGATGGTGATGTCACAACATTTTTACCGGTGGCAACAAAATTTTAAGTCATGCGTATTTTCTTTTTCTCATGCGTATTTTACGCAAATACGTATCTTATCTGGCCCTCTGGTGGGACGTCATAGTAACGCTGAAATTTGGCTACTACTGTTTTTTCCTCAGAGCCTCGAGAATATGATTGAAGAAATGTGAAAATCTTCAACCAGTGTATATTAAAAGAACCTGCCTTGTAACTGCCTTTGTAAAGATAAGTTAATCAAACAAGGGGATTTATTATCTCTTGAAAACTTCCACCCCCACCTCCAATTTATTCTTGGCTTGTGATAATTTAGGTTGTAATATGTGCCTGCTTGCCATTGATAACATAGGCTATTTATAGGTGTACTTAAATCTCAGTAAGTTTGCGAGTATAATGAAGGTGAATTGGGGGTTTGATCTTTGATATTTATTCAAACTTATACTGCAAAAAAGTATTGACGAAGTTAAGCAATCAAATACCTGTTATTAAAAATACTTTGTGTGGGGACTGGTCTGATTTTTATGCCCCCCATTTGAAGAAGAGGGGGTATATTGTTTTGTACATGTCGGTCCGTCTGTATGTCCGTATGTCCGTCCGTCCACCAGATGGTTTCCGGATGATAACTCAAGAACGCTTAGGCCAAGGATCATGAAACTTCATAGGTACATTGATCATGACTCGCAGATGACCCCTATTGATTTTGAGGTCACTAGGTCAAAGGTCAAGGTCACGGTGACCCGAAATAGTAAAATGGTTTCTGGATAACTCAAGAACGCTTATGCCTAGGATCATGAAACTTCATAGGTACATTGATCATGACTCGCAGATGACCCCTAATGATTTTCAGGTCACTAGGTCTGAGGTCAAGGTCACGGTGACCCGAAATAGTAAAATGTTTTCTGGATGATAACTCAAGAACGCTTATGCCTAGGATCATGAAATTTCAAAGGTACATTGATCATGACTCGCAGATGACCCCTATTGATTTTCAGGTCATTAGGTCAAAGGTCAAGGTCAAGGAAAAAATGGACTGAAACAGAGCCCAGAAGACTCCAGTCAAAGAACCATAGCCGATTTCTGTAGGCCAATTCAAGTCAGAATGAACAATCTGTTGATAGACCCAAAATAAACGATAGAAACTTATTATTTCATGTGCAGAAGTCATTTATAACTCAGCACCTTGCATATAACCAGTAGACGATGCTCCTCTACATTTATTAATGGCTGCAACATGGGCTGCAATGATCTGTGGAATTGTGTTGTTTTTACCAGTACAAAATCTTATAAATGTAAAGAATTTTGGAATTTGGATTTAGCTCTTGTCCAAGCACGTGTGTTGGACATGTTTCATATATCACATGCATAAGCCAGAAATAATTTAACAGGTCTTTGTTCAAAAGTCAACCATGGGCTCCTTATGTTCTAAGAGATGCCACCACTGGTGAAATCCCTGGAAGAGGAGGAGCTGCAACAGCTGCAGAAAGACCTTACCAGCCATGTCCAAGTGCTGCAAGCCCTGCAATCTGAAGAGGACTAATATCAGCTTGCCCACCAAGCCCTTGTCCAAGTGCAGCAAGCCCCGAAATCTAAAGAGGACGAATATCAGTTTGCCCACCTAGCCCTTGTCCAAGTGCAGCAAGCCTCGCACTCTGAAGAGGACGGATATCAGCTTGCCCACCTAGCCCTTGTCCAAGTGCAGCAAGCCTCGCACTCTGAAGAGGACTAATATCAGCTTGCTCACCTAGCCCTTGTCCAAGTGCAGCAAGCCTCGCACTCTGAAGAGGACTGATATCAGCTTGCTCACCTAGCCTTGTCCAAGTGCAGCAAGCCCTGCAATCTGAAGAGGACTAATATCAGCTTGCCAACCTAGCTCTTGTCCAAGTGCAGCAAGCCTCGCACTCTGAAGAGGACGGATATCAGCTTGCCCACCTAGACCTTGTCCAAGTGCAGCAAGCCCTGCAATCTGAAGAGGACTAATATCAGCTTGCCCACCTAGCCCTTGTCCAAGTGCAGCAAGCCCTGCAATCTAAAGAGGATAAATATCAGTTTGCCCACCTTGCTCTTGTCCAAGTGCAGCAAGCCCTGCAATCTGAAGAGGACAAATCAGCTTGCCTACCAAGCCCTTGTCTAAGTGCAGCAAGCCCTGCAATCTGAAGAGGACAAATATCAGCTTGCCCACCCAGCTCTTGTCTAAGTGCAGCAAGCCCTGCAATCTGAAGAGGACGAATATCAGCTTGCCCACCTAGCTCTTGTCCAAGTGCAGCAAGCCCTGCAATCTTAAGAGGACGAATATCAGCTTGCACACCTAGCCCTTGTCCAAGTGCAGCAAGCTCTGCAATCTGAAGAAGACTAATAACAGCTTGCCTACCTAGCCCTTGTCCAAGTGCAGCAAGCCCTGCAATCTAAAGAGGACGGATATCAGCTTGCCCACCAATCCCTTGTCCAAGTGCAGCAAGCCTCGCACTCTGAAGAGGACGAATATCAGCTTGCCCACCTAGCCCTTGTCCAAGTACAGCAAGCCTGGCAATCAAAAGAGGACGGATATCAGCTTGCCCACCTAGCTCTTGTCCAAGTGCAGCAAGCCTCGCACTCTGAAGAGGACAGATATCAGCTTGCCCACCTAGCCCTTAACCAAGTACAGCAAGCCTGGCAATCTAAAGAGGACGGATATCAGCTTGCCCACCTAGCCCTTAACCAAGTACAGCAAGCCCTGCAATCTGAAGAGGACGAATATCAGCTTGCCCACCTAGACCTTGTCCAAGTGCAGCAAGCCCTGCAATCTGAAGAGGACTAATATCAGCTTGCCCACCTAGCCCTTGTCCAAGTGCAGCAAGCCTGGCAATCTGAAGAGGACGAATATCAGCTTGCACACCTAGCCCTTGTCCAAGTACAGCAAGCCTGGCAATCTAAAGAGGACAGATAACAGCTTGCACACCTAGCCCTTGTCCAAGTGCAGCAAGCCCGGCAATCTAAAGAGGACGGATATCAGCTTGCCCACCTAGCCCTTGTCCAAGTACAGCAAGCCTGGCAATCTAAAGAGAAGACGAATATCAGCTTGCCCACCTAGCCCTTGTCCAAGTACAGCAAGCCCTGCAATCTGAAGAGGACTAATATCAGCTTGCCCACCTAGCCCTTGTCCAAGTACAGCAAGCCTGGCAATCTAAAGAGGACGAATATCAGCTTGCCCACCTAGCCCTTAACCAAGTACAGCAAGCCCTGCAATCTGAAGAGGACGAATATCAGCTTGCCCACCTAGCCCTTAACCAAGTACAGCAAGCCCTGCAATCTGAAGAGGACGAATATCAGCTTGCCCACCTAGCCCTTAACCAAGTACAGCAAGCCCTGCAATCTAAAGAGGACAAATATCAGCTTGCCCACCTAGCCCTTCTCCAAGTACAGCAAGCCTGGCAATCTGAAGAGGACGAATATCAGCTTGCCCATCTAGCCCTTGTCCAAGTGCAGCAAGCCCTGCAATCTAAAGAGGACGGATATCAGCTTGCCCACCAATCCCTTGTCCAAGTACAGCAAGCCCTGCAATCTAAAGAGGACGAATATCAGCTTGCCCACCTAGCCCTTGTCCAAGTACAGCAAGCCTGGCAATCTGAAGAGGACGAATATCAGCTTGCACACCTAGCTCTTGTCCAAGTGCTGCAAGCCCTTCAATCTAAAGAGGACAGATATCAGCTTGCCCACCTAGCCCTTGTCCAAATGCAGCAAGCCCTGCAATCTGAAGAGGACGAATATCAGCTTGCCCACCTAGCTCTTGACCAAGTGCTGCAAGCCCTGCAATCTAAAGAGGACGGATATCAGCTTGCCCACCTAGCTCTTAACCAAGTACAGCAAGCCCGGCAATCTAAAGAGGACGGATATCAGCTTGCCCACCTAGCTCTTGTCCAAGTGCTGCAAGCCCTTCAATCTAAAGAGGACAGATATCAGCTTGCCCACCTAGCCCTTGTCCAAATGCAGCAAGCCCTGCAATCTGATGAGTACGAATATCAGCTTGCCAACCTAGCCATTGTCCAAGTGCAGGAAGCCTCGCAATCTGAAGAGGACAAATATCAGCTTGCCCACCAAGCGCTTGTCCAAGTGCAGCAAGCCCCGCAATCTGACGAGAGCAAATAACAGCTTGCCCACCAGCCATTGAGCTACAGCTACAACATGTAGGCTCTGATTCAAAATTTTAAAACCGTTGCAATTGAAATGTATTTTTTTTAAGTTTGAGAGATTTCAATAAATATTTTATTTGCTATTAAAAACGCTTAATTAATCGAAAAAAAAACTCCCAAGAATGCGCCAAATTGCACCATTTCACGTCAATTTTAAATTTTTCTTAACGGAGGCCGCAATCAACTTACAGGTGGGTAACCCTTTCCACACTTACCCTCTTGCTGCTTTGCGGCTAGAGCGTGCTGCAAGCTGCGTTTAATCGCCAGCTACTCAATTAGTAAAGCTGGCTTTTGTTATGGAGAACACTGGTTCTGGTAAACTAGCTTTAGCCATTAAAGAGTGACTCGTTTAATCAACCACAGTAATGTAACTGTAATACTGTTGAAAATTTGCGCACAATCCAACAAGCAAATAAAGTGATATAAACCCTGTTAGTTAAGGGTTAAGGTAACATCTGTAAACATGTATTGCATCTGTCTATATTAAAATTTACTAGTGTGTTCTGAAATTTCATCAATGTCTTCAAAAGATTCCCCATTGTCTTCTGAATATTCACCAGTTATCATCAGAGATTTGAGCAATGTTTTCTCTAAATTCACCTGTGTCTTCTGCAGTTGTCATGTGGAAATTCATGTGTGTTTTCAGAAATTTTAACTGTTTCTTCTGAAATGCCATCAGTTGTTCTGACAATTTCACCAGTGTGTTCCGAAATTTCACCACTTTCTTTTGAAATTTTACAATTGTTGTTCTGTTGCAGGAGTTCTATGAACACACAGAAATTCTCTGGAAAGACAAGGGAGTCCAAAGCTGTTTTGAACGATCCAATGAATACCAGTTAATAGATTGTGCCCAATAGTAAGTACTTGTGTACCAATAAGTGTGTTAAGTTGACAGGGGCAGTGCTCTCACTGGTTTGATGTGCTAAAACCTTACCTACCAATCAAATGTTCAGATGGGGTAATCACATGATAGTCAAGATGGCGACTACCATGCTGAGACAGTTTTTTACTGTTTTGTACCCTTCATTATTTTTGTTTAATTTTTAAATGACATTAACTGTCCAGCCATATCAGTTAAAATGTTGTAAGCATTTATTTGGTATTAAAATTGGCTGTATATCTTGACTTTACTCCCCGCAAATTTTCTTAGTGGAGAAATTTCACAGCGATTTAAGTCAAGATATAGAGCCAATATTAATACTACAGTAAAGGCACCGTGTACTTAAACAAACACCACTCGCCACGGTGTTCATCTCACTGTGTTCGCTTACCAATATGAACCCCGCGATGGGTGTTCAGATCAAATGACGCGGGGGCTGAATCACCGCGGACCCATAATATCTACCGCGATGTTCATCGTGTTTGCTTAAAATAAAATAATTGAACATAACCGTATTGTATTGATCTCTTTCATCTAAAAGTGATAATGAATAATGCATTTCACACCCATGCCCATGCCAGTGTTTTCTGTCTTTTTAAACGCAGCGTATAAAAGAAAACCACGTTCGCACCTAGCTGTAGGATACCAAACCTGGAGGAGTGTTAATTGAGTGTTTGATTATTCAATTAACAGTTTAAAGCCATGGAGAACTCATAACTGATTGTAGCAATCGTATTGTCCCGAGTCTCTGGATTCCCCGATACATACGTGTCAACTGTCTCAATAGCATACATGCAACTTTTCCTATCTGTATCCATTACTCGATAATCCCATATATGCCTGATTTATATTTTTAAAACCAAATTATGGGTGGGTAGTATAGACGATAAGAGTCATAAACACAAACGTTTAAATTTTCGAAAGTGTCAAATGAATTTCGGCATATGATTCTATTTAAAGATATGATGAAATAAGCTCCCAATCAGGACCGTTGTATTGCAACATGGGTAAATCACCTGACACGGTTTGCACGCGTCGTGTACAGCTATTTTAGGTTACAAATTCTACATGAAATAAATGAATTTCTTTATCCAGATAAAAAGCGTGCGAAAATTGGTGTAGGTGTATTTATTTGTAAACAAAAATTTCGTAGCGAGTACAACATTAAGATCATTTAATTTCCATTAAAAGTTTAGTTTTGAATTTCAACTAAAGTACCGGGGTATCTCGCGAATTATTTGGCATTCACATTTCCGCTTAATAAAATATAATTTGAGCACGCTGTATTGTTATCGTTACTCTGTATCAGTTCCTTCATTATTGAAACAATTATTGTATTGTATACGGACTGCATACAAGTGTCGTAACATACGGGTGCAATACGTAAATTCGGACAGTACTTAAAGTTTGACACAAGTACATAAATGATTTAATACTCTCTTGATTTCTTTGAAACTCGGTATTTGTTGTTAAAAAGGGCAATCGCATTGATTAACACCAAAAGAGTCAATAGTATTGATCATCTAAACGCTTTATTTACGTTTCCGACTTTACGTACTGTCCGAATTTAAGTACACATACATGCGCACATACATGTAATATCTACATGTAGTATATGATTTTCTTTTGTACATTTACATTTAAAACGCGTGAATGACTCTCGCAGACAGGTGTTTACGGTGGCTGCGCAGCATCGCGGTGATCATGGGTGTTCCCGTTAACGATAGCGTGAAATCGCGGCTTTTTGGGTGTTCGTCGAACATCGCGGTCAGTAGCGTGTCTGCCTCCCGCAAAATGTCACCCATCGGGAAAAGTGAACACCGCGGACAGGCGTTTTTGTTTAAGTACACGGTGCCTGTACTGTAAATAAACGCAAGTAACTTACTTTTTGAAATGGCTGGAAAGTGAGCAGCATTAAAAAATTAATACAAGTAATAAAGGGTATAAAACAGCCAAAAATACCTGCCTCAGCATGAATGTCGCCATATTGACTATCGAGTATTACCCTCTCTGTGTTTGCATCTAGAAAAGTGTTGCAGAAAAGATTGACTTTGATTCTGCCCAAATGTTTTTGAAAGTTAGTCAATTGTTAACAGATGTAAGATTTTTGCAATAATAAAGATACATGTAATATAAAAGGATACTTTCACTTGACCATCCACAATTGTTTCAAATATTGTATAACAAAAAAAAACAACATTTTAAAATTTAATTTATTCTTTTTGAAACCTTAAATTGGGAATTTTTATATCACATTTGGGAAAAAATATATACCTTTTTCTCTTGGAAATTGGTCCATATGACGGCCCCAAATTGTAACAAAAAAGTAACACTGTTAATTGATTTCACTCTGTATCTTTTAACATCATTGTAATAGACTTATCACGGAAAAGCACGAGTTTAGAAAAACCCACTAATCACCCCGGTACAAACAACGCTGGTTCATTATATCAACTAATGATAGCTTACAGCTTACTTTATTGGTTGATACAGTGTGTGATTTTGAAAGGATTATGAATTGTTCAGCTTTATTTGTACCAACAGATTAGTGGGTTTGTCCAAAAAGTAGTTTTTTCCGGGATACATGTATTGTACAATAATTTGTATTTGTTCCAAACCTTTGTGGAATACATGTAGTTTCTAAGAGTGCTGTGAAAAAAATGCAGCAAAGCTAGTTATAAATTGTAACATTTTTGCATTTAATTTGGAAGGAAATATATATATATATAGATTATAAGCATGTTATTACCTGTAGTATCAATATGAACAGTACTGACTAGTTATGTATTTAATTTAAAATACAAAACAGACATATCAGAGTTTAAATGTAAAATGCATCTTTATTGGTCAGTATTTGAAGTTGAGATTTTCATTAAAAGATTGAGTTACTAACTATTAAATCCAATAATTTGTAAATGTTCAAAATAACCTTGACTAGAGTGTGTCATTGGGTCGCTATAATATACTCTAAGATATGTAATCTTGAGATAACAATGGTTACAATAGCTCATCTGTAAATAGCTGATTGTGTCTAAAAATAGCTGAAGGAGCTGATAATATGTTGTAAAGTTGAGCTTCATTATCATGTTTTAATAACAAGAAAAATACTGCAGTTATGTGGTATCGTTAATGGGTAAGAATGCATATACATAGTTATCAATCAGGTGATATGAAAGGCACATCTATGTTGGCAGACTTGCAATTGTTTACAAAATCTTAAACCCAGGGTCAGAGCTTGAATATTTTGTGTGAAACATGGTCAAGTAGTCCTCTACTCTTCAACTCCATTATATCACGGCTCCTGGAGTCCAAAGATCGCGATGGAGATATATATGGCGTGCGATATTACTTGTCAGGACATTCATGCATGTATATGTATGGATTAGCATAGGTTGGCAATTTTATAACACACTATTTACGTACTATCTTATTGCATTACGTGTTATATCCGTGTGTAATACATACAGTCGAAACCCGATGGTTCTGGGACTGGCAACAAAAGTTTGAGCCATTCAGAATTCGAGCCATCCGATTTCTATTAAACTTTTGTTTACCAATATTTTCACCTCCAGTTGAAGAGAACACATATTGCTTAAACTCCGTACTACTTCATACTATTTTTATGCCCCCTTCGAAGAAGATATTGCTTTGCACATGTCGGTCTGTCGGTCCGTCCACCAGGTGGTTTCCGGATGATAACTCAAGAACGCTTAGGCCTAGGATCATGAAACTTCATAGGTACATTGATCATGACTCGCAGATGACCTCTTTTGATTTTGAGGTCACTAGGTCAAAGGTCAAGGTCACTGTGACCCGAAATAGTAAAATGGTTTCCGGATGATAATTCAAGAACGCTTATGCCTAGGATCATGAAACTTGATAGGTAGATTGATCATGACTCGCAGATGACCCCTATTGATTTTCAGGTCACTAGGTCAAAGGTCAAGGTCACGGTGACCCGAAATAGTAAAATGGTTTCCGAATGATAACTCAAGAATGCTTAACCTAGGATCATGAAACTTAATAGGTACATTGATTATGACTCGCAGATGACCCCTATTGATTTTGAGGTCACTAGGTCAAAGGTCAAGGTCACGGTGACCCGAAATAGAAAAATGGTTTACGGATGATAACTCAAAAATGCTTATGCCTAGGATCATGAAACTTGATTGGTAGATTGATCATGACTCGCAGATGACCCCTATTAATTTTCAGGTCAAAGGTCAAGGTCACGGCGACCCGAAATAGTAAAATGGTTTCTGGATGATAACTCAAGTACGCTTATGCCTAGGTTCATGAAACTTCATAGGTATATTGATCATGACTGGCAGATGACCCCTATTGATTATCAGGACGCTAGATCAAAGGTCAAGGTCACAGTGCCAAAAAACATATTCACACAATGGCTGTCAAGGTCACGGTGACTCAACTTAGAAAAATGGTTTCAGGATGATAACTCAAGAATGCTTACGCCTAGGATCATGAAACTTCATAGGTACATTGATCATGACTCGCAGATGAAATAACGATGTAACTTGACCAGGATGTTTGTCTGGACAATATCTAGGTCAAGTTTGACATTTGGTAAAGAATGAATGAACCAACTCCTCTCAGGTGAGCAAACTAGGGCCATCTTGGCCCTCTTGTTTAATAAAGAACTTTGCAAATCTTCTTTTCTGAAACAGCAAGCGTTAGTGGTTCATTATTTTGTGTGTGTTTTCAATATGGGTCCTCTAGTTTGTTCCAATCATGCACCTTGAGTAGAACCTCTCAATGCCCCAGAAGTCACATTATTTAAAAATACTTATATAAAATAAATATCTTTGAAGCTGCAATGGTCAGGGGATACAAGCCTTTGAAAACATGAGGCCCAGTGGTGTTGACTTTGGCATCTAGCATTGTAGCATAGTATTGTGGGCCTCTACCTAGGTTTGTTTAAATCACGCTTATGGTTTCAAAATTAGCCATGCCGGGTGTATGTGTGGGAATTTTTAATATTGAGTGAAAATTCATTGTTACCCTCAACAAACTTTTCTTAAAGCTCAAAGCTAACATATTTGGTATTTGCCATCAGGTTGTAGCCCATTGCAATAGTTGTCACAATCAATCACTTGTCCTTGAAACTGGCCGCACCCCATTACACAGGTAAGCAATCTATGGCAAAGAAATAGATTCATCTTATTCCTCTTCTTTACAGAGCTGTCTGCACAACTTATGAACTAAAGAAGTTCTGTGAATGATCAGAAAATGTATTGAATCAGATATTGAAGGAAATGATCTTAATCCTGTTTTAATATTGATCAGTAGAAATGTGAGAAGGGCCAATATCTACCAATACACAATTACACCACAGGGCTTGTGCATAGAATCAGCTGGAAAGAAAGGAGAATCAAATTGTTATTAGAGATTTCTAATGTTAGCATATGTTGTGTCTTACTCTGATTCACAAACTGAGCATTCAAAGTTGAAATTAAAGTCTATTAACAGTATGTGCTGTTGGTTTTAATGCTAAGTGAAAGGGACTATCAATATTATTTATGTTCATACACTTATCATATAATCACTAGAGCTTAAAAGAGATGAAATGGTGTTAAAGGCTAGATAGATTTTAGTGATTATTACAAGTGAAAACGCATCTTAAACACTTGACATCAACGTCAGTCAGTTATTTTTATAGCTTAAATACGTTACCTGCTATCTAGATAGCTACTTACTCCGAAGGATCGTATTTTATCCGGAAGCTTTCTGTCCGAATCCCACACTTGTCATAAACCTGTATAGGTCGGAACGGTCACATAGTGCAGTGCAACCAAAAACGGGATATTACCCAGAATCCATCACTCTTATTCCACATGCGATATACTAGGCTGACATTTTTGTTGTTTACTTAAATGTTGCTCTGTTTCGCTGGATTTTTCTGTTTTACAGAACTAGAGAAGTTTTGAATTGTGTTTTAAAATATTCTCCGTTATTATCCGATTATTTCTGTATTGTTTTGTGATTTTGTTTGTTTGTTTAAGGCAAATGCCTCAAACACGTGGTTCGTGTGGCCACATTAGAGCAGCTTGGGATAACCATGACAGCTGCCTTTCATGTGCCGGGTGCAACCAGGACAACTGCTGCCCTTTCTGTGTGAATTTGTCAGAAGAAACCTGGGCCACCAAGCGAAGACCATTCAAGAGCCGGAAACGCAACATGGGTGGCTCAGGTCAAAGTCGGGAAAGTTCGGCTAGCCGGGACTTTTCCCCACACGACCTCGACCACATGGCATCAGGAGATGCCATGCATCGGTCCTTGCCCAGTGATGACACCGGTCCGGGGACTTCACCGGTCACCGGTCAACATTGACCAGTCTGGTCCAGAAAACCGCTCATGCTATGACCGGTGTCGTCACCGATCACTGACCAGTCTGGTCACCAGTCATGCTATGCTACCAAGCGAAAACCATTCAAGAGCCGGAAACGCAACATGGGAGGCTCAGGTCGAAGTCGGGAAAGTTCGGCTAGCCGGGACTTTTCCCCACACGACCTCGACCACATGGCATCAGGAGATGCCATGCATCGGTCCTTGCCCGGTGATGACACCGGTCCGGGGACTTCACCGGTCACCGGTCAACATTGACCAGTCCGGTCAAGAAAACCGGTCATGCTATGACCGGTGTCGTCACCGGTCACTGACCAGTCCGGTCACCAGTCATGCTATGACCTGTCCGGTCACCGGTCAACCGGTCACCGGTCATTGACCAGTCCGGTCTGTGCTCCACAGTACTCCACAAAGGTAGACGCAGTCGCGTTTCTACTGTGAGTCACAGACGTAAACGCGTAGTGTCTGATGTTTCCGGCTACTCCTCCACCTCGGGCCCATCGTCGTATGACTTATCGTCTACTTCGACTAGCCCTCATCATTATCGGAGTGGACGTCGTTCACGCTCACCGAGTGTTCCTCGGCGTAGATTTCCTCGTAAAGAGCGATCACGCCAGCGCTCTGGGAGACGTTCCATCAGGAAACATCATTCCCAGCGTCGCCGAACAGCGTCTCGGCATTGCAGGGATAAGGGACATAGACCTTCCTCTATTAGGCGCTCTCGGACCCCTCGGTCCCCTAGGCGATCCTTCTCTGAGGAATCTAGTGACACCCTTCCACGTGTTTCGGCCTCTATTTTGGCCTCAACACACACTTCAGCTGTTCCTACAACCACTGGGCATAATTTGTATTCAAACACTAGTTCGTATACATATCAGGCTCCAGGTACAGGGGTTAACCTAACCACTTCGGCTGCGTTTTCAGCCCCACGGGTCTCTTCCACATTGCATAGAAGTATACCCCGGGCTGCCGCTACACCATCAAATCCCAATACTTTGTGGATCCAACAGTCGCCGGGAATCTTTGTCCCTTTTACGACTGATCCTTTACCAGCGTCCGCTGGTATTCAAAGTGAGTCTGCTGACTTGATAACTGATCGACCTAACTCACCAGCTATATCTTTGATGCGCTTTCGTTCGATTGGGATCAACTGGACGCTTACGCTTATCCCCCACCCATTCTGATTCCCCAAATCTTAGGGAAAATCAGTGTGAGCTCTTGCCAGATCCTCCTGATCCCCCCTTGGTGGCCCAGGAGATCCTGGTTCAACGACCTTCTCGGTCTCCTGTGCGATTTTCCCAGGGAACTCCCGCACAGGTCAGATGGTGCCGGAAAACGATCCTCTTATGATCTCGCAGACGGTTCGATTGAGGCGGGTTCGGAGTCTAATGAGGCCGAACCTTATTATTTGGCTCTCTATCAATCAGGTTTACGAACTAATGTTCCATACCTTAGATGAGGACTTCTGCCCCCGCCCTTCCTTGTCTCTTACAGGATCTGCTGTTACTGTTACAGAACAGGTAGCCCGCAGTCAGGAGCCCGGCAGGATAAGTAAGGCGACTTCTAGAGTGGATCTCTGCCTTCCTATTGGCTCTTCCACAATGGCTGTATTCCAGTCACTTGAGCCAGCCAATAAACCTTCGCCATCTCCATGGAAAGCCCCTAAGGAGCTGACGGAGCCTAAACAGATGGATGGCGGGAAAAGTTATAAGGCCCCGGTACCTGACCCTTCTACCGGTTTGGACCTTTCCAAACTTCCGGTTCCTGATGCTGACATTAGTAAGCTGTCCCTTACAATGCCTTCATCATCTACCCATACAGCAGTCCCTCTTTCCCTGTTGGAAAATTGGGAGCTGAGAGAACGCCGTTCCATAGATCTGGCTAACCAGCTAGATCTTATGGCAGCCACAGCCTTAGACATGGTTTGGGAGCTCTCTGATTCAATCCCAGAGGAGCTCCGTGCCTTGTTGATACACCTTTCACGTACTACGCAGTGTTTATCACACAATGCTGCGTCGTCAATGTCTGAGATGTTAAGGCTTCGAAGAGACCTCATCCTCTGTTCCTTGCCCAATAATTTCCTTTTGGAAACAGGCGTTAACTCCCTTCGAACTGCTCCTTTAACAGCAGATTCTCTTTTCGGAGGGAGGATACAGGCGGCACTTACTGCTGATCGTGAAGATCAGATACATGCCTCCTTAGCTAGGAGCAACTCTGGCCAGCACCCTGTGATTTTTAAGCGCCCTGCTCCTAAGCCCCCAGGAGCCCCACTGGCCAAGAACGCTAAAAGGGACAGTTTCCCTACAAAGCGTCCTTCTGCTCCACGTCAGCCCACACATAGGCCTCCTTTTCAAAACAGAACATCTTCCTATCGGAAGCCGTCTGTTAGCCAGAATTGGAGTAAGGGCAAACCCAATGCGGACAAGAAGTCATTTAATCCTTCTTCCGGCAAGGGTGGACCTCCCAAAGGTCAGCCATAGGTCAAACCCCTTTCTACCACCACAACCTACCAGTCGGGGCCAGACTTATGCACTTCGCAAATCCATGGCTCCAAATAACTTCGGACGCTAAGTTCATTCCATTGTCACAAAAGGCCTAACTTTTCATTTCAAAAAAAGGCCCCCACTCTCTCGCGTCCCAATAGATCTGGTATCTTCGCATCCACAACTTCCAGATTCCATTCTCGGACTCGAAAAACAGGCGGTAGAAAGGGTTCACGACCCTTGTTTTCCAGGATTTTACAGCCGCCTTTTCCTTGTTCAAAAGAAAAGCGGCTCCTGGAGACCAGTCATAGACTTAAAAGTGTTCAACACGTTTCTAGTCAAACCTACTTTCAAGATGGAGACTCCTGCCTTCATTCGGCGCTCCATCAAACCCATGCACTGGGGGGTTTCCTTGCACCTGGAAGATGCATTCTTCCATGTTTTTATCCATCCCAACTACCGGAAGTACCTGCGCTTCTCCTTTCGAGGCCAGGTCTACCAGTTTCGTGCGATGCCCTTTGGATTGTCCACAGCTCCACGAGTTTTCACCAAACTCATGGCCTCAGTAGGCGCACACCTCCGAATACACGGGATTCAACTGCTTCAGTATTTCGACGATTGGCTCTTACACCAGCTCGATCGTCGACTGCTTCTGCTACACCTAGAGTTCTCTTGGAAGGAGCACCTCTCTTTAGGACTCCTTCTCAATGAAGCCAAGTCAGACCTCATTCCCTCTCAGGATTTCATATTCGTGGGAATGAATTTTCTGACCCACATCGATCGGGTCAGGGTCTCGCGGCAACGTGTATCAGACCTCCTTTTGAAGGTCAAATGGGTGCTGTCCCAATCTCATATCACAGCTCAAGATTTCCTCTCGCTCAACGGTATCCTGAGCTCTGTAGCAGACTTCGTGCAGTTGGGACGTCTCTTCCTACGTCCTCTTCAGCACTATCTCTCAGCTCGTTGGAAATGGTCTCCAGACAATCTGCTAACACAGATTCCCATCCTTCCGTCCTTAGTCCCCCACCTTCAATGGTGGCTAGACGAGGAGACCCTATTGGCAGGAGTACCGCTTCTTCCCCCGCAACCTTCTTTACATCTCATAACGGATGCGAGCATGGAAGGTTGGGGCGCTCACCTGGAACCCCGCAGCCTGACATTATCAGGATTGTGGTCTTCTCAGGAGTCTCACCTGCACATAAACAATCTCGAAATGTGAGCAGTCTTTCTAGCTGTTTCTCAATTCCAATCACATCTTCGGGACTCCTGTGTGATGGTATCGACAGACAACACATCAGTCGTGGCTTACATTCAGAAACAGGGAGGTAAACACTCTCACTCCCTGTATCTGGAAACAAGGAACTTACTTGTTCTTTGCAAGAGCCTCAACGTCTCTCTCTTGTCCAAACACATACCAGGTCGTCTCAACGCCCTGGCGGACGGTTTGTCTCGCAAACACCAGTTACTTTCATCGGAGTGGACACTTCATCAGGAAGTGGCCAACCAGATTTTCTTCACATTCAGTTATCCACTTGTCGACCTGTTTGCGACCAGAGACAACCACAGACTTCCTCTGTATGTGAGCCCAGTGTACGAACCAGCAGCGTGGGCGGTAGACGCGCTTTCGTTCGATTGGGATCAACTGGACGCTTACGCTTATCCCCCACCCATTCTGATTCCCCAAATCTTAGGGAAAATCAGTGTGAGCTCTTGCCAGATCCTCCTGATCCCCCCTTGGTGGCCCAGGAGATCCTGGTTCAACGACCTTCTCGGTCTCCTGTGCGATTTTCCCAGGGAACTCCCGCACAGGTCAGATCTCCTATCTCAGAGAGGCGGACTTCACGTGGATCCATACATGTTCCACTTACACGTCTGGCCGTTATCAAGCAATCCCTGCAGAAGAAACGCTTTTCTGTCAGGGCTTCAACTCTCGTTGCCTCTGCAAGGAGAAAGTCCACCAGAGCAGTCTATGATGCTCGCTGGAAACTCTTCTCTAATTGGTGTGTTCGAGGGAAAATTGATCCCCTCAATCCCTCTGCTAGACGCATAGCGGATTTTCTAATCTATCTCTTTGATGATAAGAAACTTTCTCTTTGCTCCATCAAAGGATACAGATCTATGCTTTCGCAAACCTTGGCTTTTCTTTTAAGTCATCACAAGTCTGTGCTGACCCAGCCATTTCGGAACTGATCCGAGCCATGGAACTTAAACGTCCTGTGTCTCGTTCTCTTTCCCCCAAATGGGATTTGGCTTTAGTTATTGGATCGCTTACTAAGGCTCCCTATGAACCCCTTAATCAGGCTTCTTTACAGTTCCTAACCTGGAAGACCGTTTTCCTTCTTACCATGGCTTCATCCAAACGTAGAAGTGAAATTCATGCTCTTTCTATCGAAGATAGCCATCTTCATTTTGATTCCTCCGAGGGCTCCGTCACTTTGTTGTGTCAGCCAGGATTCCTTGCTAAAAATCAACTCCCCTCAATGGCTTCTAAGCCCTTCAAGGTCCCAAGTCTTTCTAGAACTTGTGGAAATGAAGATGAAGATAGACTCCTCTGCCCTGTCAGGTCTTTGAAGTTCTATCTTAGTAGAGTTAAGTCTATTCGAGGTTCTTGCAAGAGACTCTTCATTCCCTTAAAAGGGGGGGGGCGATGTGTCTGCAGCTTCTATTTCCCGTTGGGTAGCCTAAGAACGGCTTACTCTTCTCTTTCATCTAGGGATTCATCCCTTTTTAAGATTAGACCGCATGAATAACGAGCAATGTCGGCTTCGTGGGCGTATATTAATCATACCCCACTCTCTGACGTGCTTCAAGCTGCTTTCTGGAGGAATCAGACCACCTTTTCATCTTTTTATCTTCGTTCTCTGGAGTGCCAACAGGACAACTTGTATCTGTTGGGCCCCCTTGTGGTTGCACATACTGTAGTATCTTCTACGGCATAGGTATATTACGCTTATCTGTGAATTAAGTTAATACCATACTAACGAAGATTAGCTCAGAACCCGAGATATGGGTTCTGCTGTGATGGGGAGCTATGCTTATATATTATATATATATATTATTCGCGAACCTTCCCGCCGCAGCTGCAAAATCAGCTATCTAGATAGCAGGTAACGTATTTAAGCTATTAAAACAAATTTTTATAGTAAAATTCATTTTTATTAGTAAATACTTACCTGCTATCGTTGAGTTCCACCTCCCACCCCGCTCTTCGTCTAATATTTTCATATTGTTTGTTGGAATAAGAGTGATGGATTCTGGGTAATATCCTGTTTTTGGTTGCACTGCACTATGTGACCGTTCCGACCTATACGGGTTTATGACAAGTTTGGGATTCAGACAGAAAGCTTCCGGATAAAATACGATCCTTCGGAGTAAGTAGCTTTCTAGAAAGCAGGACGTAAGTATTTACTAATTTAAATGAATTTTACTATAAAAATTTGTGTAAGAAAAAGTTGACAGAAAAATATAAATGTATGTTACACCCACTCAATATCATAGTGTAAAGAATAGGGCAAAACTAAACTCTCTACTATTGGATTGTGAATATATGCAAATATTACTGCAATGTGCCCATCCTATTTTTGTTAAATTTACTTGAAGGTTGTATTTGATTACTGTTATTAGACACTTAATATCTGACTAGACTGTTATGTATATTCATAGGCTTAAATGGATGTAGGGACTTCACACTATCCTTTTATGACACTTATAACAAATCCCTGCATTTGTATAAAATATTAGCAATGTTAGGAGGAGATGGGTTAAAACATACAGTTAGTAGTTTTATTATCCCCACGCTTTTTATGCCCCGAAGGAGGGCATATAGTGATCGGACCATCCTTCAGTCTGTCTGTCCGTCTGTCCTTCCGTCACACTTTGCGTTTAGGTTTCGCATTTAGGTATCAAAAAATGTTCATAACTTCTATGTCCCTTCACATAACAACTTGATATTTGGCATGCATGTGTATCTCATGGAGCTGCACATTTTGAGTGGTGAAAGGTCAAGGTCATTCTGTAAGGTCAAAGGTAAAAAAAAACATGTATCAAAGCGGCGCAGTAGGGGGCATTGTGTTTACATTAACTTCTTCATTTCTACACCGATTTACTTCCAATTGATACAGAACATCTCTTATGACAATACGGTCGATTTCAACTATGCATGGCCCCATTACCAACCCTGGGGTGCCCCCTGGGTCAAATACGCAGCGTGGGGATACGCGTCGGGCTCTGCCGCGCCATTTCTAGTTGATTTTGTTTTGCCCTTATTAGCTCACATGAGCACTTGACATGGGCACGAAGTGCTCAAGATGAGCTATTGGTATCACTGGTCGGGCACTGAAACCTTCCAAACACCTTGTTACACTCTGGTAGTCACAATTATTGTTCAATCTTCTTGAAACTTGGTGAGAACACTCATTCTTATAATATCCCTGTTGAGTTCGAAAAGAGTTCTGGTTGGTGAAAAAACATGGCAACAAGGCAGCGGGACAGTTTTCCTTTTTATTGCTATAGTGAAACTTTGTTAACAGTCTAGAAGTAACATATATATTCAGAGCTCCATATTAACATGCCTAAAGGCGTAAAAACACATAAAATGTCTTAAATAACGATTTACCGTATACGTGCGCTTATAAGACGCCCTCGCTTATAAGACGCACCCCGACTTCGGACTTTATAATGGGTGGATTTGAGACTGACCCGCGTGTAAGACGCGGTCAAATTTTGCCGTATTCATCGTCCGGAAAATGGCAGAAAAATGGCAGAATGTTAAAGAAAATCATCAATTAGTAAAACATTGAGAATTTTTCAAACTCGCGCTGCATACAATTAGTAATTCACGCAAGTCTGAAAAATAAAACAATCAAACAACAAAGTAAATAATATTTGTTTATTTTATGATATATTAGTGGGTTTTAATTTATTTTCAAGTGTTATTCATGCAATAAAAATAATTATCAAATTGACAAAATTTCTAACAATTGTGTATTAATCATTTGCCCTAACTATTGCAAACAATTGCAAACATATTACGTTCGTAATATCAATGCACAAGCAAAATTGAGCGTGTCAGTCATCTTAATTGTATTGTTTGACCGGTATTGAAATCTAATAGGCAGATATTTTGAAAGCGTTTAGTTTTATTACCTAGATTATGCAAATTTTACGCCCATTGTCTATCAACAATAGGTAACGCCTACTTTCATAAAATTAGCCAATCGCGTGATAGAGTGATAGACTCCGAAGCGCAGATCGAAATCACGTGTCATGAAGAAAGCCATATGCGGATAATTGCATGCGGTCGCTCTTTGCTCCCGTCGTTGTTGGCCCCTAATAAATAATGTGTCATCGGCATTAGTGGGTCGTCTGAATAAACGTGTTTATTTAACAATTGACAGTTGCAAACTGGTAACTTATTTCAGAGGATACCCTAATTGCCAATTATGTCTTAATTGAAAATTAACGACGTGGAACAAAGACGATCAGGTGATACAAACTTGTCAAATAGCATTTGTAATCGGCAGCATGTTTATTAAACAATTGACAGTTTCAAACTGAGAATTGATTTTGCTGTTGTTTCAAGCATGTTGGCATCGTGTTGCCGCTTACACAAGTATACTATAATGGCCAATTTATATGGCATTTAACGACGTCGCGCGCAGACAATCAGGTGATAAAAACTTTTCAAGAATAATCACGGACAATATAGCGTCCTACGCCCCAAAAATAACAAACTTCAAATTAAAAATAATAGACAACAAAATCAGTAACAATACATTTTATTACAAATAAATCGATAACTGAACATAGCGTTCCGATACACGGTACGGGCCAATACAGACTTTAGAGAAAATGCAAATGGCTGCCGCGATGATTCAAAACAACTGACAAGTGTCCAACTTGGCTAGCATAAGCCCAGTAAACTCGATATTTTGATTTTTTTTGTTTATTTTCACCAGTATCTTGCTTATAAGACGCGACCCCAACTGTAACTTATTAATTTAAGTCTCAAAAATGCGTCTTATAATCGCACGTATACGGTAGATTTAAAATCTCCTAAAGGCGTAAAAACACATTACAAAAATAAAACACATTTTTGAACGTGCGTTAAACTTCCAGTAGAAAATTATATAAGGTAAACATTTCATTGTTGTTCTGACTCGTCTAGGCGCTAAAAAGCTACAAGTTAAAGTTAACGTTTGCTGTGAGGAATAGAGCCAACGGTCTCGATTTTGTTCTCCTATTATTGCAGGCGAGTCATTACTGTTCATAGTACCTTTTTAATTACATGTATCATAATTTTTATACACAATTAATACCTATTAATAATGTATACCCATTCAAAATGACATTAAAATTAAATGTTAAATATAGTTTTTATTAGCTCGGCTGTTTTCAGAGAAAACCCGAGGTATTGTCATAGCCAGCTTGTCGTGTCGTGCTAAAACCTTAACATTGGCTCTAAAATCAAAGTGCTTACACCTACAACTTTGAAACTTCATATGTAGATGCACCAGTCCTTGATGAGTTCTACATGCCACACCCATTTTTGGGTCACTAGGTCAAAGGTCAAGGTCACTGAAGTGTATTGTACATATTGTATGTTTCACAATCATAAATAGTAGTGTAACAGTTAATTTGCAGCTCTGTCTAACTTAAAACTTTTTGGTCTCTATGATTTTACAATTGTTTATAAGAGTGCATTTTCTGTTTAACTGCTATTAAAATAATTATTGATCTCATCATTTAAAAGAAAACGTATGAATTAAAACACCCAGATCAGTTTGTTCAACTTCTCAAATAAATTGGCCATGTCTCATCATTAAACATGAACTAGTTTGTGGAAAAACTTACATACACCACTGAATCATGTGTGTATTAAGTCACATTGCCAGTTATGATATCTTGATCTACCAGCTTATTTAAACTCCTATGCTATGCCTGTCTATTTTTAGAAGTGCTCAGGCTATTTTTGGAAGCCGGCTGTGAATAATTTATATAATGAGATTTTGAGGCCACAGACAAAGTGGCTTTGGTTGTGAAAAGCACTTAATTTTGTTGACATAATGAAGTATTCACTTGGATGATTTCGGCCTACTCTTATGATAAAATGTCTACCTTCATATGACATGTTTGCACTTGTTAGGATTTGTAATTCGTGTAATTTAAAGAACGCTAACTTGTTTAAAGAGATTATTTCACAGTTATTTTATTAGACCTGAATAATTTCAAATTGGGGTAGGTCTCATTGTCTGGTTGGTTCTAATTTATAAACAGATACAAGTTTGTGATATTTTTAGTTCAAAATAGAATTTAAAATTATCATTCTAATTGATCAATATCCATGTTCCACAAACATTAAAATTATAATTATATACTATTAACAAGAAAAGTAAATGAAAGATGAGTGCTCTTCCTTTAACACACCTCATGACATGTTCATTTCTATTTAAATTAATTTCAAAGATGTCATAAAAAGACTTTTAAATGAGGACATCTATTTTTGTATCGTATTTTACATAATTAATAGAAGAAAGTGCATATTTTGGGAAGCATGTTTATAAAGCTCTTTAATGTAGGTGATAATAATTATGATTATATACTTCCCTTAAAAAAAACACAGAACAAGTTATAATATTTTTGAAGTGTATTCCTTATCATTTTTATTTTCCTTGAAATAAATTAAAATTTATTTATGAACTTATTAAAATCATTTAAACACACACGAACGTTTGAGGCTTTATGTGTTAAATTGAACACTAACAACATAAAGTATACAGAATGAGATTAGGCATTATAAGACATTAGGCTTTTCTGAAGAAATTTTACGGGTACCTTTCTTCGGAAAATCACATCATCAGGGTGGGATTTTTCCATGGATCCACTGATTTCCGCAGATCAGTGTGTCCGGGGGTAGTATCTGGGATTCGCAGAAATTCTTTAAAAAATTGGGGAGGGGGTACGACCAATTCTGCAGGGGTATTTCATAAAAGGCACAAAATATCCGCGGCCCGCGAAACCTCTCTGCATATAACACTGGTAGATTCTACCTAAGCATTTTGAAACGAGCAATAACATTGGCTGTCATTTCCCAATCTTCCAATAAAAGTAGGTCTTTTAAAATATGTCTGGTAATTCTTTGCTGATTCTTGTGCAAATTGCGACATGAAGTGAAAGTGAAGAAATCTAACAAAATCTCTGAGACTCTGGGCTGTGTAATAGAAATCCTTTGAACTTTGGCTGTGCACAGTGTAAAGGATGTAGCCCTGTTCAGTGTAAGGATTCCTGACAATTCTCTGCATGTTTAAATAACACAAATTGTGGCCTAGTTTCAATTACACGTTTAAATCCATCTCGCAGAATCTTTCGGTCTGTACTCCGTCACTAAATCATCAGGGGAAGACATATTTGACTATCGATCAACACAGTTTTGCCTTCAAGATGAGAAAACAAACACTACCGAATTAGTAAAGGATGTAGCCCTGTTCAGTGTAAGGGATTCCTGACAATTCTCTGCATGTTTAAACAACACAAATTTTGGCCTAGTTTCAATTACGCGTTTAAATCCATCTCGCAGAATTTTTTGGTCTGTACTCGGTCTCTAAATCATCAGGGGAAGACATAATTGACTATCGATCAAGACAGTTTTGCCTTCAAGATGAGAAAACAAACACTACCGAATTAGTTAAGTGTCATGATAAGAGGAAAATCGTGAAACTATCTAACTACAAATGATTGCCGTACTCGGTCAGCACGTCTGGAATTTGTTCCTGAACACCTGGATCGGGTACCCTTATTTGCCAGTTTGCTATATTTCGTATTTATACCCCCATTACCATCGGTAATGGGGGCTATATAGGAGTCACTATGTCTGTGGGTCGGTCTGTCGGTCTGTCCCAAAATTTCATCTGATCTTCACCAAACTTGGTCACAAGTTGTATCTAGATGATGTATAGGTCAAGTTTGATGGGATATGCCGGGTCAAAAACTAGGTCACGGGGTCACTAAGTGTGTTTAGAACCGAAAGTTTGTCCGGACCATAACTATGTCATTTATTGTTAGATTTTGAAATAACTTGGTACATCATGGGACGGTGTGTCGTGTGAAAAAAACACGTCAATATCTCCAAGGTCAAGGTCACACTTAGAGTTCAAAGGTCAAATGCTTGTCCGGGCCATAACTTTATAATTTATTGTGAGATTTAACAATCATTTGGCAAATTTGTTCACCATCATTGGACTGTGTGTCGCTCAAAAGAATTACGTTGATCTCTCCAAGGTCAAGGTCACACTTTGAGTTCATAGGTAAAAAAATGGCAATAAATGAGTTTGTCCAGGCCATAACTATGTTGTTCATTGTGAGATTTTTAAATCATTTTGGACATTTGTTCACCATCATTGAAGGGTGTGTGGTGCGAAAGAATTACGTCGATATCTCCAAGGTCAAGGTCACACTTTGAGTTCAAAGGTCAAAAATGGCCATAAATGAGCTTGTCCGGACAATGGCGTTCATTGTGAGATTTTAAAATCACATTAATTTTGTTCACCATCATTGGATGGTGTGTCGCGCAAAAGAATTACGTCAATATAATAGGTCACACTTTCAGTTCAAAGGTCAAAAATGGCCATAAATGAGCTTGTCCGGGCCATAACAATGTTGTTTATTGTGAGATTTTAAAATCATTTGGCACATTTGTTCACCATCATCGGACATCTCCTAGGTCAAACTTTGAGTTCAACCATAAATGAGCTTGTCCAGGCCATAACTATTTCATTCATTGTGAGATTTTTAAATTACTCGGTAAATTTGTTCACAATCATTGGACAGTGTGTCATGCGAAAGAATTACGTCGATATCTTTAAGGTCAAGGTCACAATTTGAGTTCAAAGGTAAGTAATGGCCATAAATGAGCTTGTCCGGGCCATAACTAACAGAAATTCAGTAATAATGAACGAATATGCCTCATTGACATTTATAATAATAGTTTCTTTTGTTTGCACAGCTTACCTTACGTATCCCATTTTCTCGCAAAATTATTGCACCTTTTTGCGTTTCAAAAACATTCCCCGAAAGATCGGCATAAAGCAAATATTCTTGCCGACAAAAGATCACAAGTATATGATATGATAATTCATCGTAATCACTTGGCAACATCAACCCCATGGATTATCTCTAATCACCTTCAAATCAATTACACATGACAGACAATAGCAAACTTCAATTATCACCCTGCTCGCACGTGACTGCATTCGAGTTGAACGCTGACTTGACGAATATCGATCGCCAATCGGATAAGTTCGGAGGTTGGGAGAATCAGGGGCGCGGTTTACCTCAAATTACCTGTCGCTCAATTGCGACACGCTCCGGGCTGCAACAGTGTGTATTGGAAAATTGAATCAGACCTTGACATCGAGAAAACCAGATGTTAACAAATTCGGTAAGAGGGAGACTGGAAGTCTCTTTTTATCTACAATTTTTTAAATTTTAGGTGAAGTTTTGCGTAAAAAAGCGACTTTTTTGCTCATGTCGACCCCTAGCGCGAGCCCTGTGTACAAAGCAATGGTTTGATGTCATTGTCGATTTCATTGGTTGGAAATTTGCTCGTCACACAGGCAAAAGACATTGTTTTTGATTTACAAATTTCCTCATGCAACAAATAATAAAAAGTCATTACGTTTCCAAATGAGTTGTTATTATCTGTTTCCATACAATTGTGGAATAATAAATCTTCGCTGAATATTTAAATTGCCTAATTTTCATAATAATACCAAATATATATTGAAAAACATATTAAACCTTCTCACCCTGAAGAATTATCAGTGAAATTTCAAAGCATCCGGTCCTTAGCACCACCTCAGAAGTAGCATTTGCTAATTTATTAATACATCACAAAAAGGGGTGGTGCCTGTGATTACAGGCCAATGTTTTTAAAACTCTGTTGCCACACCAAGGTGAGGTTTAATATAAACTGTTCTATAAATAGCGCCATTTGCATTGTAAATATTTGCTTGTCTAAAAGTTGAATTTTAATGAAAGAATAAAACTGAAAGGATTTCTTTCCAGCCAATAGGCCTGAAATAAAATGTCTTTCACATTTATTCGTCAGTACCTGCTAACAGTTTTAGAATTGATCGATTTAAAAGTGGCTGCTTTCAGTATAAGTGTTATTATAAAGGTGATCATTCAATTAACCCACGGCTGTCCCATCACATTTTATGGAGAATAGTGCATGTATAAGGGCTACAAACTAAAAGTGTTATAATCTCAAATTGTTAACAAGCTGAAACAAGCTGAGCTATAACATTTAAAGAACTGGGTTCTGTCTTTTCAAAGCCAATTTTTATGAGCGAGGCTGTTTTCGGAGAAAACCCGAGGTATTGTCATAGCTTGCTTGTCGTCCGCTGTCAGCCGTCCGCCGGCGTCGCGCTAAAACCTTTATATTGGCTCTAAAATCAAAGTGCTTCCACCTACAACTTTGAAACTGCATATGTAGATGCACCTTGATGAGTTCTACACGTCACACCCATTTTGGGTCACTAGGTCAAAGGTCAATTTCACTGTGACCTAAAAAAAATAAAATAAAAATGGCAGCCGAGCGTGGCACCCGTTATGCGGTATTCTTGTTATTTGTGGAGGCAAGTTTGCAAATCAGTATGGGCTTAACTACCCTAGGAACCGTAACCCATGACTGCCTGCGTGGATAACTGCAGTAAAATTAAGCAGACAACGAATGCTAAAAGCGTCTGCTCTAACCACCGCATCTGCCTGTTTATATTTCGCACTGGTACACTACATAGTGTGTATGTATTCAAAAGTATTTAACAGCTTTAAAGACAACGTTGGCCAGTCTAGTGTTTATCATTGAAATCTGTACATATTTGCTGCTTTCAGGGAAAACGGGGCTTAATGCATGTCAAATAAGATTAGCTGTGCACACTGATTAGCTGTATCAATGATTTGAAAAAAAACAACATCTCGACCTGTGCTTTAAGACACACTCTTTATAAATTTGAATTGGTTGTGGTCATTTCAAACTTGCGATATAAAAAGCTATAACATAATTTTGAAAACTGAGTTGCGTCTAGGATTATACATCAGCGAACAAATTTAGTGCCTTCAGCGCTTTGATTTATATTACAATCGCAATGTTTGTTAGTTAGTTAGTAAGTCAGTCCGTCCGGATTAGTTTCCGCTCAATAAGTCAAGCAATTGTCATCCGATCTTCACCAAACTTCATGAAAATGTGTAAGGCAATAACATCTACGTCAAGTTTGATAATCGGCCAAATTGACCCTGACACTCCTGAGTTACGGCCCTTGAATCATTGTGAATTTGTTTTTATGTCCCCCACTATAGTAGTGGGGGACATATTGTTTTTGCCCTGTCTGTTGGTTTGTCTGTTGGTTGGTTGGTTTGCGCCAACTTTAACATTTTGCAATAACTTTTGCTATATTGAATATAGCAACTTGTCATCAGATCTTAACCAAACTTCATGAAAATGTGTAAGGCAATAACATCTAGGTCAAGTTCAATAATCGGCCAAATTGACCCAGACTATCCCCAGTTACATGTACAGCCCTTGAATCAGCGAAAAATTTCGTTTTTTCTCGTTTCCGCTCATTACCTCAAGCAAATGTCATAGGATCTTCGCCATACTTCATGATTATGTGTAAGGTCATAAGATCTAATTCAAGATAGATAATCGGCCGAATTGACCCAGAAACGCCTGAGTTACGGCCCTTGAATCGTAATTTTTTTTAGTTTTTTCTCGTTTCCACTCAATAACTCCAGCAATTGTCATTGGATCTTCACCAAACTTCATAAAAATGTGTAAGGCAATAAAATCTAGGTTAAGTTCGATAATCACCCAAATTTACCCAGGCACTTCTGAGTTAAGGCCCTTGAATCATCAAAGAATTGCGTTACTGCTCGAAACATTCTCATACTTGTAACTTCTATGTCGCTTCAGATATAACCTTCATATTTGGTATGCATGTGTATATGGACAAGGCCTTTCCATACTCACACAAATTTTTACCCCTTTGAAATTGACCTTGAACTTATAGTCTGCGTTTAAGTTTCGAAATCTGCGTTTAAGTTTCGAAAAAGCGTTTTTTGGGGGCATATGTCTTCCAATGGAGACAGCTCTTGTGAAGATATGTCTTAATTTTTTTTATCACTGCCCATGTGTGATTTTGATTGGTGGTGTAGTTGTTAAAATTGTTGGTGAAGTTGTTAAAAATGTTGTATCTGCTTCACATTTGTATATCATTACATTACAGTAGTTATTGCAGACCGTTTTTGTTCGGTCTTACACATATCAATAGAGGACATATACAGTGGCACATACAGCAGATTTTTCTGTAGACACTTGGAGCAACTGTAACTAGATTTCCCATTGAATCATCACAGCTAGTGGAAGGCAGCCACTTTGCCAAATACACGAGTGCAAAGAGACAGTCTGTAGGAACACTCATTATTTATAACTGGAAAGCTTAAAATAGCTAGACCAGCTCGCTCAATATAGATCCTACATGCTAGGCTGTATTCACCATGGATTGCTCTATACCCATTGGAAGATTGCTGTGCTATTCTCACTCTGTGTAATAATGGGCATGGGATTGGATGTTGGGTTGAGAGTCTCAGTTTTGCCAATACAATATGCTGTTTCTCTCAGCAGTTGTGGTAACTATCCACTTCTGGTTTGATTTACTGACCCACATAGGTTTGTGTTTTTTACAGAGGCCAATCTGGATATTGTTTTCAATCCCTTCTCTCCCTTGCCAATTTGACATGAGCCATTGTTTTGAAAGATAGAAGCATGACATATCTGATTTCAGATTTTATATATTAGGGCTAATGTGGGTGGGGAGTGTGAGTAGAAATCGGGGGCTCTGTGATGATTGCTCTATATTTACCTGGCATTCTAGATGATCAATTTTTTGTATCCAAATCACGGCTGTTAATCACAGGCGCCACCTCTTTTTTGCAGGCATTAATAAATGAGCCAATGCTACTTCTGAGGTGGCGCTAAGGACCGGATGTTTTGAAATATCAAGTATAATTCTGGAGTGTGAATAGATTATTTAAATGTGTTTATGCTCCCCATATATATATATATATATATATATATATATATATATATATATATATATATATATGGGGAGCATATAGTTGCCAGTTTGTCCTTCCCCACTTCCGTACGGTCACACTTTTGTTACAGTTTCTCATAGCACCTTCAATACTTTACCTATCTCTTTCATATTTGGCATGTAGATACCTTGCATGGACCTCTACCTTTTGATGACTTCATTTGAGGTCACTGGGGTCAAGGTCACCAAGGCTTATAATAGACTTTTGATACAGTTTCTCATAGCACCTTCAATACTTTACCGATCTCTTTCATATTTGGCATGTAGATACCTTGCATGGACCTCTACCTTTTGATGACGTCATTTGAGGTCACTGGGGTCAAGGTCACCAAGGCTAATAATAGACTTTTGATACAGTTTCTCATAGCACCTTCAATACTTTACCGATCTCTTTCATATTTGGCATGTAGATACCTTGCATGGACCTCTACCTTTTGATGACGTTTGAGGTCTCTGGGGTCAAGGTCACCAAGGCTAATAATAGACTTTTGTTACAGTTTCTCATAGCACCTTCAATACTTTACCGATCTCTTTCATATTTGGCATGTAGGAACCTTGCATGGACCTCTACCTTTTGATGACGTTTGAGGTCACTGGGGTCAAGGTCAAGGTCACCAAGGCTAATAATAGATTTTTCCGTCACTTTTGTTACAGTTTCTCATACCACCTTCAATACTCTTTCATATTTGGCATGTAGATACCTTGCATGGACCTCTACCTTTTGATGAAGTTTGAGGTCACTGGGGTCAAGGTCAAGGTCACCAAAGCTAATAATAGATTTTTCCATCACACTTTTGTTACAGTTTCTCATAGCACCTTCAATACTTTACCAATCTCTTTAATATTTGGCATGTAGGTACCTTGCATGGACCTCTACCTTTAGATGAGGTTTGAGGTCACTGGGGTCAAGGTCACTGAGGCTAATATTAGATTTTCTCAAGGTCTAACTTTTTCCACACAATTAACCCATATATCGACAAAGCATCATTGGGGAGCATCCATCAGTTTTACTGATATCCTTGTTTTAACATATTTCGCATTATTTTAAAAATCGGGCAACGTAGTGTGATTAAGCGAAGATTAATTCATTCGCAAATGTAAAAAAACATACAGTCAAATTGCTTTTTGCCTGTAAGACTAGTAAATGTCCACCAGATTGAGAGGCTAATGCCATCAAACGATTGCGATCAACATAATAATATTAGTTGCTACATGAACAAACATATTGGACTCTTGTGGATATAATAGATAATTTTGCATTTTTCCAAAAGAGATGGAGCCAATTTCAAGGAGGTGGTGCTAAGAAAAGGAGGTGGCGCCAATGCACGATATTTGAATCAGTACATACAGGGCTTTTTTTCCTTCTTTGGGACCCGCCGAAAAACGGCCCTTTCCCCTCTGATTTTTTTTCCCCTAAGCAGGTAAATTTTCCCCCAGACTTCATTCCCCCCACCCCAATTTTTTTTTTTTTTTTTTAAACTTCAAATACATAAGTTAACCTGATCCAGTGTAGAAAATATATCATATTGCATAATTAAATTATCTGTTGCCTTGAATTTGTTTTAAAAACAGCAAAATATGTTAAATTGATTATCTAAGACTTTCCTTATTTTCCCAAAAAACCAGCGTTTCGCATGATTTTTTTCCCCAAAATTCAGCATTTCGCGCGATTATTTTTTCCCTCAAAAAAGGCCAGGCTTTTCCCCCAAAATAAGATAAAAACCCCTGACATAACTTAAAAATTGCTGAAGTTGTACACCTTTTTCAACTTAGAATTTAATGTTGAGAATAATATGGGTCCCCCAATTTCTGTGTTATTGCTTTAAACTGTGTTATTGTTTTATCATTTCTAAATCAAGATGCAATAGAGTTATGCTCAGCCATTGAAAAAACAAGTAAGCACAGGTTAAACTATTGGGAGACCTAAACCTCTCTTTTCTTGTTAGCCTTGCTTGGTCACTTGGAATGTGGCCGTCTTAACCATTTGTTGTGGTGTTTCGCTGCTGCAGCCATGCAGAAATATTGGCAAAACAAATACAATAATTGTCTTATATCTTTAGCATCTTTTTCTTAGAATATAATGATTGGCAGTCAATCTTTAGAATGCCACTTCAATTCACTGTAGAAGCAATTACTACTAAATAGAACGAACTCCCAGTGTTTTACTGCTGTATTAACGCCCACACAAATGAATTTCCGATGTAGTTCCAGACAATTTTTTGTTGGTGTTTGTGTTACTACACTGTAACTCCAATATAAAGCGCTCTGTTATAACGCTGAATCCAATATAACGCGGAGGGTGCTTGGATCCCATTTTTTCTCCAACCTTCCATTTTATTTCTGATTCAAATCCGTATAATGCAACTTCATGTATTTTCAGACAATTCAAAGATGGCGGCAATCACAGTTATGTTGATTGCTTTATTCAACCGTCCGTTGAACCGATTATAATCGCCTCGAGGTTAAACAACACCGACAGCTAATTGGTTTTAATCTGTTGTGTAATGTCAATAAAGGTGTGAAAAACTCGCGTGTCAGTGTTTATTACATGTATTCCTTATCAGAGCGGTTCAGTGCGATAATTTCCATAAGTTAAGTGCAAGCGGGATAGTTATACAATTCAAGTAATTCAAAACGATTGAAACATTCTTTCTTTTACATGGTTGCAATTTGACTATATTAAATGAGCGGCTGTGAAATATACTGCCTTCTGTATAAAACAACTTTTTCTGTCATTTTATTATCATTCTAGTATTATGTCATTTAATCTCTTTCAGTTCGTGTGTAAGAAATTAAATAATGCAGACGGTTTATTTACATGCGAACGCAGTGTACCGGCAATTGTTAACAGAGTTTCACTTTCATTTTCGCGCGGTATCAGAAACTCCTCGGGAAACACGTTTTTTGCATGCGTATGACGCAATATAACAATTTTTTGTACATGAGTCGTATTGCATTCAATCTAAATTTAAAGTTGCTCGTCCAATGAAAGCTCTGCCCCATAATGCACTGTACTCTTAACACTTCTGAAAATGGCATATATGCGTACGGTTTACGAATTTCTTAAACATATATCGTCATTAATGTTCAAGATTATTATTTTTAAGTGATGTTGCAATTTTATTGGATTATCGGATAAATGTGCACATAAGAAAAGCGGTATGTATACTGTTATCGATACGATTCGGTTTATATGCATGTATTTGCGTCAACACAGCATGGCAATATATATATACATGACCTATATTATAGGCTATTCTATACCTGTTTTGTTTATAGCGCCCTGCAGTAAATGAGCTCAAAACCTATAACGCGGATCCGTTATAACGCTGTTTCGCGGCTTGGACCCCATTGACCGCGCTATATTGGAGTTACAGTGTAATGAAGAATAAATTTGAAATTTATTTGTAAACATGTTTTGTTCATATTTCAACATAAACACTTGATTTACCAACTTTTAAAATTAAATTTGTCTTAGTAGATTGTACATTTTAGGCAATCTGATATCATCTTAGCCATAAATCTTGAACTTTTGTGGCCAATTCTGAATTATTCCAAAACAGGCATGACGGGTCCAATATGGAAAGCAGTTTAACATAGTTATATTGATATGTATCTCAGAACATTTTTACATCACCCCCGGAAACCCGATATGCTGTGAGAAGTTGGATGTGCTATTTCGGTAGGGTAAGTAAATGCAGTTCTATAATTGTTTAAAGGCATTTTTGAATTAAAATATATTTTGGTGTATGAAAAGGAGGTATTACCATGTATGTTAGAAAAATCCTGGTTATTAATATTCAGGATTTATTGAAATATGGCTATTTATAGTCGACGATGCAGGGATTTGTCCCATATTTAGCACTTTATTCTGAAATTCATCGAAATCTATCGTCAACTTCTTCTAGCACATCCAACTTCTCACAGCATATCGGGTTTCCCGGGGTGGACATGTTTGTATCTGGTATATTAATGCCCACTTCGAAGAAGAGGGGGTATATTGTTTTGCTCATGTCGGTAGGTTGGTCGGTCCGTCCGTCCACCAGATGCTTTCCGGATGATAACTCAAGAACAGTTAGGCCTAAGATCATGAAACTTCATAGGTACATTGCTCATGACTGGCAGATGACCCCTATTGATTTGAGGTCACTAGTCAAAGGTTAAGGTCACAGTGACTCGAAACAGAAAAATGGTTTCCGGATGATAACTCATGAACGCTTCATGCCTAGGATCATGAAACTTCATAGGTACATTGATCATGACTCGCAGATGACCCCTATTGATTTTAAGGTCACTAGGTCAAAGGTCAAGGTCACAGTGACTCGAAAGAGAAAAATGGTTTCCGGATGATAACTCAAGAACGCTTATGCCTAGGATCATGAAACTTCATAGGTACATTGATAATGACTGGCAAATGACCCCTAACGATGTTCAGGTCACTAGGTCAAAGGTTAAGGTCTCAGTGATTCATTAATTGTGTTTGTCCAAAACTTTAACCTTGGTTAAAGTTTTGTAATATCTAAAATGGTTTCCGGATGATAACTCAAGAATGCTTACGCCTAGGATCATGAAACCTCATAGGTACATTGATCATGACTGGCAGATGACCCCTATTGATTTTCAGGTCACTATGTCAAAGGTCAAGGTCACAGTGACTCGAAACAATAAAATAGTTATCTGATGATAACTCAAGAATAATAAGGCCTAGTATCATGAAACTTCATAGGTACATTGCTCATGACTGGCAGATGACCCCTATTGATTTGAGGTCACTAGTCAAAGGTTAAGGTCACAGTGACTCGAAACAGAAAAATGGTTTCCGGATGATAACTCAAGAACGCTCCATGCGATCATGAAACTTCATAGGTACATTGATCATGACTCGCAGATGACCCCTATTGATTTTTAGGTCACTAGGTCAAAGGTCAAGGTCACAGTGACTCGAAACAGAAAAATGGTTTTCGGATAATAACTCAAGAACGCTTATGCCTAGGATCATGAAACTTCATAGGTACATTGATAATGACTGGCAAATGACCCCTAACGATGTTCAGGTCACTAGGTCAAAGGTTAAGGTCACAGTGATTCATTAATTGTGTTTGTCCAAAACTTTAACCTTAAAGTTCTGCAATATCTAAAATGGTTTCCGGATGATAACTCAAGAATGCTTACGCCTAGGATCATGAAACCTCATAGGTACATTGATCATGACTGGCAGATGACCCCTATTGATTTTCAGGTCACTATGTCAAAGGTCAAGGTCACAGTGACTTGAAACAGTAAAATGGTTATCTGATGATAACTCAAGAATTATAAGGCCTAGTATCATGAAACTTCATAGGTACATTGATCATGACTGGCAGATGACCCCTATTGATTTTCATGTCACCAGGTCAAAGGTCAAGGTCACAGTGGCAAAAAACGTATTAACACAATGGCTGCCACTACAACTGACATATGGGGGGCATGCATGTTTTGCAAACAGCCCTTGTTGTCAAAACTGTCTCTTTACCTTAAAGGTTAAATTATAACACTTAGTGGTTAAAGGTCAAATTTTGCAATACAAAAGCTTGAAAATTACTGTTTCAGCCATTGCTTTAAGGTATATAAAGTGATTTTCAAAAACTAGACCTTGCCTCCCTATGCCAAAGGTCAAGGCCACACTTAAGAGTTAACAGATCAACTTTTGCATGAAAACAGATTGTTCGGAATGTAACTTTGTCAATCATAATGCTATATTATGGTAGGTTACCACAAATGACAAATATCTGGAGACAGCAATTCACACATGACAACCGGCTTTCTACCTCAATAGTCTAGTTTACATATACAGGTCAAGTCTAATTTGAACATGAAACAGCCTGAAAATCTTTCAGCCATATACTGACTGATTTTTAGCTCACCTGATTGCTCAGGTGCGCTTTTGTGACCGGTCTTTGTCCGTCATCCGTCCATCCGTCGTCCGTCCACATTTGTTCGTAAACACATTAGAGGCCACATTAATTGTCCGATCTTCATGAAACTTGGTCAGAAGCTTTGTCCCAATGAAATCTCGGTCGAGTTCGAAACTGGGTCGTGCTGGGTCAAAAACTAGGTCACTAGGTCAAAAAAAAGAAAAAACTTGTAAACACTCTTGAAGTCACATTTCATGCCCAATCTTCATGTAACTTTGTCAAAATGTTTGTCTTAATGATATATGTGTTGAGTTGAAAAGTGGTTCCGGTCCGTTGAAAAACATGGTCGCCAGTGGGCGGTGCAGTTTTCCTTATTTGGCTATAGAGAAACCTTGTAAACACTCTAGAAGTCACAATTTTTGCCCAATCATGAAAGTTGTTCAAAACATTGGTTTTATTGATGTCTTGGACAAGTTCGAAAATGGTCCAGATCGGTGAAAAAACATGGCTGCCAGTGGGCGGGGCATTTTTATGCCCCCCTTCGAAGAGGGGGTATATTGCTTTGCACATGTCGGTTGGTCTGTCGGTCGGTCGGTTCACCAGGTGGTTTCCGGATGATAACTCAAGAACGCTTAGGCCTAGGATCATGAAACTTCATAGGTACATTGATCATGACTAGCAGATGACCCCTATTGATTTTAAGGTCACTAGGTCAAAGGTCAAGGTCACTGTGACCCGAAATAGTAAAATGGTTTCCGGATGATAATTCAAGAACGCTTATGCCTAGGATCATCAAACTTGATAGGTAGATTGATCATGACTAGCAGATGACCCGTATTGATTTTCAGGTCAAAGGTCAAGATCACGGTGACCCGAAATAGTAAAATGGTTTCCGGATGATAATTCAAGAACGCTTATGCCTAGGATCATGAAACTTGAAAGGTAGATTGATCATGACTAGCAGATGACCCCTATTGATTTTCAGGTCACTAGGTCAAAGGTCAAGGTCACGGTGACCCGAAATAGTAAAATGGTTTCTGGATGATAACTCAAGAACGCTTATGCCTAGGATCATGAAACTTCATAGGTACATTGATCATGACTCGCAGATGACCCCTATTGATTTTGAGGTCACTAGATCAAAGGTCAAGGTCACGGTGACCCAAAATAGTAAAATGGTTTCCGGATGATAACTCAAGAACACTTATGCCTAGGATCATAAAACTTGATAGGTACATTGATCATGACTGGCAGATGACCCCTATTGATTTTCAGGTCACTAGGTCAAAGGTCAAGGTCACAGTGACTCGAAATAGTAAAATGGTTTCGCGATGATAACTCAAGAAACCTAATGGCTAGGATCATGAAACTTCATAGGTACATTGATCATGACTCGCAGATGACCCCTTTTGATTTTCAGGTCACTAGGTCAAAGGTCAAGGTCACAGTGACAAAAAACATATTTACAAAATGGCTGTCACTACAACTGAGAGCCCATATGGGGGGCATGCATGTTTTACAAACAGCCCTTGTTCTCTATATGTTTATAGTAAAAACATGTGAACACTCTAGAATTCACATGTTTGGCCCAATTTTCATGAAATTTGGTCAGAACATTTGTTTCCTTGTTAGGAGAGTTGAGTTCGAAAATGGTTCTGGTCAGTTGAATAACATGGCTGCCGGGGGGGGGGGGGGGGGGGCAGTTTTCCTTTTTATACGCCCGTCTATGACGGGACGTATTATGGTATACCCCGCGTCTGTCCGTCCGTCCGTCCGTCTGTCCGTCCGTCTGTTAATGTCGTACGCTACGTCAAATATCCTTTGACAGATTTTCTTCAAATTTTAACACAATCTTAATATTGATAAACCCTGATCCCCTTTCGTTTTTGACGGAATTCTGAATTGTCGTTCCAGAGTTATGGGACTTTGTTCGTCAAAATTTCGTGATTTCATTGAATGTCCTACTGTAGCTCAAATATCCTTCGATGGATTTTTTTCAAATTTCAACACAATCTTAATATTGATAAACCCTGATCCCCTTTCGTTTTTGACGGAATTCTGAATTGTCGTTCCAGAGTTATGGGACTTTGTTCGTCAAAATTTCGTGATTTCATTGAATGTCCTACCGTAGCCGTACGTCCGTCCGTCTGTTAATGTCGTACGCTACGTCAAATATCCTTTGACAGATTTTCTTCAAATTTTAACACAATCTTAATATTGATAAACCCTGATCCCCTTTCGTTTTTGACGGAATTCTGAATTGTCGTTCCAGAGTTATGGGACTTTGTTCGTCAAAATTTCGTGATTTCATTGAATGTCCTACTGTAGCTCAAATATCCTTCGATGGATTTTTTTCAAATTTCAACACAGTCTTAATATTGATAAACCCTGATCCCCTTTCGTTTTTGACGGAATTCTGAATTGTCGTTCCAGAGTTATGGGACTTTGTTCGTCAAAATTTCGTGATTTCATTGAATGAATATTCACAAATATTGACAACTTCCAATGTGGCACACTAGAGACATACTTCTCAGATCATAAAGCTATCTGGATTTCTCTCAGTCAATAAATCTTGAGTATACCATCTCATTTATGACAAACATTATTGACAAACATTTTTGCAGATATTACTTGTGTATTCTTCTAATTGCTCTATGGACAAACCTCAATCTAAATTGATGTTGCAAGATGATACATTATGCTCCATTGAAATAGTATCCCTGAAAAATTGAACAAGGTGAGCTTTTTTCTATTCCGATTGTACACTACCACTTACCCATCTACATTTCTCTTTTATTATTGGTCAAAATATCTATAACAGGTTTACTTCAACTCCATATCCTCTAAAGAAATGCATACATATACTCAAAAAAAGATATGGTATGAATGTCAAGGAGACAGCGCTCCATGCTCATGTACTTATAAAATAAACCATGTATTCAAATACAAATAAACTGTTTGGTAAAGATTGAATGAACAGACTCCTCTCAGGTGAGCGAACTAGGGCCATCTTGGCCCTCTTGTTTAATTACTTGGCACAAATTCAATGGTCATAAGACAACATGTCCAGTGTTCTTGCGTCCATACCTGAAATGTCTAGGTCATGTGTTGGAGATCAAATTTGGCCATAAAACACCTGTTTGGGACTGTATTTTGAAAAATTCATCATGCTATTTAAAACAAGAAATATCTTTAAAAAAGATATACTGCGTAAATAGTTTAATGAATGAGATCAAGGATAGCGAATGTCTTTTTCTGTGCAGTTCTTAGCTGCATCACACGCAGAACGGGATGTTACGGGGAGTTTTCGCGGCTTATTTTACATTATAACATATTGCTGGTCATAAACCTATAGATACAAAACAGAAAACCAAAAGAAGAATGGAAGTGAAATTAAAACATATGAGTCAACCGGCCACACGAGAACAAACCTGTTTTAGTGGTCTGTCGGGCATTGCTATTTGATTCGATTATTAACAGTATCGAGAATCATCGTGCTCATGCTTAAAGTGATATTATGGGCATTTTGCACTGTTGAATTGAGCTGAAAAGAATTAACAGGTCAAAATAGTTAGTTAAAATGTGGTTACTGATCAATTACCTGCAACTCGCCTTGCTACCAGTTGTTTATAAAAATATATTTTATATTCGATATTCTTACGTGACCCACCCAGTTCTGTAAGCCGAAATGATCCGTAAAACAATATTGTGTCTTTGTGTCGTATGAACAAATCTGCACTAAAACTAAATTTAGGTTCAACTCGTAAACGCATGATCAGTTGTCAAACGAAAGTACGGTTGATATTCAAATGCATTATTTTTCTCTTTCTGGTATATTGTTTTAGTATGTTGATGCTGCATTAATTACTATAAGTGTATATGAAGTAGAAACATCAAAAATAATCAACGGTTGCGATAGACACCTATAAACTGTTACATGCTCATAATATCACTTTAGTACATTAGGCAATATGGTGGAATAATTATTGTTAAATTTATTAAAAATAATATTTATCATTGTATTGTTGAAAACACATTAAGAATCTATTATTGACATACCATAATTATATTGCTGAATATCTTCTTTTAACATATTTCTGGTCTAAAGAAAATTCCAGGTCACCTAGTTCACGGATAGCGTCTTTATTATATAACGATTATTTTACTGACCGCGAACTCGGTTGATGACCTGTATATAAACTCTGAATGTCCGCGAATTGACCCGAAACCTCGCGGTTTGAAATGCAATTCTTTAAAGTGAGGCCTCGCTTCCACTGCTCTTTATACTTTTACATGTTAACATGTTGACAGGAATATGGAAGTAAGTACTAAATATGAGAACATAGCCTTTTAAGTATAAACGCTTTTGCGCTGGTAATACTCTGAAAATAAAAGGTGTACGCACAAACTGTATTGATGTCGAGAATTGAGTGTAAAACTGTTCTATCTATTAAGCCTTTTCATTAGAGATAAAATTGTTTCATACAGTAAAACAGTGTTACAAAGACGCGGATATGTTTCCAATGTTCTGGTGGTATACTCAAATCAGCCAATGGAATAAATGAAGTGTATTCATTCGTACCTAGCCGCGGGAAATTTTATTTGAATTTTATTGGACACTTACAAAGGTCAAGTCAGGGTGAAAAGCTGGCGTAATACAGCTTACGCCGAAAAACTAACCTCTTATGATTATTATGAGGACAGCCATTTACATTTGTAAACTATAGGTCACCTGTCCAAAACTAAAGACAGCTTGTCCAGATCTTAGCTTTTCATTTGTTATTCAATGTTAAGACAGCTTACCAGAAATGCATGTACCGGGTATCACCTGTCTCAGTATCTTAAATGTGAAGATAACTCTTAAAAGAGGTCAAAAATTAAATTTGGCTTTAAACAGCTAAGTGACAAGGACCTGTGTTTATGACCCCTTAATGTTAGATAAGCATGTGCACTATTAGTTACTATATTGGTCAGTACAAGAATTCAACTGCAGACCGCCGACTGCGTCTTTGTTTCATTGTCCAATCAAGCCCCGAACATCCAATAAAATGTGTATTATTACCACACACAAACTTAAGATAAGCATGTGTCGTTTGTCAAAACAATGATTGTATAGCTCAGTAAACATATTGAAGAAGCTCACACAGTTAATTCCCATATGATCTCGGAAAGGAGACTTGCTTAAAACATTTAAAATAACGATATTTATTGTCCCCTACTGGTGAAACCGGAGGGGACTTATGGTTTGCGATCCATCTGTCTGTCTGTAAGTCTGTCTGTCAGTCCGTCACACTTTTCTGGATCCTGCAATAACTTAAAAAATTTCTTTAATTTTTTTCATGAAACTTTAAACATGGATAGATGGCAATATGGAGATTATGCACATCATTTCATTTTGTTCTTACGTCAAGAATTCTGGTTGCTATGGCAACAAATAAAAAATAAAAATAAAAAATACTGACATTGGTGGATTTTCACCGGTAGGAGACCATATTGCTTGGCAATCTCTTGTTATCCCCCGCCATAGGCGGAGGGATATTGTTTTGGCGTTGTCCGTCCGTCCATCATTCCGTCCGTCCGGAGCCATATCTTGGAAGTGCTTTGGCGGATTTCATTGAAACTTGGTATGAGTGTATATATGGATCAGAGGATGATGCACGCCAAATGGCATAGTACACCATCTGTCAATAACAGAGTTATGGCCCTTTGTATCTTGAAAAAATGCTTTTTTTGAGTGTCAAATATTAAACTTTTGTGTCCAGAAGCATATTGGCGGGGGATTTCAATTCAACGAATTTGCTTGTTTTCATAAGAATTGTTAAACATAATGTGAACCGAACCAAACCAACTTACCGTACACAGACAACACAAAATATTAAAAAAGTTTGACAATGTTAATACAAACAAATATTGGTTTATTTTCACAAAATTAACTTTCACTTTTCTCCATTTCCAGAAAATGACTTGTACACATTGCATGAAATCTAAATATAAATGAAGTTGTTATTGGTCGTTGCAGAAGAATAAACTGTACACAACACTTTTGTGCAGTCAGTATACAATACAATAATTGTGTCAATAATGAAGAAAATGAATGTACAGCGTTACAGTAACGATACAGCGTGTTTGAATTATATTTTATTAAGAGGAAATGTCAATGGCAAATAATTCTTGAGATACCCGGGTACTTAAGTTGAAATTCACAATTAAACTTTTAATGGAAATTTAATAATCTCAATGTTGTACCCTCTACAAAATGTTTATTTACAAATAAAAACACCCACGCCAATTTTCGCGCTTTTTATCAGGACAATGAAATTCATTTAATTCATGTGCACTATGTATTTGTGGCTAGAATTTGTTACCCAAAATAGGTGTACGCAACGCCTGCAAACCGTGTCAGGTGATTAACACATGTTGGAATACAACTGTCCTGATTGGGCGCTTATTTCATCAAATCTTTAAATAAAAACATTACAAAATTCATTTGATGCTTTCAAAAATTGAGAATGTTTGTGTTTATGACATTCTTGAGCACTCTTATTGTCAATATTTACCAGAATTTGCTTTTAAAGTTGCATGTATGCGATAGAGACATATGTATTGGGAAATCGAGAGACTCGGGATAATACCATTATGACAATCAGTTATGAGTTCTTCATGGCTTCAAACTGTAAATTGCATAATCAAACACGCAATTATCACTCCTCCAGGTGCGGTATCCTACAGCTAGGTGCTAAAAAGACAGAGAAAAAAACTGGCATGGGTGTGACATACATGTTGAAATTTGAAAAAAGGAGACTGTTTTATATTTGCTCATAATGCTAACAATCCCATATTGTTTTACAGACAAATTAATTTTATTTTTCGGGGAGGGGGGGTTTGCTTGTTTAAGTCCGAATGTAGTTAATTTACATTTAATTAACGTTATGATTCGGAACTTGTAACTCAGTTTCTATCCAAGGTAAATTATAGTAAATAAGATTGTTCGCCGAGTGACTTGGTGTCATATCACCAACAATTTCCGTGACGTGCTGCGGTGTGTCTCGGCGACCAGATGGTGGATGCAGAGTCAACTCCGCGAACACTTGATGTCGTCAAACTCAAATGAATATGTTGGTTTTGTGTGAGCTGTACTGTATCTGATTCAAAACTCTGCGTTTTGAGAAAAAGTTGAGTTTGTGAGAAATAGTTCCTTCACTGTAGATTAACACTTCTGTTATTTTTGTCTCGTTTCAGTTTTTTAGACAGAGTACATATAGTAAAACAACCAGACTACACACCTACAGAACAGGTAAGACTGCTTAAAACCTCACTACCCAAATATATATAAACATTGTATTTTCCAGAATGTGTCTCTATTGGACATGTTGTACAACCAAAATACCAAAATTAAATGGTTTTGTTGTGATGTTTAATTGAATATTTAATGATCAAATAATAATTCTTTAGCAATGATTGAGTGATAAAGCATCATTTTAATTCAATGTTTAAATATTTAATAAATATTCAGCATTCAAATTATTTTGCAAGAATTTGTAGGTGTATTTTATTTGAAATAATAAAAACCTTAACCTTGCATGAATATCAAATATTATTCCTAATAATTATAGTTGTATTTTAAACAAACTTTGCATCTTAGCTCTTGACAAACACATAGCCTTGTGTAAATTCATTAGTTGTCAAAATTAACTTTTATATATGACATAATTATTGACTTTGCTACAAATTATCCCCTGTGAATTAATTGATCATGTTTCTAAAAACAGATATTAATTTAATTTTGTTATTTTTCAGGATATTTTACGATGTAGAGTGTTAACTTCAGGAATATTTGAAACAAAGTTTACAGTTGATAGGGTTAATTTTCAGTAAGTATTATATATTTCCTCTCTGTTACTTCTGAAATGTTATAATAAAACCCAGACATGGGCAGGGTTTACAACTTTGGTCTAAATAGACCAATGTTGATGTATCTTTATATATAACAAGTTTGCATGGAAAACTTGCGATTGTATGAGTGTCTTGTGAGGTCAAGGTCACTGCTATTAAAAATACAAAAACAGGTTAAGCTCAATAACATAAATTTGGATGGAGATATTTTGTGTGTAAGAATCTTGCATAAAACAGATGGAATTTCCTTTGGAGCCATTAAGTTTATGGTACAGTACAGCCAACGCGGCACAAACATAATCCGCGGCTACGCCACGGCCAGATTATTAGTACGCGGCGGCCGAATCGTGTGTTCACGCGGCGTATCGCCATGGCACTCGGCATCGATCCGCGCAACGACGCCGAGTCTGTTTTAACCGCGCGTACTTTCGCGGAGTAAATCCGCCGCATACGTACGCGGCGGATCGAGTGAAAAGATATCAACCTACATGTACATACATGTATGTGTAGCGTAGAATTAATTACGTGCAACTGTTAATGTTGCGTTTGATTATCATTATTAAATTTGTAATCCGAAACACACTTCCGAATTTTAATGCTAACGCGACCTTTGGCAAATTCTAGCGTCAAATAAACAGTTCTAAAATATCCTTTGTTTCATAAAAAGCACACAAAAATTATGCAGACATGTAGAACGTCGTTTGGAAAGTTTGGGTGTATTTTGTGTTGTATAAATACATGAACATCACGTCAGGCGTAAATCGCGTGTTCAGTGGGGGAAAAAACGCCCTGATTAGACGTTATTTCATCATCTCTATAAATAGTAACAAATGCCAAAATGTATTTGATACTTAAGGAAATATCGAGAATGTTTGTGTATCGTAAATATTTACCAGCATTTGTTTTAGAACTGGAATATACGGGATTATCGGGTAATTAGTAGCGATATTAACTGTATAATATGAACAAAATAAAACGTGTTTATATACGCATATTCAAACAATAGTTATAATAAGCTGATAATTAACAAAACAATAAATACGTCGTCACCGTCTTGATTATTAATGTGGCTTCAAACTGCTAATTTTCTCAGCTTAAATATAATAGCAAAATCAACATGCAATTAATTTATAAATTCACCATATGCTGGAGCCTTGACCACTTGTATGTGCGAAAACATAATTACGTGACATTGTTTATGTGTGAAATACATACACTTCGGGCGGAAAACAAACTTAATTGGCCAGACACATTAACTATGCTTACATGTATATGCTAATGCAATCTGCGCACAATAAATTTTTTATGATTTTAATTATTATTATAATTGTTCTTTCAAATTTTTTTAACTACATGTAAATAATAATTTTAAAAAGATTTTTTATTTCATGATGCGCATCGACTCGGCATCATGTCGCGTCATGTCGCGGATTGCGGCATGCCTCGGCGGACAGATGCCAAGTTTCGCAGCGAAATGCGACTTGCCGCCGCATACTGACGCGGCTTCAACGACTGGCGCGGCATCGACTCGTTTAGCCTTGCCGCCGCGGATCGCGAAATACGTTTGTTCCGCTTTGGCTGTACTGTAAATGTTGCTGTTGCTAAAAATAGAAAAAGAGCAAACAGGTGGGTTTTTTTTATGGACCAGTCTTGATAAAACTTATAGCAAGCTTGCATGAAAACATAGAAAGGGATTGTATTTGGGATGTCATGTAGAGGCCAATATCAGTGTGTGATAGAGGTATTGCACTGACATTGTTTTTGTAGCGTACATGCTGCCCGAGCTTGGGATTCCATTTGTGGCCATTCAAGTCAAGGTCACTGCTATTTAAAACAGAAAAACTGTTTACAGTGGATCAGTTGTGCTTGGATGGAGAAAAAGCACTGACAGTTTGTGTATAGGTTACTTATATGCAGATGTAGCATGAGATTTTATTAATGGCCTGTTAGGTTAAGGTCAATGTCACTGCTACTGAAAAAAGAACAATTTTTAGCCGGATTTTTTTCGAAAAAATCTCGGCTTATAGATTGATGTTGTCGGGCGGGCGGGGGGGCGGGGGGGGCGGGGGGGCGGGCGGGCGGGCGGGGTGGCGGCGTGCTCGAAAATGTTAAAGTTCTTATTTCATGGTATAACTTTGGTATGCTTGGACCTAGAGTCTTCAAACTTGACATGAAGGTTGGCCAGGATTAACAGATGACCACTGGTCATTTCAAGGTCATTCATTTGAAGGTCAAGGTCACTGTGACCTTCAATATAAAAAATGTTAAAGTTCTTATAACTTTGGTATGCTTGGACCTAGAGTCTTGAAACTTGACATGAAGGTTGGCCATAACTAGTTAGTAACCACTGGTCATTTCAAGGTCATTCATTTGAAGGTCAAGGTCACTGTGACCTTGAATGTAAAAATGTTAAAGTTCTTATTTCATGGTATAACTTTGGTATGCTTGGACCTAGAGTCTTCAAACTTGACATGAAGGTTGGCCAGGATTAACAGATGACCACTGGTCATTTCAAGGTCATTCATTTGAAGGTGAAGGTCACTGTGACCTTCAATATAAAAATGTTAAAGTTGTTATAACTTTGGTATGCTTGGACCTAGAGTCTTGTCAATTCAAGTTCATATTTGTGACCTTAAATGTTATTGTTGTTCATGTATATGCATGCATTCAAAACATAACACAAGGTTTGCTCATGCCTTGAAAAGTACTTACATTTCATTTTGACCTTTGAACAATATTTCAGTAATTTAAGTATTGCATTGACAAAAACACGAAAGGTACTTTCCTGTCATTTAAATCAAAAATCCGGCTTCAATGCGGTCATCTCCGACCGCGGAACTCTTGTTGTTTAATAACTTGAGTTTAGATGTAGATATTATGCTTACATTGTATGTGTATGTAGCTGACATTTATGTGTATGTATGTTGGCATTCACGCTGGAGCCATTGGGGTCAATTTCATGGTCATTGTTAAAAAAAGAAGCAAAAAACTGTTAATAGCTTGTGTTTTTATGCAGATTCTGATTTGAAATTTAAAAAATGTGGTTAGAATACATGCATATATATTTAAGATTGCATTTGGGACCAGTAGATCATTAACTTGATCATTACTTAAAATATAGAGTTAGGATGGAGGCATTGAACATACATTTTGTGTGTAGGTAACTTATGTTCAAATCTTGCCACATGATTTGTGTTGGTGTTATTACATTCGTTGGACATTTCCCCATATTGCTGAATCAAGTAGGGCAGTTGTCAGTTAATAGTATAGGTATGTGCACTTAGTACTGGTAGACCAACTCACCCAGAAAAAGTGTGAGTAGATTAACTGACTGCTGTAATATGACTATAATATGGTTTAAAACGGCAAATAAAACTTAAAAAGAAACTCGTGTTATTTCACCTATTTATAATGTTATGGATATGCTTTTAGTTTTGGAAATAAGAGAGATTGACAAATGCAGTTTGTTAATAGGTCCCTTTACATACAAATCCAATGAATGTTCATTATTTTCCCATTGTGCCTGGTACAGTTGCTTTTTGCCAATTCACCAGATAGTTATATGCAGCCATTGATCACACATTTTCTGCTATTGTTATGATTCCTTGCCAAGTCGGCAAGTTGAATCTTGCTAGGGAAAAGATCCTGTTGTATTGTATAAGTCAACAGTATTCAGAAAGGACAACTTTGTGGGATTGAGTGTGGGGGAGATGTAATGTTATAATTATCTTACCAAATATCATAGATTTTTAACATTATGCAATAAAAGAATCTTATGGCAAGAAAAATACAGCAATCATTATTATTTTATTTTTATCGCATAACTTGCTCATGGTGAGGTGTGTCGTTTTTCGTGAATCGTGCGTAATCAGCATTTAACTTGTTAACACGCATTTGTCCAAATGTATTGTCTAATCTTCATGAAATTTGGCCAGAACATTTTCCCCAATGAAAGCTTGACCCAGTTAAACACTGGTTCATGTGAGGTCACTGGGTCAAATTAAAGAAACAACTTGTAAATACTCTAGAAGTCACATATTTTTTGTCAGTTCTTCATGAAATTTTGTAAAAGCTTTTTGTGTTTCAGCCAATATGAGAAATGTTTTTAGTCAGTTGAAAATCATGGTCTCTATGAGCTAAGCAGTTTGCTTTAAACATCTTTTTTGAAATCTTGTTAACACTAGAGATTTAAAATGGTTTCAGGTGGTTGAAAAAACATGGCCACCATGGGGCCAGGCAAGTCTTGCTAATATGGCTATTGTGAAACACTGGCAGTCACATTTGTAGTCCAATCATCATGAAACTTGCTCAGAAGATTTGTTTTAATAATAATCTGTGTCCAGTTGAAACATGGTTTAGGGTAAAGTCAAGGTCAGAATCCACATATAATCTACATGCAGCTCAGAACAATTTAGGTCATATGTTTCATAGGTAAGAAACCAGGGCATTTGGATCTCTTGTTTAAACAAATTTAATTGAGATGATTCAAGATATTATAGACTAGTATTGATGGTGAATGTATATTGAAATAACACTATCAAATATGCACAATCTGTGAACAAGTCCCTTTAACATTGCAGAGTGTGAAGGGGGGAGGGGGGCACAAAACAGCCAGCAGGTGCATTTTTGCTGCCAATATGAGCTGGTGCTTTGGCATAGTTGTCAGAATGTATTGTGTATCCTATAGTATGATTGCTTTGTTGTTTCCAGCAATTGTACAAAAATAGTTGTCATGCCATTTATCAACACAAAGTCTGGCAGCAGTTTAACTGTAAATCAGAGGATTTGCACAAGGAAGTTATTTGTATGATTTTGTTAATTTTGTTTATGCTTTGGAATATATGATAGTCCAAATTAATACCTAATAAAAAAATTTATTCACAAAATCTTATATTGTTGATGATTGTTGTTACATTGTATTGTTATGCCCCCCTTCGAAGAAAAGGGGGTATATTGCTTTGCTCATGTCGGTCTGTCTGTCTGTCTGTCTGTCGGTCAGTCCACCAGGTGGTTTCCAGATGATAACTCAAGAACTCTTTGGGCCTAGGATCATGAAACTTCATAGGTACATTGATCATGACTCGCAGATGACCCCTATTGATTTTGAGGTCACTAGGTCAAAGGTCACAGGTGAAGGTCACAGTTACTGGAAATAGGCATTTTAAGGATTAAGCATGGTTCAAACAAGGGAAACAACTACTGTTTATGAATGTTCTTTTTGTTACAGCATTTGCCTCCCTTAAAATCATTTAAAATCTCATTTTACAGCAGAGATTCCAAATCTGACCTGTAAATGAGCCACATATTCACTGCCAGTGCTAGGTTACCTTTTCCCATTTGATCATTCTTAAGTATTGTTATTGTAATGCTATTTTAGCGTTACCACCACCACCCCCACCACCACCACCCCCACCACCACCTTCCCCACCACCACCACCACAACCACCACCACCCCCCCCCCCACCACCACCACCACCCCCCCCCCACCACCACCACCTACCCCCACCACCACCCCCCCCCACCACCACCACCACCACCACCACCACCACCACCACCACCACGTAATAAATTACCCACACCCCACATAAAACCCCCCTCTCACCCCCCTACCCCCCCGCCCCACCCCCCTCCATTTTTTTATGTCCCCCGCTATAGTAGTGGGGGACATATTGTTTTTGCCCTGTCTGTTGGTTGGTCTGTCTGTCTGTCTGTTTGCGCCAACTTTAACATTTGCAATAACTTTTGCAATATTGAAGATAGCAACTTGATATTTGGCATGCATATGTATCTCATGGAGCTGCACATTTTGAGTGGTGAAAGCTCAAGGTCAAGGTCATCCTTCAAGGTCAAAGGTCAAATATATGGGTCAAAATCGCTAATTTAATTTACACTTTTGCAGTATTTCAATATTCAAGATAGCAACTCGATAATTGGCATGCATGTGTATCTCATGGAGCTGCACATTTTGAATGGTGAAAGGTCAAGGTCAGAGGTCAAATATATGTGGCCAAAATCGCTTATTTTATGAGTACTTTTGCAATATTGAAGATAGCAACTTCATATTTGGCATGCATGTGTATCTCATGGAGCTGCACATTTTGAGTGGTGAAAGGTCAAGGTCAAGGTCATCCTTCAAGGTCAAATATATGGGTCAAAATTGCTCATGTAATGTCACTCCAGCAATATTGAAGCTAGCAATTTTATATTTGAAATGCATGTGTATCTCATGGAGCTGCACATTTTGAGTGGTGAAGGGTCAAGGTCATCCTACAAGGTCAAACGTTATAGAGGGGACATTGTGTTTCACAAACGCATCTTGTTTAAACATCTAATAAATAACCCACCCCACATTATACCCCCTCTCACTCCCCCCTACCCCTCCCTCCTACCCACCACCACACCCCCCCCCCAATTTTTTTTTAAACATATAATAAATTACACCACCCCACATTATTACCTACCCCTCTCACACCCCCACCCCCCAATTTTTTTTTAAACATCTTATAAATTACCACACCCCACATTATATTCACCTCTCGACCCCCTACCACCCCCCCTCTACCCCCTACCCCCCCAACCCCCCCCACCCCCCCTAATTTTTTTTTTAAACATCTAATAAATGACTCCACCCCCCAATATTATTACCCCATCTCACCCCAACTCCCCCTACCCCCCACTTCCCCCACCCACCCCCCACCCCCCCAATTTTTTATGCCCCCCTTCGAAGAAGAGGAGGTATATTGCTTTGCTGGTGTCGGTCGGTCCGTCCGTCCGTCCATCCGTCCACCAGGTGGTTTCCGGATGATAACTCAAGTACGCTTGGGGCTAGGATCATGAAACTTCATAGGTACATTGATCATGACTCGCAGATGACCCCTATTGATTTTGAGGTCACTAGGTCAAAGGTTAAGGTCACAGGTGAAGGTCACAGTTACTGGAAATAGGCATTTTAAGGATTTAGCATGGTTCAAACAAGGGAAACAACTACGGTTTATGCATGTTCTTTTTATTACAGATTTGCCTCCCTTTAATTCATTCAAAATCTCATTTTACAGCAGAGATTCCAAATCTGACCTGTAAATGAGCCCCATATTTACTGCCAGTGCTAGGTTACCTTTTCCCATTTGATCATTCTTAAGTATTGGTATTGTAATGCTGCTACTGCTGCTGCTACTGCTACTGCTACTACTACTACTACTTCTACTACTACTACTACTACTACTACTACTACTACTTCTACTACTACTACTATTACTACTACTACAACTACTACTACTACTACTACTACCACACCACCACCACCACCACCACCACCACCTACCACACACCACCACCACCACCACCACCACCACCACCACCACCACCCACCACCACCACTTATTCTACCATGTCTACTATTACTACTTCTACTCCTACTGCCACTACTACTACTACTTTTACTACTTCTACTACTACTACTACTACTCCTACTACTACTACTACTACTTCTACTACTACTACTACTACTACTACTACTACTACTACTTCTACTACTACTACTACTACTACTACTACTACTACTACTACTTCTACTACTACTACTACTACTACTACTACTACTACTACTACACCACCACTACCACCACCACCACCACCACCACCGTTCACAGTGACAAAAAACGTATTCACACAATGACTGCTACTACAACTTATAGCCCATATAGGGGGGCATGCATGTTTTACAAACAGCCCTTGTTTTTGTTTTTTTAAACATCTTTTAAATTACCACACCCCACATTATATCCCCCTATCACCCCCCCTATCCCCCACCCCCCTACCCCCCTCCCCCACCCCCCTCAATTTTTTTTTTAAGCATCTAATAAATTTCCACACCCCACATTATACCCCCCTCTCACTCCCCCCTACCCCTCCTCCTACCTGCCCCCCCCCCCACCCCAGCCCTCCCCCCCTAAAAAAAAAAATTTTTTTTTTTAACCATCTAATAAATTACCACACTTCACATTATACCCCCGTTTCACTCCCCCCTACCCCGCCCTACCCCGCCCCCCCCACCCCCACAAATTTTTTAAGATTTGTTTAAAAAGTTTCATGTTTATAAGATTCATAAATTCATATGATGCTTTTTATGTGCTTTTGTGCCATTGTGTTTTATACTTTTTTGTCAAGTTTTTTACACAATTTATTTTATAGTTTGTAACAATTATTATACTGTTTATGTTTTTATTATGCCCCCCTTCGAAGAAGAGGGGGTATATTGTTTTGCACGTGTTGGTCAGTCCGTCCATCGGTCAGTCCGTCCACCAGATGGTTTCCGGATGATAACTCAAGAACGCTTAGGCCTAGGATCATGAAACTTCATAGGTACATTGATCATGACTGGCACATGACCCCTTTTTATTTTCAGGTCACTAACTCAAAGGTCAAGGTCACAGTGACTCGAAACAGTAAAACGGTTTTCGGATGATAAATCAAGAATGCTTAATCCTAGGATCATGAAACTTAGTAGGTACATTGATCATGACTGGCAGATAACCCCTATTGATTTTCAGGTCACTAGGTCAATCGTCAAGGTCACAGTGACTCAAAACAGTAAAATGGTTTCCTGATGATTACTCAAGAATAATTAGGCCTTGGATCACGAAACTTCATAGGTACATTGATCATGAATGGCAGATGACCCCTCTTGATTTTCAGGTCACTAGGTCAAAGGTCAAGGTCACAGTGACAAAAAACGCATTCACACAATGGCTACCACTACAGCTGACAGCCCATATGGGGGGCATGCATGTTTTACAAACAGCCCTTGTTTTATTTATTGGAAAATGGCTCGATTTGGTGAAAAAAAAACACTTTTTAGCTCACTTGATTGCTCAGGTGAGGTTTTTTTATTGGTCTTTGTCCGCCGTCCGTCCGTCCACATAAGGTTTGTAAACACTCTAGCATTCACATTTCTCAAGCATTCTTTATCAAAATTGCTGAGAAGCTCAATATGGCCACAAGATCTCAGTCAAGTTTGACAATGAGCGAAATTGCATAATAAATGCCATAATTATTGCCCTTAGATTGTCAAAATTTTTATCATATACAAAATCCTTGTAAACACTCTAGAGGTCACAATTTTGTTTCAGATTTTATGAATCTTAGTCATAATATTTATTTTTGTAAGCAAAGTTTGATGTTTGGTCATGAGGGGTCAAAATATATGTCATCAGGTCAAATCTTACTAAAATCTCGTAAACACTCCATACGCCAGAGTTTTGGTTCAATAATGATGAAACTTGACCGGGATGTTTGTCTGGACAATATCTAGGTCATGTGATGTTTGGTAAAGATTGAATGAACTGACCCCTCAGGTGAGCTTACTAGGGCCACCTTGGCCCTCTTGTTTAAATTACTGAAATCCCTGACCTGATCTGTTAAAATGTGTTGATGTGTAGTGATCACAGATTTGTTCCAATGATATCTTGGACAAGTTCGAAAATGATTCCAGTTGGTTGCAAAAACATGGCCACCAGGGGGCAGGGATTTTCCCATATATGTCTATATATGGCAATAGTAAAACCTTGTTAACACTCTTGGAGCACCATTTATAGTCCGATCATCATGAAACGTGGTCAGAATATTTGTCCCAATGATATCTTGTATATTTTCGAAAATGGTTCCAGTTGGTTAAAAAACATGGCCAGCAAGGGTCGGGCATTTTCCTTATATGGCTATGAACGGCTATAGCAAAACCTTATTAATACACTTGAAGCCACATTTAATGTCCGAACTTCAAGAATTTGGTCACAAGATTCTATCAAATGCTATCTTGGATGAGTTAAAAAATTATTCAGTTGGTTGAAAAAGATTGCCCCAAGAGGCAGGGCATTTTTTTCGTATATGGCTACAGTAAAACCTTGTTCACACTCTAAAGGCCACATTTATTGTCCGATCATCATGAAACTTGGTGAGAAGATGTGTCCCCATTATATCTTGGACGAGTTTGAAAATGGTTCCAGTTGGTTGAAAAACATGGCCACCAGGGGGTGGGGCATTTTTCCTAATATGGCTACAGTTAAACCATGTTAACACCTTAGAGGCAAAATGTATTGTCTGATCTTTGGTCAGAACATACCTCCCAATGACATCTTGATTGAGTTTCAAGATGATTCTGGTTTGTTGAAAACATGGCCACCAGGGGGCGGGGCATTTTGCCTTATATGGCTACATATGGCTATAATAAAACCTTGTTAACACTTTAGAAGCCACATTTATTGTCCCATCTTCATGAAACTTTGTCAGAAGATTTGTCTAAAAAATATCTTGGACATGTTAGAAAATGGTTTCGGTTGGTTGAAAAACATGGCTGCCAGGGGGCGGGGAATTTTTCCTAATATGGCTATAAGTTAAACTTGTTAACACTCTTAGAATCACATTTGTTGTCCAATCTGCATGAAACTTGCTCAGAACTTTTTTTGCAATGATATCTTGAAAGAGTTTGAAAATGGTTTCGGTTTCTTGAAAAACATGGCCTAAATGGGGCGGGCATTTTTCCATATATGGCTATATATAACTTTAGTAAAACCTTGTTAACTCTCTAGAGGCCACATTTATTGTCTGATCTTAATAAATCTTGGTCTGAAGATTTGTCCCAATGATATCTTGGACGAGTTTGAAAATAGTTCTGGTTGGTTTAAAAACATGGCCGACAGGGGGCGGGGAATTTTTAACCAGGTTTTCCAAAGGAAAAAACTGGTTATAAGATTGGCGAATGCTGGCGGGCGGGCGGAACAAACTTAATCAAAAGTTGTATCTAGACAATATCTAGGTCAAGTTCGAATATGGGTCATGCCGGGTCAAAAACTAGGTCACAAGGTCACTAAGTGCATTTTAAGGATTTAGTATGGTGTCCGCTCTCTTATTGAAGTAGTTTTCATCCGATCTTCACATAACTTGGTCAGAAGTTGTATCTAGACAACATTTAGGTCAAGTTCAAATATCGGTCATGCCGGGTCAAAAACTAAGTCACAGCGTCACTTAGTGGATTTCAAGGATTTAGCATGGTGTCCGCTTTCTAATTGAAGTAGTTTACATCTGATCTTCACCAAACTAGGTCAGAAGTTGTATCTAGACAACATCTAGGTCAAGTTCGAATCTGGGTCATGCCGGGTCAAAAACTAGGACACGGGGTCACTTAGTGCATTTCAAGAATTTAGCATGGTGTCCCCTCTCTAGATGAGGTAATTTTCATCCGATCTTCACCAAACTTGGTCAGAAGTTGTATCTAGACAATATCTAGGTCAAGTTCAAATATGGGTCATGCCGGGTCAAAAACTATGTCACGGGTTCACTAAGTGCATTTCAAGGATTTAGCATGGTGTCCGCTCTCTAATTGAAGTAGTTTTCATCTAATTTTCAACTCATTTGGTAAAGAAGTTGTGTCTAAATGATAACTAGGTCAAGTTCGAATATGGGTCATGCCAGGTCAAAAACTAGGTCACAAGGTCACTTAGTGCATTTCAAGGATATAGCATGGTGTCTGCTCTCTAATTAAAGTAGTTTTCATCCGATCTTCACCAAATTTGGTCAGAAGTTGTGTCTAGATGATGTCTAGGTTATTATGCCCCCCTTTGAAGAAGAGGGGGTATATGGCTTTGCTCATGTCAGTTGGTCTGTCGCTCTGTCGGTCCGTCCACCAGATGGTTTCCGGATGATAACTCAAGAACGCTAAGGCCTAGGATCATGAAACTACATAGGAACATTGATCATGACCATGGTACATTGATCACCACCACCACCACCATTGTTCACAGTGACAAAAAACACCACCACCGTTGTTCACAGTGACAAAAAACACCACCACCGTTGTTCACAGTGACAAAAAACACCACCACCATTGTTTACAGTGACAAAAAACACCACCACCGTTGTTCACAGTGACAAAAAACATATTCACACAATGGCTGCTACTACAACTTATAGCCCATATAGGGGGCATGCATGTTTTACAAACAGCCCTTGTTTTTAAATATGGGTCATGGTAAAACTATCAAGTTGTCCAAAACCTTCAAACAGGCATATCTTGTAACAGTTTGGCACTCTTATTTATTATGCCCCCCTTCGAAGAAGAGGTTATATTGTTTTGCACATGTCGGTCGGTCGTATCCGTCGGTCGGTCCGTCCACCGAATGGTTTCCGTATGATAACTCAAGAACGCTCACGCCTAGGATCATGAAACTTCATAGGTACTTTGACATGATTCGCAGATGACCCCTATTGATTTTCAGGTCACTAGGTTAAAGGTCAAGGTCACAGTGACTAGAACCAGTAAAATGGATTCCGGATGATAACTCAAGAACGCTTACGCCTAGGATCATGAAACTTCATAGGTACATTGATCATGACTTGCAGATGACCCCTATAGATTTTCAGGTCACTAGGTCAAAGGTCAAGGTCACGGTGATTTGACACAGAAAAATGGTTTCCGGATGATAACTCAAGAACGCTTACGCCTAGGATCATGAAACTTCATAGGTACATTGATCATGGCTCGCAGACCCCTATTGATTTTCAGGTCACTAGGTCAAAGGTCAAGGTCACGGTGACTTGACACAGTAAAATGGTTTCTGGATGATAACTCAAGAACGCTTACGCCTAGGATCATGAAACATCATAGGTACATTGATCATGACTCGCAGATGACCCCTATTGATTTTCAGGTCACAAGGTTAAATCTCAAGGTCACGGTGACTTGACACAGTAAAAAGGTTTCCGGATGATAACTCAAGAAGATTAGGCCTAGAATCATGAAACTTCATAGGTTCAGGTCAAAGATCAAGGTAACAGTGACTCGAAACAGTTAAATGATTTCCTGATGATAACTCAATAATAATTAGGCCTAGGATCATGAAACTTCATAGGTACATTGATCACGACTGGCAGATGACCCCTATTGATTTTCAGGTCACTAGGTCAAAGGTCAAGGTCACAGTGACAAAAAACGTATTCACACAATAGCTGCCACTACAACTGACAGCCCATATGGGGGGCATGCATGTTTTACAAACAGCCCTTGTTTTCAATGGGTACGAAGTGGGTTCGAAACTTCAGTTTTGTTCCAGTCTTGTTTGTACCAAAAGTTTAAAAAAAAAAAACTGTTTTGGTCACCATCTTTTTTTTCCCCTCCTACTGGACACTTTTAGGAAAAAAAATCAGAAAATCATTTTATTAAAAAATTCTGGCCTAACTCTAAAATTTACATTTACAGTTCACTCTGCATTAAACCTTGTCAGAACATCTGTTCTAATGATATCTGGGACTGCACTGAGTAGGTCAGTTCCTTTGTATCTCGGGTGAGCGACTTTGAAACTTTCAGGCCCTCTTGTTTAATTTGTTCATAATTTGTTCATAATTTGTCACCGTTTTCAGTATGTTTGATGTGGGAGGACAGAGGGATGAAAGGAGGAAATGGATACAGTGCTTTAACGACGTCACAGCTATTATTTTCGTGGCTGCGTGCAGTAGCTACAACCTGGTGCTGCGTGAAGACGCAACACAGAATAGACTGAAAGAGTCCCTGGAACTTTTTAAAAGTATTTGGAATAACCGGTGAGTTATAAAACTTAGGTTTGATTTTATCTTGTCTGGAAACTTGGAATAACAGTATGTCATCTGTGCATATTGTACAATTTTGAGTTCTTATGTATATGATAAATAAGCCATGTAGACGTCAGTCAGAGTGATTCAATATTTGCACACCAGAAATATAAATTATTGTATATTTACCAAAATAAATAGTTGTCAAGGCATCTTCATCTTTTGTGGGTTTTTATCCTTGCCAGCGATAGCTCTAGATTTGTTATCACATTGAGATTCAAGGGAATTGGAGACATCACAATGTTGAAATTATTATAGCGACTTTAATAACATAGAATGTTTTATAAAAAGAACTTTACCTCTATAAATACTATTGACATACAGTTATAGACCTCAATTTATTGTAAAATTGACTGAAAAGGACTTCTTCATATATAGACATCTACAAACTTTAAAATGCATGCACATAGATTTATGGAGTTTAACATTTATGCACACTATTGACAAATAGGGACTTATTATGCCCCCTTCAAAGAAGAGGGGGTATATTGCTTTGCACATGTCTGTCGGTCCGTCCACCAGGTGGTTTCCGGATGATAACTCAAGAACGCTTGGGCCTAGGATCATGAAACTTAATAGGAACATTGATCATGACTCGCAGATGACCCCTATTGATTTTCAGGTCACTAGGTCAAAGGTCAAGGTCACGGTGACCCGAAATAGTAAAATGGTTTCCGGATGATAACTCAAGAACACTTATGCCTAGGATCTTGAAACTTCATAGGTACATTGATCATGACTCGCAGATGACCCCTATCGATTTTGAGGTCACTAGGTCAAAGGTCAAGTTCACGGCGACCCGAAATAGTAAAATGGTTTTCGGATGAAAACTGAAGAACGCTTATTCCTAGGATCATGAAACTTGATAGGTAGATTGATCATGACTCGCAGATGACCCCTATAGATTTTCAGGTCACTAGGTCAAGAGTCAAGGTCAAGGTGACCCGAAATAGTAAAATGGTTTCCGGATGATAACTCAAAAACGCTTATGGCTAGGATCATGAAACTTCGTAGGTACATTGATTATGACTGGCAGATGACCCCTATTGATTTTCAGGTCACTAGGTCAAAGGTCAAGGTCACAGTGACAAAAAATATATTCACACAATGGCTGTCACTACAACGGAGAGCCCATAGGGGGGGCTTGCATGTTTTACAAACAGCCCTTGTTATGTATGCATTAAATTTCTGTTAAATTTATTAAGTAAAATAACAATAAAGTATGCTTCTTGTTTCAGATGGTTGCGGACTATATCTGTTATATTATTTTTAAACAAACAAGATCTGCTAGCGGAAAAGGTGATGTCAGGAAAGTCCAAAATAGAAGAATACTTTGCCGACTTTAAACGTTACCAAATTCCAGCAGAAGGTATTATTTGTCCTTTACCGTAGTTTTACTTTTAGATATTCTTTAACTCCTTTTTTTGTCCTCCAAAATCTGTTTTAGCTGACCCATTCTAAGATTCTTGGCTAATTCCATTCCCTAGGGGTGGGGTGAAAAAATATTCTTTGCAGACAATTTAGATCATTATGAACTAATTCCCATCTTTATTTACTATATTCAAAAACCTTCATCTTAACAAACAAAAAAAGTCAATGTTTTCCACATAGCCATACCCTTTTTTAAGAGCCTTCTACATGTAAGCTGAATGCCTGAACGTAATATAAAGGGTATTCCATGTGATATATAAGAAAGTATTGAACACTTCAAAGTTCACTGTTTTTCTAATTCATTTTTTTTTTCAAAATTTTGGGATACTTCTATGAGTGTAACCCTTAATAAGGGCAAGTTTTCCACTCTTCTCCAATTCTTACAACAGTGAGTTTTTGGGAATATCAATTTGTATTACCATGCACGCAGGTCTAAAAAGGCTATCATAAAAAGTGTCTTTAACTGAAATCAAGTCATTGAGGACATCAAGATGAATTTGCATAACTAAATGAATAATCATAATGTAATCTTTTGGTTATTTCATGAGGACATGATAATTATTATCACCCGCCATAGGCGGAGGGATATTGTTTTGGTGTTGTCCGTCCGGAGCCATATCTTGGAAATGCTTTGTCGGATTTCATTGAAACTTGGTATGAGTATGTATATGGATAAGAGGATGATGCACGCCAAATGGCATTGTACACCATCAGTTAATAACAGAGTTATGGCCCTTTGTACCTTGAAAAAATGCTTTTTTGTGTGTCCGGAGCTTGGTATGAGTATATATATGGATAAGAGGATGATGCACGCCAAATGGCATTGTACACCATCTGTCAATAAAGGAGTTATTGCCCTTTGTATCTTGAAAAATGCTTTTTTTGAGTGTCAAATATAATACTTTTGTGTCCAGAAGCATATTGGCGGGGGATATCAATTCAACAAATTTGCTTGTTATGCCCCCCTTCGAAGAAGAGGGGGTATATTGCTTTGCTCATGTTGGTCGGTCGGTCCGTCCGTCCGTCCACCAGGTGGTTGTCAGACGATAACTCAAGAACGCTTGGGCCTAGGATCATGAAACTTCATTGGTACATTGATCATGACTTGCTGATGACCCCTATTGATTTTGAGGTCACTAGGTCAAAGGTCAAGGTCACGGTGACCCGAAATAGTAAAATGGTTTCCGGATGATAACTCAAGAACGCATACGCCTAGGATCATGAAACTTCATGGGTAGATTGATCATGACTCCCAGATGACCCCTATTGATTTTGAGGTCACTAGGTCATAGGTCAAGGTCACAGTGACCCGAAATAGTAAAATGGTTTCTGGATGATAACTCAAGAACGCATACGACTAGGATCATGAAACTTCATGGGTAGATTGATCATGACTCGCAGATGACCCCTATTGATTTTGAGGTCACTAGGTCAAAGGTCAAGGTCACGGTGACCCGAATTAGTAAAATGATTTTCGGATGATAATTCAAGAACGCATATGCCTAGGATCATGAAACTTTATAGGTAGATTGATCATGACTCCCAGATGACCCCTATTGATTTTCAGGTCACTAGGTCAAAGGTCAAGGTCACGGTGACCGGAAATAGTAAAATGATTTTCGGATGATAACTCAAGAACGCATATGCCTAGGATCATGAAATTTCATAGGTAGATTGATCATAACTCGCAGATGACCCCTATTGATTTTGAGGTCACAAGGTCAAAGGTCAAGGTCACGGTGACCCGAAATAGTAAAATGATTTTCGGATGATAACTCAAGAACACTTTTGCCTAGGATCATGAAACTTCATAGGTACATTGATCGTGACTTGCAGATGACCCCTATTGATTTTCAGGTCACTAGGTCAAAGGTCAAGGTCACAGTGACAAAAGTCGTATTCACACAATGGCTGCCAGTACAACGGACAGCCCATATGGGGGGCATGCATGTTTTACAAACAGCCCTTGTTATTATTAAGATGATGATAGATGAGAATGGTGGTGATGGGGATGATGATGATGATGATAATGATGATGATGATGATGATGATGATGATGATAGTGTTGATGATGATGATAGTGACAATGGTAATGATAGTGACAGTGGTAATGATAGTGACAATGTTGATGAAAATAATGATAATGATGATGATCTGAAACAATTTTCGGTTAGAGACAAACTGTTACCAAGAAAACACTGGTTATAATGGATGACAATAAATAAACTTTCTCATGATGCTGAGTTTTTGTTTCTTACTAAAATATTCTTAAGTAAAATATAAAGCTCTTATATGCCCATTGTGCAATGCTAAGCCAGTTAGATCTGATTTCCAAACTGACAGCTCATTGCTACCATCAGATTAAACAAGTAGTAAGCAATATATTGGAAAAATCATATGGGTCTCTATGGTAATCAGGTGCCATACAAGTACAAATAAAGCATACATGCCAGAAATTTTCATGTCCAAATCGGAACATTCCATTAAAAAATGTCGGGACATTTGACAAAAAAGCGGGACACTTAAAATGATCAATTATGCCATCTTTACTGTAGTCAGTAATCAGTATATACTCACAAAACCGCATAATTTCTGGCAAATATTGGCACTAAATGTGTTTAAGAATTTCATGAACACAGACGTTCTCCATTTTCCGGAAGTAAACACTGACTATGCGATGAATCCATAACGTGAAATGTGGGGCATGCCTCTATTTAACTTGAATTTGGGACAGATGCATGTGTAATTGTTCAACGCGATGTGCTCGCATCGAGCACTGTTTTTAAACAACCAATCATCAAATAACTCTAATTTAAGATTGATGCAATACGTACAAATCACTTTCTGAAAATCAGTCAAAAACGAATGTAAACGTATGTGAAACATCAATGTGTGTCGGTCAGCGCTTGTTTTGTTTGATATACAAAACTGGAGCTTTGACTGGTTTTTTAGCCTCAGGTGGTATAATACACAGAATACCACATAATAGTATCATTGGACATGATTTGTGCCATGAAATACAAAAGCAGTCTGCTTTTAATTCACTACGATGCATCTATCGCTAGCAATTAGCGACCCCTATCATGAAATCACCATGGTGTGAATGCCCGATAAAATCAATAATTTGCCGTTAGATAGCAGATAAGGTGTCAAAAACAATACTGGATCACTGGATAAGTAGATATGGTTTGTTAATAGGGGGCAATAAATGGATTAGCGATGGTAATTTAAGCCAGATGGAGCTTGAATAGTGACTTATTGTGACCTTATAGATCGTATGTCATTTTTACTAATGTCGGGACAAATTGTGTCACATCGGGACACCAGGACAAACATTCAAAAAGCAGGACTTTCCCACCAAATCAGGACATCTGGCATGTATGAAAATAAAGTCACGAGGTACTGGAGTCAATTATTGAAAATATTGTGTGTGCACTGCGTGCATATAACTGCAGAGGTAGAAGATTTGTTGGAACGACATTCGGAACGTGACCGAAAGGTGGGATGAGTAAACTCTGCACATATGCCTATATTTTTTTTTTTTTTCGTGCGAAACTGATTGTTCTTGATACCAAAAATAGAACATGCTATTTAAAATGGAATATTAGGCAAGGATAGGGCTTATTGTATCTTTTTGTAATCTTCAAAAAAAATATATTCTCGCTCTTTTGTAATCTTAAAAAAACAGTAGTTCACAATGATATTGCAGAAGTTGCATTTAGTTATGATGGTAATGGCTCGATACTAGGGATGGGAAAATTTGCAAAGTATTCAAATAAAAAATTCATATTCCAATATTTTATGTTTTATGCAAAGACACTTTAACAAATGTAAATGTGCAGTCACATTTTTGGTTCAGTGCAGAACTTTTGTGCATCAGTCAATGATTGAATAAAAGCTGCCATCAATTAACAAGATGATCATTGGCATATTGGACGGTATAGGGAAAGGCGTAGTGTCTTAATTAATTTTATCTTGCAGTTTGCACGGGTGTTAATACACAGTGATTAATCTATTGCCGACGACGATTGACCTGTTTACCACAGTCTGGCGTCTGGCTATTAAGACTTGCGTTACCTTCAAATGACCAATCATTTTAATTGTTATATTATACATACATTAATTTCCATGATTAGCTAAATATAGTTGCTCAAATATTCACGAATTACATTTGTTTGAAGTAATAATCAATATATTTTGATGGAGAGCGCTCATTCAAACTCGCTATAATGTTGAGGATAAGTCTACAATTTAGATTCTAACAACAAATTTAAGAAATTCACAATACAACCCTCTTGTGTTTTGAATTATTGTACGCGCTTTAGTGCTAAAACGAAGGCAACCTGCAATTTGTGTTAACAAGAGTTCATGTACAAATTCACAACTTAAAATCTGCTGAAGCAACATCTTTATATAAAGATCTGCATTCGTCTGTGGGAAAAATATTCAAAAACAAAAGAATAACGATTATTTAAGGGAGGTAATCCAAAATGGTTAGGGTTCCCGCTGTAACAATGGCGGCAAAATAACAATTCTGGCTACACATTTCCGCAAATGGCTATTGTTTCGAAAATCCACGTTTTTTTTGCTTAATATTTCCTTGAAACGACACTTTGTTTACCAGCCGCGTTACGGAGGTTGTTATGCAATCAATTTTTGTGATGTAAGCGATACTGCTGAAATCAATGGAGCATGAAGACTGTTGCAGAGTGGCATGATGGTGATAATTGAAATGGCTATAAATGATAATGGCAAAATAATTCTTAAAATTCGCCATAAATTAGATTCTCTTGTTTTGTGAAGACAGCATGCAAAATAGTCTGTGTCAATGCGGCATGTGGGGGTATACGTCACGTCTGTGACAAAGCTCTAGTTGATTTCTGTTTTCAGTGTGGTATTGATACTGTTTGATTGCTGTTTTCAGTGCAACTTGAGCCTGGTGATGATCCAGAAGTAGTGAGGGCGAAGTATTTTCTTAGAGATGAATTTTTGGTAAGCAGCTTGATATTTGGTTGTCTTTTATTAAATATTGTTATTCTTTTGGAGCAAACAACTTCCACATATCTTAAGCAATTAAATTGCTATTAAAATAAGTAATCACATTTCAATTGTGAAATCCTTTGAAATGGACAGATTCTTAAATCAACATAAAATATAAGCATTTTAATGTTGTTGTGTTGTCACAAGATATATATAGAGTTGCAAAGTAAATGACTAAAAAATCTTTTCTCTGGATTTTAATATTTGGTGAGTAACATCATAATTATAGTGGTTCTTTACAAAGTTTGTTCAAATCGTGACTTTTGGGTCAATATTGGCTCTGCTCTAGGTGTGATTTGTTATGCCTCCAGTAGGGTGGCATATAGCATTTGAACTGTTCGTCCGTCCGAAAACTTTAGCATGGGCCATTACTTTTGCAATATTGAAGATAGCAACTTGATATTTGGCATGCATATTAATCTCATGGAGCTGCACATTATGAGTGGTGAAAGGCCAAGGTCATCCTTCAAGGTCAAAAGTAAAAAAAAAAACAATCCAAGGGAAGTAAGTAGCCTTAAAAGGAAGATAATTTCTGAACCTGCCAAATGATATATTGAAATTTTATTTCAAAGATGCATTGTGTTTCTGACAAACACATCTCTTGTTTTCTATATATTTATGTCATGAAAATCTTTTGAACTGTAAGGCCCAGAGGTTTGTAATTTGTCATGTAACATCTTATTATCCCTACGCTTTTTGAAAAGCGTGGGGATATTGTGGTTATCTTCTTCATCTGTCCGTCCGTCCTGGCCACTATCTCCTCCTACACTATAAGCACTAGAACATTGAAACTTACACACATGGTAGCTATGAGCATATATTCGACCCTGCACTATTTGGAATTTCGATCTGACCCCTGGGTCAAAAGTTATGGGGGTTGGGTTGGGGTGGGGCCGGGTCAAAGATTTTCACTCATTTTTATGTCCCCCGGTATGGTGCATTGGCCATAACTTTTGCAATATTGAAGATAGCAACTTGATACTTGGCATGCATGTGTATCTCATGGAGCTGCACATTTTGAGTGGTGAAAGGTCAAGGTCATCTTTCAAGGTAAAAGGTCAAAAAAACTAATCCAAGGGAAGTAATAAGCTTGAAAGGGAGGTAAGTTATGAACCTGCCAAATGATAATTTTTTTTTTAATAAATCAAAGTGGCGCAAGAGGGGGCATTGTGTTTCTGACAAACACATCTCTTGTTTTATGTTATTTTACATTAACTTCTTCATTTTTTACACTGATTCACTTCCAATTGATACTGAACATCTCTTATGTCAATACGGTCAATCTCAACTATGCATGGCCCCATTACCAACCCTGGGGTGCCCTCTGGGTCAAACATGCGGCGTGGGGATACGCGTCGGCCTCTTCCTCGCCATTTCTAGTTCGAATTTTGTCTGGTCTATTTATTTATTTGACTTTTTCTTTAAAATAATACATTTTGGATTTTTCCTGCAACACTTTCTGTTACTGACTTATTTTCTGTGTTTGAGTGAACCTACATGAGCTACAGATCGAGCTTAAATTTTGTTCAGGTCCATTGATTACTTATCGGACAATTTTCTCTGAAATAACACTTCCAGATTTTTTGGAAAATGCTTACAGATAATTACTTGAATTTAGGTGTGTTAGTCTACCTGCATGACTTTCAGATCAAGGTCGAGTTCTTTAACATATGTGGAGTTTTGGGACAAAAGGTGATTTAGTGGGCATCTTTGTCCTATGCACATATATCTTGTACTTAAAAAAAAAATTATCTAGTGACCTACAAATATAAAGTGGCTGTAGATGTTGTGGTTGATGGGTCATTGTAACCAAGGGTGTCAATTGTCCGGATTATTCCAGACATAAGGATTTTACCTGTCCAGGGTTGATTTTGAGATAAATGAAAATCCAATCATTTTTTTTTAAGAGGGGGGGGGGCAAATTTGTTCGAGTGTACAATCATTTGAGAACATATTGCTTTAGCTTCCCCCGCATTCCTGAAATTTTCTGTACCGACTTTGCTCCCGTATTTAATTTATTTCTGATTAGTTAGCAGATGGCACAGACATGAACGAATACTGGTGAACAATTCACGCTTCTTTCCGAAAATTGTTAAAGTCCACCATCTTGAAATATTATATATTGATTACATATTTGCAAGGTAACTCTGCTCGGGGGGAGGGGGCTGTGCCCTTCATCCCTGTTGGGGACCTGCCTATTGAAGCCCCTGGCCTTATTTTCCAGATTTCAAATTTGGGACAATTGACACCCCTGGTAACCCAACAGTACCGCCAATGAACACTAGACAATGTTCATGCTCATTGCTGAGGATGTCTCTTTCAAAACATGTCTCTATGTTGTATTTCCATTGCTATTTAGCGGATCAGTACAGCCTCCGGGGACGGGCGCCACTACTGCTATCCCCATTTCACCTGTGCTGTAGACACTGAGAACATTCGTCGAGTGTTTAATGACTGTCGTGATATCATACAAAGAATGCACCTGAGACAGTACGAGCTGCTGTGATGTCATACGTGCGCGGTGCGGGCTGTTTTTGAGCCTTGCTTTCATTGCATCTGCATTGTTGTAGTAACACCACTGGAATGTGAAGAAAAGAAAAGAACTTTGACAACTTAACATACGCGCTTACCATAACAAAACAGATAAACAACAGACTCTTTAATATGTGTACAAAGATGTTAATTGGAAGTCGTTGAGAAAAATAGCTTGAAAACAAACTTAAACAGTGGTACAATTGTTGCAATTGAGAGTAGTACATTTGGCGTTTGTTCTTACATTTTTGTATATCATAGCACAAAACTGAACAATGTACTGTGTAGGCAATGTGAGAATGTCGTGCATTTGTGCCGCAGGTTTCAAGCCTGTAAATGTTTTGTTTTTCGTTTGTTTTTATAGTGTTATAGAAACAGAGATGACGTCATCTTTGTTCATACAATTTTATGGAAATGGAGGTAATGAATTTTCCATGCTAAGTTCTTGAAGCTTTGAATTAGCTTTTGAAAATAGAATTGAAAAAGCATACTGGAGTGGGATATTTTTATAATTCTTTAAATACCAAATTTGTAAGCATCACAAAGATATTTATATTTCTTGTACGAGGTTTTCTGTAAGATTTTTTAGTGAAAATGAAAATATCAGGAAAGAATTGCATTTATAGTCACACATAAAATACATACTGTACTTATTTTCTCAATGGTGTGTTTATGCATGAACTTGCATAAATATGTTTTACACACATGTATATCTAGATAACAGTATAGTCTGTGTTGAAAATATGAACATGAAGCTAGAGTATGATCATTATAGGAAAATGTGATTAAATTCATTTTGTTCAGTTTTGTGTGAGTTTTTTTATCAGAAGAAGTGAAGTTGAAATACATAATGTGCAGAATATCAGTATAAAATCCTCTGTTTTGGAAATAAGAGACAAGGCATATGAAATTGAAATGATTGAGCATAAAAGGGTGATAACTATCCTGGTATATAATGATCAACGTTGCGATTTTTGTGGGATATGTTTGTGTTTATTCAGTGTAACTTTAATGAACTCGTCAAGTCATGTGATAGTTTCATGTGTTTGAAGATGCGAATAAGGAATTAAGTGTGTGATTTTTTGTTCTGGTTTTGTTTGATTGTAAATCTACTCATTATCTTGTGACTTTTAGGACATGTTTTTAAATTAAATGCTTTTTGAAATATATTTCATTTAACATAATGTTTATTTATTGTTTATTTATAGAAGACGGTTTTGTACTGATTCTTGTTTATATTTATTTGACAGTTTCCTTTTTCAAATATTTATGTAATAAAAAAATTCTGTCTAAGGCATTATATTTAGATCATTTGTAGTATTGCCTGAAAAGTAAGAAGTTAAGTTCAACATAAAAAACTACCGGGTATTTGACATCATGGTGGTTGGTCATTCTCAGATCACTCAGTGCACATTTATCTAGTAGTAAATATGGCAGTTCAATGTTAGTTATTATGACAGCCAGTCTTTATTTATTTTTTTAATCTAATTGTCACTATTGTCACAGTGACCATCATTTTAATTGTCACTATTGTCACAGTGACCATCATTTTAATTGTCACTATTGTCACAGTGACCATCATTTTAATTGTCACTATTGTCACAGTGACCATCATTCTGACCTAAAGAACACTTTGAATATAACTTGAATAATCCACAGTAATAATTGAGTGTATGGTAAGCATGAAACTTTTGAAATTAATTAAGAAAATATTCATTGAACTTTAAACAAACATATGTAACTATACCTGGCTGTATGAAGTATCTTCTTCAATTGTCTTCTTTTAAAATGCTTTGAATCATCTTTCATTGCCTTGGACTTTAACAAGACTTGTTTGTTAAGCAATTAACTTAATAAAGTCAATCTTTCTGAATTGCTTTATCCCTTTACCACTTAGATACATATTTTGACGCATTTGTAGTCCCTTAGAAAGTTAAATTTAATTAAAGACCTGCTAGATTTAAGTTTTAAAGGCTTCATTTCCAACCTTTAGATACTGGTGATCTGCAAACAGAATAAAACCAGAACAGACTACATTGTCAATAAAATATATCATCCAAGAGTCAAATATATATATATTATGTATGCAGATAGCTCTCATAATAACTGGCCAATGTCCACACACATATTGTTCCATGTATAAAGTAAAGAGAATATGTTGTGCGGCTGAGCATTCAAATAATATGACTTTTCTGGAGAAAATGTGCCTGCATGTAGATCATGTGACTCTTGTTATATTGAACAGTCTTTTTGTAATTTTTATATGTGGCTAATTAAGTATAAGTTTCAGATACAGTTTTCTTTGTGCTATTTTGATGTTTTACGTAAAATACTTTGTAAAGAGGGATTTTCCATCACTTTAATATGTCCTTTCTGCTCCTTTACATTTTTGTCATTGAAGTGAGTCTTATTTTTGCAACCTGTCTGAAAATAGTAACAGTCATTGGAAAAATCTCTATAAACTAGATTCAGTGCAAAACTGTGCATTATTGACTTGTCGCAAGATTTATGTAAAATGTGTACCACCATTTTTTGCTCGCTGTTAAATATTGTTGACTGTTTTTCGTGCAGTACCTGTAAAGTGGATTGATAACGTTTGCCTTATACAAATGTTTCTAATATACAATTTCTGCTGCTCTGTTATTTTAAGAATTTTAAAACCTACTTCGAGACTTGTTTATTGCTTATTATAGCAGCTAAAACATATTTTTGGAGTGATGTGTACTGGATTCACTATGGACATCTGTAAGTAGACTTAAAATGTGCACCATTTAAATTTACATGTGTTGTTCCTCATGATTTGACATTATGCATATGCATTCTTTATGACCCTATGTTAAAAATTTGCTAAAGTTATGCCTCTTTGCCAACTTAAAAAAACCATAACATGATGGTTACAACTTGCAGCATGTGACAACATGCATCATCTGGGAGTTATTTGTTGATACTGTGACCAGCTCTAGTTTAAATTGCTGCTCAAATTTTCAATTTAGTGAAATACAAACTTGGTAGGGAAGTAAATATAATTGTTTTAAATGAATTCTAAGTTTATGTTACAAACCTCTTTAATTAAAAAGTTTAGTAGGGGTAAAACATGAAATCGCGTTTCAGATACATTTCTTTATTTCAAACTGGTAATTTATCAATTCCTAATTGCAAACTATTTAAGCATATTTTGGTTTAAGAATTTAAGAAAATGGCAATTAATTAGTATTAATCTTTAAAGCTCACCTGGGCAGGTTTTGTGATTTATCCTTTGTGAACAATCATCTTGTTAACACTAGACACAACAATTATTGTCCAATCATGATAAATCTTGGTTCAAACATTGCTCCTTTGGCCAAGTTCAAAACTAGGTCAGGTGATGTATGAAACTAGGTAGCCAGGTTAAATGAAAGAAGATGCTAGTTGACATTCTTGAAGTTACAATTTATATCCAATCTTCAAGAAACTTGCTCAGAACATAAACTATTTCCTGAGTTCAAAAATGGTTTTGATCTATTAAAATGTATTGTGGCCAGGAGCGCGGCGCAGTTTTCCTTATATTGCTGTAGTGAAACCTAGTAAAACTTTAGTAGTAGTCACATTTTTGGCTTCATTAGCTTGAAACTTGCTCAGGAAATAAGATTAATTTATACTTTGGACAAGTGTTTTAATATTTCCAAAAACATTGCAAAAGCTGCTTAGAACAAATTCCTTTGGGTTTCAGGTGAGCCATCTGCAGCATTTGGTCCTTTTATTTCTTGTGAAATGTGAACTTAAATACAATTGAATGTAGATAACAGTCCATTATAAAAGAAATATTTATGTTTTCAGATATTTGTTGTTTTTTTTAAAGAAAATCTTAAACATTCAAATGTAATCACTAAAATGGTCATTTGATTTGAACTCGGTGGATTTGGTTGTGATATTTGTTTATTTACATGAAATTCTTTCTATAAAGATGAAGTCAATATGAATTTTAACAAATGAGGCTCACAATCGAAATATCTTTTTGCGAATCTGTTTGTTATGGAAGATGACATATTGTTATTATATCTCAACCTCTGCGCAGAGATTTGGAACTTACATGACTGGATCAAATCCCTGCCGTTATAACCAACTACTGATGATAGTTGAGCCACCTGGGTACAATAATTTTCCTGTTGTTATTTTTACTTTTTTTTTTTCTTTTTTTTTAATATATAGACCTAAACTTATATACTATTTTTCAAAATATAAAAGAAAATGATACTACTTTTGATAATGTAATACTTAAAAAAGAAATCCTTCCAGATATGTGCAGAGAGAGCAAGGAACAACAACTCTGCGTGGAGATTGATGGTATCTGTCAACATTTATACTGTGTAGTTATATCTCTGTTAACACTGCTTCTCTCTGGAAGATTACAAGTCTTTTTTGGGGGAGTGTACAAACTTATGTATCATTTTTTGTTGTTTCTATAGTTATATATAGTGTGTTTTTACTTTCAACTAATTGACTGCAATACATTTGTACTAGTGTTTTTGTGTTCACTTTTTTAACTAACATACAAACATATTTGTGCTTGAGACATTTTTATGATAAAATATTTTATGAAAAACTGTTTGTTCTTTACAACTATTTAGCATATTTTAAAGACTCACGGTGATACAATGATGATTTTATGTGTTTTGAAGAGCACAATTTGTTGTGATTGAGTTTGCAAATGCTGTAAGTAGCATTGACGATACGTGGAAATAACACTCCCTCACAGAAAAATGAATGTTGAAAACCACTGTACATTATAAAAGTTTACTGTAATATAAACATGTACATATTTATATACATGTATATATAAATATATATATAAATATATGTTAAGTCATTGTTTTGGAATCAACTGTTGTGTCTGCATTATCAGTTTCTGATGTATTGAACGCTGATAGCTTAAAACTGTTGCTGTAGAGTTTGTCTAAAGGTTCAGACATGTGTCTCATCTTTATATACAGAATGTGCAGCAAGTCAATATGGTATACACATGTTTCACTAGGAAAGCATAGAAACAAATCTTAACTAACTGTGCTGAGCAAACAAATGTAACTTTTTACAACAGATAGCTAGCATTGTATTTATCTCATACTCAATTGTGCCACTGTTAGGGGAAAAAAAAACAATGCTTTTTCAAAAACAACCTCATACATTTATATACTTAGCATAGACCCGTTTTCACAGGTAAATTTGTTCAGTAGCATATCTGATGGAAGTTATGTAATCTTGGGAAATTGTAATATGTAAATAATACCTTTTTTACAAATTAATAAATATAACCTTGTTAGAATTTTTTTTTCGTTGATTTTTTTACACCTGTTATTATTATGCCCCCCTTCGAAGAAGAGGGGGTATATTGCTTTGCACATGTCGGTCTGTCCGTCCACCAGGTGGTTTCCTGATGATAACTCAAGAATGCTTGGGCCTAGGATCATGAAACTTCATAGGTACATTGATCATGACTCGCAGATGACCCCTATTGATTTTGAGGTCACTAGGTCAAAGGTCAAGGTCACGGTTACCCGAAATAGTAAAATGGTTTCCGGATGATAACTCAAGAACCCTTAGGCCTAGGATCATGAAACTTCATGGGTAGATTGATCATGACTCGCAGATGACCCCTATTGATTTTCAGGTCACTAGGTCAAAGGTCAAGGTCACAGTGACCCCAAATGGTAAAATGGTTTCCGGATGATAACTCAAGAACGCTTAGGCCTAGGATCATGAAACTTGATAGGTAGATTGATCATGACTCGCAGATGACTCTATTGATTTTCAGGTCACTAGGTCAAAGGTCAAGGTCACAGTGACCCGAAATAGTAAAATGGTTTCCGGATGATTACTCAAGAACGCTTGGGCCTAGGATCATGAAACTTCGTAGGTACATTGATCATGACTTGCAGATGACCCTATTGATTTTGAGGTCACTAGGTCAAAGGTCAAGGTCATGGTGACCCGAAATAGTAAAATGGTTTCCGGGTGATAAATCAAGAACGCTTATGCCTAGGATCATGAAACTTCATAGGAACATTGATCATGACTCCCAGATGACCCCTATTGATTTTGAGGTCACTAGGTCAAAGGTCAAGTTCACGGTGACCCGAAATAGTAAAATGGTTTCCGGATGATAACTGAAGAACGCTTATTCCTAGGATCATAAAACTTGATAGGTAGATTGATCATGACTCGCAGATGACCCCTATTGATTTTCAGGTCACTATATCAAAGGTCAAGATCACGGTGACCTGAAATAGTAAAATGGTTTCCGTATGATAACTCAAGAACGCTTATGGCTAGGATCATGAAACTTCATAGGTACATTGATCATGACTGGCAGATGACCCCTATTGATTTTCAGGTCACTAGGTCAAAGGTCAAGGTCACAGTGACAAAAAACATATTCACACAATGGCTGTCACTACAACGGAGAGCCCATATGGGGGCATGCATGTTTTACAAACAGCCCTTGTTAAATATTGCAATTATGACATGCTTATATTTTAAAAATGAAATGAAACCATCCCTTTCAGTGTGCATCATGCAAATACAGTGATGGTTTACTTATTCTGTATTTTTTTATAATTTTCTTTTGCATTTTTGGAAATATTTACAGACTTGTGAATGTTTTGTTGATAATTTATCATTTTCATAAAATGTTGGCAATGTAAAGAAGTTTGGCCGATTACAATGAAAATCGAATGGTTGTTTTCTTGTTGATATTCAAAATACATTGCATAATGAATACCTGTTATATGTGCTACTAAGCACTTTGTTTTACACACATTTCTGTTTTGTTTTTTGTGTGCACTTTATGACTAATGCGTTATCAAATTCATATGTGTTGGTGCGTTTAAGGTATAATATGTCATTTTACTCAATGATAACTATGATGTTGGATAGAAAATAAATCGGGTTGTGTAGCTTTTGATTTCTGCTTTTCTTAGTTTTAAAAAACTAAAGATGAAATCTTCAGTTATGAACTGAATACAAATCCATATAATATTTTACTGTCCAGTACCATTGATATCTTGTTCTATTAAAAGCTTATACTTAAATGTCCTGTATTAAATTAAGAAGGCGTTGATAAAATATCATTTTAGCTCACCTGAGCTTTTGGGATCACCTTTTGTCCATGGTGCGTCGTCCGTCATCAAAAGTTTGCCTTGTGAACACTCTAGTGGCCACATTTATTGTCTGATCTGCATTAAACTTGGTCAGAAGATTTGTCTCAATGATATCTTGGTCGAGTTAGAAACAGGGTCATGCTGGGTCAAAAAAAAGAGAAAAACCTTGTTAACACTGTAGAAGTCACATTTGATGCCCAATCTTCATGTAACTTTGTCAAAATGTTTGTCTTAATGATATGTTGGTTGAGTTCAAAAATGGTTCTGGTCTGTTTAAAAACATGGCCACCAGGGGGCGGGGCAGTATTCCTTATATGGCTATGGAGAAACCTTGTGAACACTCTAGAAGTCACAATTTTTGTCCAATCATCATTAAACTTGGTCAAAACATTGGTTTCATTGATATCTCGAATGAGTTCGAAAATGGTCCAGATTGGTGAAAAAACATTGCTGCCAGGGGGAGGAGCAGTTTTCTCGATATGTATATAGTGAAAACATGTGAACACTCTAGAAGTCACATTTGTGGTACAATGTTCATGAAATTGGTTAGAATATTTGTTTCCTGGATGCGAGGGTTGAGTTCGAAAATGGTTCGGATCGGTAAAAAAACATGGCCTCCAGGCTCCAGGGGGGGGGGGGGGATAATTTTCCTTATATTAATATCGTAAAAAAAAATACATGTGAACACTCTAGAAGTCACATTTTTTGCCTAATGATCTTGCAATATTGTATAAACATTGATTTTATAGATATCTTAGACGAGTTTTAAAATGGTCATGATCGGTGGAAAACATGGCCGCCAGGGGGTGGGGCATTTTTCTCTATATGTATATAGTGAAAACATTGTGAACAGTCTAGAAGACACATATTTTGCCCAATCTTCATGAAATTTGGTCATAATATTTGTTTTCTGGATACAATGGTTTAGTTCGAAAATGGTTCGAATCTGGAAAAAAAAACATGGCCACCAGTGGGGGGGGTCATTTTCCTTATATTTACATAGTAAAAAAAGCTTGTGAACACTCTAGAAGTCACATTTTTTGCCTAATCATCATGAAATTTGGTCAAACATTGATTTGAGGATAACTCGGACTAGTTCGAAAATGGTCGTGATGATCATTTGAAAAACATGGCTGCCAGGAGGGTGAGACAGTTTTCTCTATATGTATATAGTGAAAACATGTGAACAGTCTAGAGTACACATTTTTTGCCAATCTTCATGAAATTTGGTCTGAACATTTGTTTCCTGGATATGACGGTTGAGTTTTAAAAATGGTTCGGATCGTAAAAAAATATGGCCACCAGGGGGGGGGTAACTTTTTCTTAAGATTTATATAGTAAAAAAGCTTGTGAATACTCTAGAAGTCACATTTTTTGCCTAATCATCATGAAATTTGGTCAAAGCATTGGTTATGTGGACATCTCGGAAGAGTTTGAAAATGGTCATGATCATTTGAAAAACATGGCTGTCAGGGGTAGGGGCAGTTTTCTCTGTATGTACATGTATATTGTGACAACATGTGAACAGTCTAGAAGACACATTTTTTGCCCAATCTTCATGAAATTTGGTCATAACATTTGTTTCCTGGATATTTCGTTCGAGTTCGAAAATGGTTCGAATCAGTAAAAAAACATGGCCACCATGGGGGGGTCTTTTTTTGTTTCATAGTGTTCCTTTCTGAAGAGATTATTATGATGATGATTGGTTGGGGATGAAGTACAACAAACATATTTATGCCATATGAAAACCCTTTATTAAATATTCTCAAAAGTTTAAGTAGTAATATTGATTTCACAGACAATTACTTAGGGGAGAAACAACTGTATATAACTTGAATTGTGTTTGACCTTCAATCATGAATGCATGGCTTTTCAGGAATGCACTATTATTTTTCCAATGATCCCATTTATTCACCTGCTTATCAGCAACTAATTAATTCTCTATTGACTGTGTCTGAATTGTTCTGGTACAGTAGTATTCATTGATGCCTTTTGAAATGGTAATGTGATGTAACAGGCTTGCAGCTTAAATGCCCTTAGTCCCTAGAAATAGGCCCCAACTGGGAACTCACATCAAAGACCTTCTGACTGATAATAGTGGCACACAAATTGTTATGGCACGCAGTTTATGGATGAGTTCGGTAGTTATTGGTGTGATTATCAAAGATTTGCGTTTTAAATAGGGTTGATTGTTGTTTTAATTGGAAATATCATTGCAAGGTGTGTGAAAATAGTTCCAGTTTGTTTAAAAGCAAGGCCCTGAGGTGGGATTTCTTTGTATTGCTATAGTGAAACATTGTGAACTCTCTATAAGTCTCATTTTAGTTAAATCTTAATGAAACATGCTGAGAACATATTTATGTTCCTATAATATATTGATTTACTTTGAAAATGGATCCGGTGCTCTGAAGAGCATGGTTTCCAGGGGCGAGCGAATTTCTTCTTGTGAACCTGGTGATAATATTTATATTTCATGAAGTACTTTTATTATTTTGAACTCCACCTTCCCAGAATAGTTTTGTTCCTTCAGGTCTCAGGTGAGCACGTTAGGGCCCATGGCCCTCTTGTTTAAAGATGTTCGATTTTTTTTTAATTACTATCACAATAAGCATAGCATTTTTCTTGTGAAATGTTATAGATTTTGTGCAACTTTTCTGTCACTGAGAAGTTTCTTTTTTATAACAAATTATATATCTGTGTCATCTAGTTTTTGTACAAAAATGAGTGTCTTTATTTATTATTTATTCACTGACTTGTTAAAGAATCTTCTAATACTCATGATATGTGATTGGAAACTCTTCACAGAAGCATTCACTAAAGGAATAATTTTCTCAAAAACCATAACTATGTTGTATTCATCTTAATTGACCAAGCAAAAAGGGTATGGAAGGCATTTTTTGCATTATCAAATGTGGTAAAACAATGATTTAAATTAATAACATTATAAAACATTTTTAGGAAGTACAGGTTGTTTTATTTGGATAATTACTGTTTAATGTATTGTAGTTTATTAGATCAACTAGAGAATTTGTTATATTAATTTTACTTACATTGACAAAATCAGAAATGTTTTGTTTTCACATGAATTCAAACAATATTTTTTTTTAACAGCAAAAACAAATAATTTGTTTTGAAGCCATATGCTCCTAGTTTGGTATGCTACTATAGATTTAGATAGTCATATATAATATATTCATTCCAAACATTAGTTGCTACAAAAATTTAATTACATGTTTTGATTCTCTGGAACCATGCCAAAAAAATAGCCACTCCATATGAGCTTTCAACAGTACCACACAATTACTTGTTGCTGATTTTAAATATATCAGACAGATGATTTTCTGATTATTTATGAGTACATTTGTAAGATATGATAACACTTGAGACAGTAGCATCTTGAAAATGTCATGTAATGCTTAGCTACATTGTTACTTTGTTTGTGAGTTAAGATGAGCGTGCGATAACCATTGACTACATTTGAAAATTGTTGTGCGCAAATATTACTGTATCGCTTTTTAGCCAAAGTATGTAGCTTGTATTATTTGTCCGGGTACTTTGTCTTTAACTCTTTTTTATACTGTTTCAAGAAGTTTATGTACAGCCCCTGATGCACATTTTTTTTTTTTTGCCTTTAGTCTGAGAAACATTTGAATAATTAAGTCCCGAGTTGTTTTAGACAATTTTAAAGACACCCCATGTTTGTTTCATGGTTTTAAGTAAATTTCAAATATAATTGTCTCTGTAAAACCAAATAAATTCTTGGAATACAGTGAAACCATTATTATTTGTGAAGCATTAATTTTTGTCTATTTCATCAGTGTACTGATAAACAAATTTAAGATCCTAACGTATATGGAAAATCTCTATTACAAGTTAAAATTTTATTTCATATGTTTAATACAATATAGGTTTTGTATTCTTACATATGTATTTGTACAGTGTTTTATGGAAATACAGAGACATTGTTTAAATTATTAAGCATAGTATATAACAAATAAAAAAACTGCATTTCTGTAAATAAAGACCTAATTGTGATCTATTGCCAAACACTGTACCTGCCGTATATTTATTTTTATGTCAATAGTTTTGGAATGACACTGCACAGCACATTTGCTGTAAATTTTTAGGAATAAATGTTCACTACATAAAGATAAGGTTGATCATACCTTCATGTTGACAAATTTACACGTATTAATGATGTTTCAAGTTGGAATTACATCTTTAATCTTTTCCTGGAAAAAGTAAAAATATGATCTGATGTCTTCTTTAGGAAAGCAGAAGAACAGTTATGAAAAGGGTTGAAGACATAAGCACAGACGGTTTTGATTGTTTATTGTGACAAGTGTTTGGCTATGACTGTTTACAATTCTCATTACTGATAAGGGGTATATAACCAACAAATTTGTTGGGAATATATCAGATTTTTTATGAAGAAATATGTAATAAAATATTAGTAGGAAATCAGCAGATTTGTGTTTATTTCTATCCATGATTTGGAAATCCTATTGAATTTTATTTGTCTTACTACTTTGAATATAGTAAGACCCTAGATCTGTAACTATTTAACTGAATAGTTAAACATTTGTTAAATGAACGTTGGATGAACCTCTCCTTATATAATTAAAATTATTTGTATTCGTTAAAAAGTAGCTGGTAGGGGAGAAGATGCCAGGAGGGACTAAGCATTTTTTCATGTCCCGTTTTTCAGTTGTCAGTACAAGTTTCACACAAAATGACACTCTTTTTTTAGACATGAATAATGCTTCATACAAAGCTATTACATGATCAACATACCAACATCACCCTATCCTAAGGTAATATTTTTTGGTTAATCATAATTGAACTAAAAAAGCTCCAATTCTTATTTTGGACTAAGACTTGATCAAATGGGCCAATTAATCAAAACTGACAAGAATTGCAACAGAGGAATCCTATTCATTGAACGCAATATCTTGTTTTGTTGTATGACTAAATTAAAATTAACAATCTGAACTGAATTCAGATGTATATTTTTTTACTAGACCCACGGGCTATATGTTCAGATATACAAATGTTCACTAATTATATTGGCTATACGATCAAATGTACTGATGTTCACTAGGTCTGCAGGCTTTACGTTCAGATATACAAATGTTTACTAGATCAAATGGCTATACGTGCAGATATACAAATATTCACTAGATCTAAAGGCTATAGGTTCATATACACAAATGTTAACTAGATCTACATGCTTTACGTTTAGATATGCAAATGTTCACTGGATCAACTGGTTATACGTTTAGATATTAAAAATGTTCACTAGATCTACAGGCTATATGTTCAGATAAACAAATTTTCACTAGATCTACAGGCTAAATGTTCAGATATACAAATGTTCACTAGATCTATGGGCTATACGTTCAGATATACAAATGTTCACTAGATTTAGAGGATATACGTTCAGATATACAAATGTTCACTACATCTATCGGGCTATACGTTCATATATGCAAAGGCTCACCAGATCAACGGCTATACGTTCAGATATACTAATGTTCACTAGATTTACAGGCTATACGTTCAGATATTCAAATGTTCACTAGATGTACAGGCTATATGTTCAGATATACAAATGTTCACTAGATCTACAGGCTATACGTTCAAATATACAAATCCTCACCAGATATACGGCTATAGGTTCAGATATACAAATGTTCACTATATCTACGGACTATATGTTCAGATATACAAATGCCTATCTATACTGTCTAACTCCCCTTGCGAGTATTATTGACAGGTGCGCAGTCAATACCAGATAAAAGTGTTAAAAGTGAGAAAGATAAAAGTATGATAGTTTTATTATATAAGGTGAAGTTATTTAAAGTTAAAAACTGATAAAAACATTTCTCCTGGAGTTCAAGGGACAGAAGGGGAAAGCAGGGACTGCTTAAACCCTTCAAGATCAGGATGTAAAACTTTAGTTTCACATCACAATAGCACTTGGGAAAAATGAAAAATTATAATAATTTGCAGTGGTATGGATCTGTCTGTAGGAGAGGCGGTGCATGTGACGAGTGAATCTGGTGAGTCGCTCGATATATGATGGTAGGGGCACAGCCACTAAACTTTGAACAATTTTGAAAAATATGATTAATTTAGTGTCATTTCGTCTGTCTTGTAGGGTCTGCCAACCAAGTTCCTGTTGCATAGAAGTGACACTGTCGTATGGGGAATAGTTATGCTTGACCCAGCGGACTGCTCGACGCTTTACATTTTCATTTTTTTTTTGTATATTTTGTAAGGACTTCATACCGAAGAAGCATATTCAACCTGTGGTCTAACTGGAGAATGTTGGAATTTCTTGTCTGTATGTTCCTGCGGAGAAAACCAAGAGATTTATTAACGTTATTTGTAATTCTATTCATATGGGTGTTCCAGGAAAGGTCTTTTAAAATGTCCACACCTAAGTATTTTGGATAGTCAACAGTTACTAATATTTGTCCATGAAGTCTGTAATTAAAAGAGAATTTTGATTTATTTCTGGTAATGTTTACAACTTGGCATTTACTTGGGTTGAACTTCATGTCCCAAAGATGTTCCCGTTTCATTAGTTTATATCTTCTTGTAGAGTATGACAGTCATGTATTTTGTTGATTGTTAGGTAAACGGCAGTGTTATCTGCAAATAAGCGAACTTGAGAAGCAATAGATTGAGGTTAGTCATTTATAAAGAGAAGAAAAAGTAACGCACCAAGCACAGACCCTTGTGGTACCCCAGATGTCACTGGTACTTGGGATGATAATTCTCTATCTAGAGCAACACGTTGAGTACGACCTATAAGGAACGATTTGATCCATGAGAGAGTATCTTTATCCACACCATGTTCCTGTAATTTGAAAAGCAGTTTAAGATGGTTCACTTTGTCGAACGCTTTGCTGAAATCAAGCAATATTAGATCAGTTTGTTGTCCAGATGTCCTATTTCGTGCCAGGTCATCAATGAGTTGTAGAAGTTGTGTTTCGCCGGAACGCTTACCTCTGAAACCATGCTGTAAGTCATAAAGTATGTTAATATTTATTGATTTGAGCTGAAAGATTAGAGGAAACAATATGTTCTAAGGATTTACATAAATACAGGTGAGAGAGATAGGTCTGTAATTAGCTGGGTCTTCTTTGTTCCCTTTCTTGTACAGCGGTATAACATTTGCAGCTGTCCATACTTTCGGGAGAATTCCGGAGTCCAAGGATTTTTGAAAAAGGAGTGTTATTATTGGAGAAATTTGTTAACTTAATTCTAGTACAAGAGGTTTGATGTTGTCGGGACCTGCTGCCTTGTCTGGTTTAAGATTGGATAGCAACTTATGCACCCCATTGACACTGACTGTGATCTTTGGCATTTTTGGAAATTTTCTGAAAGATGAAGATGAAATTTCATTAAGATTTCTGAAAAAAAGAGAGACATGATTGAGAAAGGGTAAGGGAGGACATAGGTGTGAAAACGGATAAGAACTGTTGGATCAAAACATTGGCCTTTTCTTCATTCAAAGAAGTTGATTGTCCTGAAACATTGTCAAAAAGAGTAGAAATACCTTGAGCGTCTTGTTTGGAGTTTTTTTAAGAGCCTACAGTTTCTTCGGATTAAAGTTGGATCTGTTCTTTTGAGCGTCAGGATCCTAAATGCCTAAAATGGACTCGACATATTTATTATAAGCAATTTTGATATTTCGTTTGTTAAGGTTTTTAATATTTAGGAACATTTTCCTGGTCTTATGAGCTCCATTGTTTTTGAGTCGGAAATAAAGTTTATCTCTTTTTCTCATTAGTCGTTTTATCGGTTGTGTAATCTATGGTAATGATCTTATTGTACCTTTAGTTTTTGAGGGAATAAATTATTTAATACCAGTTGATATCTCTTCTGAAAAAAATGACCAAAGTTCTTTTACCGAGGTACCTTTTTCAAGCAGCCTGTCACTCACTCCTTGCATGTGGGTTTTAAAGAATCCCAGTCTGCCTTTCTATACAGCGGTACAACCCTGGGTTTCTGTTTTGTTATTTTTATGCCCCCGGATCGAATGATCGGGGGTATATTGTTTTTGGCCTGTCCTTCTGTCATTCTGTCCCTAAACTTTAACCTTGGTTAAAGTTTTGCGATAACTTTTGCAATATTGAAGATAGCATCTTGATATTTGGCATGCATGTGTATCTCATGGAGCTGCACATTTTGAGTGGTGAAAGGTCAAGGTCATCTTTCAAGGTCAAAAGTCAAATATGTGGCTTTAAAGCGGTGCAATAGGGGGCATTGTGTTTCTGACAAACACATCTCTTGTTGGCTTTAGATCTGAAATAAAAGATACAATATCATGGTATGAAATACCTGTTAGAGTCTTTACAGAGTTAACACAAGTAAGATTAGAGGTCAGGAAAAGGTCCAAGATGTTGTTTCCTCTTGTGTTTTCAGTCACCATTTGAGTAAGGTTAAAATCTGCAAGCAAGTCAATAAAGTCATCATAAAGTTTTACATTACTACATCCAGGTTTTATTGTGGGTCTGTGTTCAGTATCCCAGGAGAACTTGGGGTAATTAAAATCTTCGAGTATCCAAAAATTTCCTTTCAGGTTGGCGGTTAGCTCTAGGGATTTCCTAAATTCTTCATTACTTTGCAAATCAGCTTCTTTTGGTCGATAGTATGCTGCAATATATAAAGGTTTACAAGAGGTTAAATGAATTTCAATCCAGAGAATTTCACAGTTAGTTTTTAGCTGTTTCTGTTTAGTTGCCAAAATTGTGTCTTTCACCAAAATAATCCAGTTGAATGTTATTGTTTACATTCGGGATTTTCTGCGCATGCGCACTCACTGGTTGGCAAAAACACTGGTTACAGTAACGTAAAACATGTATGTTGTGTCAACTGTTCGTCCGTCAACAACATGCGGTCTACAGGCCAAACAGTCTTCCACCATGGACAGTTCCTGGTATGTTACAAAGCCAAAGCCCCGCGACCTCTTGGTCTGAGGATCCATAATAACAATGCAGTCGACCACCTGCCCCCACTGCTCAAAATACTCTTTCAGAGATTCATTGGTGGTTGTGTAAGACAGGCCACCAATGAACAGCTTGCGGAACCGCTCCGTGTCATCTCCATAGTCATGATCACCGCGCTTCCGCTTGCCTTGAAATGACCGTCTCTTGCCTCCTTCGTCATTATCACCTTCATTCCGTACTTTAGTATCGACCGGACCGCGAATCAACCATCCAAGCTAGGCGCGTTCGAATAGCGTACGGTTGGTTACTGTTTCCCGATCGTACGTTAAGTGGAACATGAGCATCAGGTGCGTCAGTGCCGATAAGTATTCCAACCTCTCCAGCAGTAACTTCCGGTAGTCGTATGTCGGAAAGATGCTCGAACTGTTGGATGTCGGCATTTCTAGCAACTGTTTTTGTAGTTATCGGCAATGTGTTTACAGACCACACTTTACGAAGACGGACAGTAGAATCGCCGGTGAATGATTGCACATCTAAGTTCACTTCGCATCCGTGATGTTTTATTCCGGTAGCGCAGGTAGTCGACATGTTGAACGTCACTTTTTTGCCGCTGACGTTCAAATCCTGTAGAAGCCGTTCCGTTCACAGCGTTTTGTCAGCTCCATCGTCAAGAAGAGCATACGTGTGGCACTTGGCGCCATTCTCGCCGGTGACGATTACAGGGATGATACCTAGACAGTTTTTCACACCCGTTCCTTTGGTTGACGCACAATGCACCGACGTGTCGGTAACTGTTTGGCTAGAATCGCGTTTAACACAATCATGAATCAAAAAGTGGTGCTTGCGTTTACAATTCGTAACTGAACATGAATTTGGTTTTCTACAGCTTTTAGCAAAATGACCACCTTTAAGGCAATTTATACACAAATGCGCACTTTTAACTTGCTGGAGTCGATCACCTAGACTCAAATTAATAAATTTGGTGCAAAAAGACATATTTGATTAATCACCTGAGCAACAACTACACAATCGGACAGGTTCTGTAGATTTTTGGCTACTTGCAGCAAGTGAAGTGACTTCATTTTTGTTTCGCACAGAATGATCATATCTTGAAACAGACTGTACTACCCCTTAACTACGGGTATTTTCCTTAATCAGTTCAACGCCATACATAGAACTAGCAGCACGTGTTTTCACGGCTACATATTGATATGTCATTAAAACGAGGCTCTCTACCGGACTCACTTATTGAGGTCACATAACCCCAAACCGGAACTCCTGTTTTTAGGTTTACATGCAGTCAGTTTGATACTTAGCACACATTATTGAGTGCATACTGCCTAGGAATTGTAAAATACATTGCAAATGGTTAGTTTTGGTATCAACTTGAAGGTATATTTGTAAGCAATAAGAAAAAAAGCCATTTTTTGCTCTACTTTTTGTGTTGATGGTTCCCGGCTTTGAAAGTAGGTCATACTATTTGAGCCCAAAAAGGTTGTCTGCACAGCTGTCAAAATCGGTGTGCCTATTCTAAGGTAAATATTTTTTAGTTAGCACACATAGAATTTAATGACATGCATTTTTTTTAAAGAGTATGCATTTATCTTTCCAATGATGTATGATGATATAGTGGGTATGCGCTTGATCATGGTAAAAATTGATATCGAACTTCAACTATTTTATATGTAATAAAGAAGGAAATTAATTGCGCATGCGTAACCTTTAAGCACATCCAGCATTATTTGTCGTCTGCCAGAATTTTGACAATTGACCATCAAAAACTCTCTGTATTGCAAAACATAACTGCCAGATGTCATTTGACCCAAATTAGGGCTGTTTGCAATTGGGCTGTTGCACTTGGGGTCATAAGGGGGGTCATGCTGGAAAATCACACCGAAACCTGTTCCGGAGACATATTCTAAGACTACTTAAACACTCTGTATTGTTTTTCAGTGACATTTTGACATTAATTTGCATCAATCTCAATAATGAACTTTATGCATGTGTTTACTTCATCTGTATGTATTATTATTGTTTACTTTTTGAGCCTTTTACTGTTAAAAATGCCTGCCAAGTTTGGACCGACACTGCTATCGGCCTTCACCTTCAACCTCGTCAGGCAGATCTACTCAGAATAACACTACTTTGCCTTATTTTCATGTTTGGATATCTTGCAGGGTTTAAGTAAAATCAAGTATTCAGCAAAAACACAAAAATGCTAATAGTATTATGCTTTCTTTCCTGGAAGAATGTTGTTGTGATAGACCCTGTGTGAAAAACACCAGGGAATCTGTATTTAAGTGACCTCAATATTATGCGTAAACCTAAGTGTGCATTTGTAGGCGGTGTCGAAATGGGTCTTTAGCTCTGCCTGAACTGTCGTCCAATTGGTTTACAAGTCCGGCTGAAGTGACAGGCCATCAAAAACTGTACAGCATGACTGATTTGGAGACGGCCCTCAACACTCGCCCAGTCGTGTCGAGAGGATCGGTGTCTTTGCAGGTTAGTACGCCGTTAATTTCAATTAAATCTGTTGTAAAATGATTTTGTTTATATCCTGGCACACTTTTGTCACCAAAATTAGGAAAATTGGGTGTTTTACATTTACTGCAGCTCTTAAACCACATTTTGTGGCGATAACTTTGCCAGTGTGTCAGACAATGTGATGCCGGCGTGGTGAATTATTCATTTGCAGCAAATAAAGCAACAAATATGATTGAAAGCTTACTCTAATTGTATCTAACTTACATTAGTTTGCACCGTTATGGGTAAATGTGCGCAAAAAACCTTTTTGTTTTTTCAGATTACCCGGGCCAGACTGACACTTTTCGGAGCCTGTCCAAGACGGAACTCGAGCCGAGGAATCATAGGTCCAGGTGTGACAAAAGACTTAAAGCTCATGTCTGACGATGACTTTTTTATTAAGGAAGTCAAGTGTGTTGTTTTTTCATGCAAGCAAGCCCTTTTGTTGGGTCAAATGACATTAGAAATGCTGCTTCTACATGGATTTTACCTAAATGTGCCAAAAAAAATTAAACAAGTTTGTTCGAATCTGGTTCAAAACCTGCTTTGATGCATAAATATTGCCATTGATGATTTTGTTCACTTATTAAGTCATATGTTACATCAGCTTTTCCTATTAGAATCAAAAGTGATGCCTTGTATGGAGTCTAAGTGCTGCATGTATGATATAACCAAGTTTGGCTTTTCTACCTTAATTCTTGACGCGAAACGCTGTTACGCATGGCGCTTTCAATGGCAACTATTATGAATAAATCTGTGTGTCATTGTACCGGAACTTTGTGATATTTCTCAAAACAGATACCACCTGTGGGAAAAGTGCCTTTAATTCGAATTTGAAGGGGTTGGGTTCTCTTAAAGGTCACATAACCCCAAACCGGAACTCCTGTTTTTAGGTTTACATGCAGTCAGTTTGATACTTAGCACACATTGTTGAGTGCATGCTGCCTAAGAATTGTAAAATACATTGCAAATGGTTAGTTTGGGTATCAACTTGAAGGTATATGTGTAAGCAATAAGAAAAAAAAGCCATTTTTGTGCTCTACTTTTTGTGTTGATGGTTCCCGTCTTTGAAAGTAGGTAATACTATTTGAGCCCAAAACGGTTGTCTGCACAGCTGTCAAAATCGGTGTGCCTATTCTAAGGTAAATATTTTGAGTTAGCACACATAGAATTTAATGACATGCCTTTTTTTTTTAAAGATTATGCATTAATCTTTCCAATGATGTATGATGATGTAGTGGGTATGCGCTTGATCATGGTAAAAAAAGCTAAAAATTGATATCGAACTTCAACTATTTTATATGTAATAAAGAAGGAAATTAATTGCGCCTGCGTAACCTTGGGTGCGCTACATCAACCCATTTGGTGCGCATATGCATTGGTAATCTCCTAACAATTTGTTTGAGATTTTCTGAATTGTCAATATCAGTTTCCAAAGCCAAGCTGAGACAACGTTATTTCACACTTTTGCATTTCTAATGATAATTGTAACAGGGCATCAATATCGGATGGCTAAATTGTACTAATTTATCGATGTACGAGCTAGCAATTAAATTAGGGCGGCCATACCGTGAATGTAAGATTGATCTTGCTCTTTTATAGCCTTCGCTATGATCTAACAATACACAGTCCTCAATACATAGCTTTGCCTCACCCTCACAATACTGAATCAAGTAGCTTAATCGTAAACGATCATCTAATACTCTACTTTCGATGTTCGTATCAAAGTTCTCAACAAATTTACTGTAATCAATTGGCTTACCACTAAAGTTGAACAGTTCCGGCTTTGGTAAACTAAAACCATCGTGTAAAGCACTTGCTAACCTTTGAAAAGTCATGTCAATGTTCGTTACCACACTTTCTGTTGCTGCAACTGGCACCTCTGTCCCAGACCTGAAGTCGCGGCGCGCTCTACCGGATGATCGACATGCACCGTCGGCTTCCCTTGTCGTGAAGGTTGCTGTGTGCGGGAAGTTATACGCTAAACGGAAGTCATTTTGCTCGTGGTCGGAAGTTCTCCCCAAGCCCTCCGCTTGTCTCGATCTCCGCACCGGATCTTCACCAGGTTCCTTCATAGCTCGGCTGAAAAGTCTCTCCGTGTCCACACATGGTACACCGGAAGTGATTTTTGTGAACTCGTCGTTTCCGGTTGAACCGGAATTTGCAGAGTGACTTTGGGTGTTAGCGGCTTGTTTCGTCATGTCTACATTGACGGAGGCATTTTCTTCATCAACGACCTCACGCCACACTTGCTCTTCAATCTCAGCGTCTTCTATTTCCGACTGCTGCTCTAAAAACAGTCTTTTGTTTTCGAGTTCAATTTTAGCGCACTTTATAGCTTGTCTTTCTGTCAGTTGTTTTAATGTGTTCCTTGCTTTCAACTTCTTCAACTTTGCCCTAGCCAACTGCACTCGCGATGTCGAAGATGATGAGCTTGCACTTGTCACCACAGAACATCGTTCTTCAGGCGATACTTCGTCAGTTGTCCACTGGATGTATCTCTCCTGGAATTCGTTGAAGTTTTCTTTACAAGCACAATAACTCTGCTCATACGACTCGATCTCATCAGCAGAGTGATAATTGTCCAGACAGTCCATGTGTGACTTTTTAAATGTTTCGAAAAGCTCTTTAAGCTTTTCATATAGCTCTTTTACTGTCTCCGAGTTTTCCCTTGACAGCATTTGCTCTTCTAATTGTCTGTATATTTTCGTTAACTGATATCCCGCTCTCACCCGCTTCAGGTGATCAGATGTACAGGTAGTAGACATATTTCTTCTTATTATGTTTCTTCTTATTATGTCTTCTTAACTTCCTCCTTGAACCGGGATGTATTCGAGAATTGTTGCGAGGACGCCGTAGGAATAACTAAGTAATCAAGAATGCGTCTCTGTTTCTGCTTTTATTTCCTTCAACTATAATGACGATATGGATTAACGACAAGCATTGACGATTAACATGACGATTCTCTACAATAAATGTACAATAAAAGTAAAATGAATAATAAGATTATAGTAAAACAGGTATGCTATTCAAACTATAATATAAAAGCATACACTCGTTAGAATAAAAGGTTTCATAAAATGACAATTTGAAACATTTTCAATAAATACCGAAGTTCTTAATAATTATTTTAGTTAGGTACATCTTAATATAGTATACAATAGTTATTAAATAGCATAAATTCATTGAAAATACATATTATAAATACCGAATATGGTGTTCCTCATTTAACGGACCTCGCAAATGATGTTTCTTTTAAAAATGTATGACGTCAAATGGTGAAACGTAAACGTGCGACGTCGCGGAAAAATATTGTACTTGACGGCCTTTAAACAATTTAAGATTTAAAATTAAATCACATTAATGATTTTAACAGTATGTGTAAAAAGACTTGGTCACAGTTCAAAATATTTATGTATACAAAATTACATCCGGCTTAATTTGTTTCATTTTTTTTTCAGAAATAGTCTTCATTGTAATGTAAAAAGTGTTAAGAAATGTCATTGGTTAAACTGCCCAGTATCGTTAATTCTTGCAACCCTGTTTGAACATAGAATGAATATCCTAATAATATGAGCCTACATTGCATAACCATTTTCAGAAGCTGTCATGGGTTCCTTGAAATGCTGCAGAAGTTGAAATTGAGTGCAGGGAATGGTTTCAAACAGCCTCGTGACGGTGGCAGAAAAGCAAGGGCTGACAAGAAACGTGATGAAGCGTCGCAATTTATTATAACTCGTTTGTTTAAACTGTGAAATAAGTCTTCCACTGGAATCATTTATTATGTAAAGGTCTCTTTGAACTTGTAATTACTCATTTTACACAACTTTTATGCATAATGATGGAAACAGTGTTTTTATTATTATTATTTTTAGCCTTTATTACCTAATGAGCTTAAATTTTGTATGTGTTACTTTTCAATATATTCGTGTTATAATCATTTTAATTTGTCTTTTTTTTTAAAGAAAACTCAGTCGCTTTGTCATTAAACAGTTTGTTTTAAAATGTTAAATTTTTAGTTGCTGTACCAGTAGAATTATATAGACTTTTTACATAATTTGTTTTCCATTTGTTAGCTTTGGTATACATGTATATAAATATGTTTTACACCTTTAGAATAATAATGTTGGAATGAGTAATACATAAGCATATTGTTTTACATTTTCAGTTAAGTTAGTTAGTTATTAACAAATACTTTAATTGTTCCAGTTTGGTGGAATGGAATGTTAAAATAAAACTTTGTTTAAAGGAAATTTGTCTATCATTTATTTTAAGGAACTGGTTAAATGGTAGGCCCTTAATAATACCAACAACAATTACAAATAATTGAGGCCAGACAGGGACTGGGGAATGGTTAAAAGTACCAATACTATGTTGTTGTTTTTGTTGTTGCTGGATAGCAATTTGCTGAATTTACTTGTTACAATTTTGTGTGTAGCGTATGACTAGTATGTTGTATTATGCTGACTAGTCTTGTTACTATTTTTTGTGTATCGTATGACTTAATTGTTGTATTTTGCTGACTAGTCTTATTTGTAACCATGTTTTGTGTATCGTATGACTACTATGTTGTACTTTGCTGACTAGTCTTACTTGTTACTTTTATGTGTATCGTATGACTTCACTGTTGTATTTTGCTGACTAGTCCTATTTGTTACTATGTTTTGTGTATCGTATGACTACTATGTTGTACTTTGCTGACTGGTCTTCTTTGTTGCTATTTTGTGTGTATCATATGACTACTATGTTGTATTTTGCTGACTGGTCTTCTATGTTGCTATTTTGTGTGTATCATATGACTACTATGTTGTATTTTGCTGACTAGTCGTACTTGCTACTATTTTTTGTGTAACGTTTGACGACTATGTTGTATTTTGCTGACTAGTCTTACTTGTTACTATTTTTGTGTATCGTATGACTACTATGTTGTATTTTGCTGACTAGTCTTAATTGTTACTATTGTATGGGTATCGTACGCTATCCAGTTTAAAGAAATGGTAATTTTATTAATTGCCAGGGTATATAGACCAGTTTTGATAATATGGGTGATATGAACCATTTATACAAGTATGTTTGGTAATTTTCCATGTATCCATTATGCCTGTTGGGTACATTCGTTTTTTCATAATTCTCAATTTTATTTTCATTTGCTGAATATTCTATTACCAAAATACAATACTCAAGTAATTTGGTCATTTAACATTTTGTTTCAATATGTTACTTTTTCAGTTTCTGTACCTGTAGAACTATAGAGTCTGTTTAAATAATTTCTTTTACATTTGTTGTTAGTCAATGTATATATTAATAAAGTTTACACCATTAGAATCAAAATGTTGGAATTAGTAATAAATCAGTTTATTATTTTCACTTATTTTCAGTTTCAAGACAGTAGTATAATTAGCAAATACTGTGTTCCAGTTTGGTTGAAAAGAATGTAAAAATAAAATGTTGTTTGAAGAAAATGTTCTTTCATTAATAAAGAAACTGTTTTAATGGTAGGCCCTCAACACTTCCAACAACAATTAAAAACAATTGAGGCACCATGCTGGCTCAAGAAGGTATCGCCGACATACATACCAATGTCGGGCCAACATCGAGCCGTGTTGCACTCCCGATCTCGGGCCGATGTAATTACCGATATCGGGCCGATATACATACCGATGTCGGGCCAACATTGCGCTGTGTTGCACTCCCGGTCTCGTGCCGAAGTAATTACCGATGTCGGGCCGATATTGAAATAAATATCGGGCCGATATCGGACCTATTTGAAATGTTTGCTGCGCTCTTGTTTAGTCAATAAATTGGTAATAAGACCGAAATAAACATTAAAACTCTTAAAATATAGTGCAAATACATCATATTTAGCACCAAATAGATGTATATACACAAATCAAATTTCCTAGTTATAAAAATACGAAGTAGTTATAAGCATAGCTAGAGTAAACGTGATCGGAAGACTTAATACTGACAAATCCACAAAACAAAACAATAAATTAGCCGTATTCTTTCTGATAGTAAGAATTAAATAAATTATATTTCAACAATAATAAAAATGTATTAATTTCATTATAATTGTAAGTGGTGTGGATAGTGTTATTTTTCATCAGCGATCGATAGTGTCAGATGTGCATTTAATATAAAACAAAGCCCTAAAAAGCGTAATACATTACAATTTTTAAATATTGTGGTGATTTTCTTTAACATTAAATGACAATATTAACACAATTTAGCATACAAACGGAAAAACCCTGCATATTATGCAAATTGAACTGTCTTTGCATGTATATTGAAATCTCTTTACTAGTAATAGGGAGTGATAAAAAATATCGCATTTTATGATGAATGCATATATTAGATTTATTTAACGCAATTATGTTTTACCCTATTGTGATTGCTTTTGTTCATGATGGTGTTTCTTACACTGCAGTAATAATGTACATGCTTTACACGTAATAGCTGAGTTTACTTAATTTTGCCGGTACCCGTTAAATACCTTACAAGTTGCGTAGCAGTAAATATGCACAATATTGTAAATGTATAGTTATTAAACTATGTATTATTATGATTAAAATGCCTAATATATATATAGCTCCTGTTAATCCGTTTCCGACAAATGTCTTCATTTTTTAAATGTTAAAATATTTTATTGAAGCAACTGTTCAGTATTTTAGCTTTAAAATTTGACTTAAATGACTGCTCAATGTGCCAAGAGATGACATGGAGGTATCGTAACTTGTGTTTAATTACAAGACACTCGTCTGCCACATGTGGTTTATTCAGGGACCCCAGTTTAGGTCCCTGGGTTTTACTTTATGACACCATGTTTTCTTTGTAATTGTCTGGACAGTATCATAACGAGATAATCGGTTTGTGATGAACAGAGGTGCAATTAAACACCGGGATATAAAAGCCGCAACTAAAAGTGTCAAAATTAGTGTGAACAATTAAATAAAACAATTACATTAGTCAAGGGAATTAATTTAATGTGTAACAAGGTAAGTTTTTTCAGACATAAAGGTTAAAATCAGTTACCCTGTGTTGCGTACAGATAATAGACCTATTGGTTGGTTGTTTTTATCCTTATTTGTTTTCGTTCATTAAATTTAATTTATTCTGAAAGAATTTCAATTTCTGAGATTTTTTTAAAACTAAAAATGGTCGCGAAGAAGTGCCAAATAGAGACATTTTTGTGGTAACCACATATCGAGCTCTTAGATGTTTGTTCCACTCCCGAGTTCGTTAATTGTGAGTAAAAACGAAAAATAGCAACAATATAACCGTTCCAAAGATGCATTCCCTTGCATGCTAATGTTTTATATAGACATAATTAGTAAAATTATATTTGATATGTGCATGATTATCATTAAAAACGATTATGTTGTCAACCTTCTCTGTATGCGCTTATATGAATTCCACCTCTTTTTGCCAACCAGTGGGCGGAGTCTAAACTTTGCAGGTGCGCGTGACGTCACTCGTCAACTGGTCTATAAAAACTCCTAAACCTTTGCTGCTTCGGTCTCTAGTACTCCGCGAGGGACGTTTAACGGGGGTGCAGTGTATCGGTGATGTACACCGGGCACTTAAAAGAACCAGGGGCGCCTCTGGAATCGGGGCGCCCTCTGTATCCCGCTCGAACCCCCACTAACACCTCTTGGGGCGGAGAGCACAAAAACCACACACAAACTATAAGGAATTAACATTAATGCCAATAAGGATAATGCTAATCTAGAGATAATAGGAATACTGCAAAAACCATTTCGATAAAAGGCAAACCACAACATAATCCATTAAAAAAAAAAGCATCTAGTCACATTAAGGTCTCATTGGCCATCGTGCTATGATGTATAATATGCCCTTATTTTCTCCCCTGAAAGGTCACAGGGGCAGGTCGATACATCTGTAGTCGAGAAGACGCTGGACGACCTGTAAATAAATCTCAAATACACACACTGCTTCGGTCTCACAGGTCGGACCTCAAAGACCTCGAGAAGAGGTCGGTAGGACCTGTAAATAAACTCTGATACACACTGCTTCGGTCTTCTCTAAAGGGGGTGTAACCTAAAGACTTCGGGAAAATTTCATAGTCTTTATGATCTTAGGTCAACCAGTATTCCGTACCTACAACAATATCCGGTTTATGATTATCTAATAAGGCATATAATTCAGCTTTTTTATTTGCTATGGACTGAAAGTTTACACTTTCATTAGATTGTTCATTAGATGTTCATTAGATTTAAAGGATATACGTTCAGATATACAACGGCTATACGTTCAGATATACAAATGTTCAGTACATTTTCAGGCTTTATGTTCAGATATACAAATGCTCACTAGATCTACAGGCTTTACGTTCAGATATACAAATGTTAACTAGATCAAATGGCTTCACAATCAGATATACAAACGTGCACTAGATCTACAGGCTATACGTTCAGATATACAAATGTTCACAAGATCTACAGGCTATACGTTCAAAATTCAAATGCTCACCAGATCTACGGCTATACGTTTAGATATACATATGTTTACACAATATATACAGGATTTATGCTCAGATAAATGCTCAGTTGATCAACTGGCTATACGTTCAGATATACACTTGGAGACTTGTCTAACGCATCACTTAATCATATCAATGTAGCTCCCTTATTTTTTAACGGATTGTGTTGAAATTTGGGCCAAGAATAATTCAACACATATCTGATAATTCCTGAAAATTTAATTGTAATTAAAAAACAACAACATATAAAACTTAACTAATTAAAAACGTCACTTCAAAAGTTGAATTCGCAAACTCGTACAACGTAAAATAATAACAATGTGAAAAGTAAAACGCCTAAATTTACACGTCTTAATAACTGACCGGCCTGCAACATTCCCATTGAGCCGTTGCGCTCCTGATTATTCATTAGGCCATATTGTTTTTCCTTAATTAATGTTATGTTTTCTTGTTCCGAAATTCACCTAGAGTGATGAAATTGAAATTAAAATGGAATAACATTCACATTTGTATAACGCGTTTTACTACACTTGGTGACTTTTCTAACGAAACACTTTTAAAACTTACGTATCTCAGTAATGAGTAAATATTTGTATCTTAAATTGCATATGTGATTATTTGACTATATTATGTGCAAGCTAACGATAAAATCATTAATCAGTGGCGATCTGACGCTATAGCAAGTGGGAAAGGTAGCCTGCAAAATGCAAAGTGAGTAGTATAGAATGAAGAATCTCGCGGCCATTTTGTTAGGAGCCTTTAGGAGCAGGTCAAATTGATGTCAAGTCGGTCGAAGTCCAGGTGCAAGGGTGTGAGTTATTGGTTTTCACCTGGTGCCTGTTATGCATGTATCCGCTTAGGGGTATGGTAATAAATCCGTGTTTATTGTTGTCGGTGTAATGAGCGTGAATTCACCTGCGAGTTATGCGTGACTTTTGGTATTAGAAGCGATTCCATATTATCGAAGCGCACTCGATTTGGCGCTTTTTTTACGAACCCGATATAATTTTGAATGTATTTGAAAAGCGAGCGGTATTGAACCACAATATAGGCGCACAGAACGTTTTACATGATTTGGCGCTTTTTGTGTGTGCATTCTCTGTACACTAAAACGTACTTTAAGAGCGGTCATTTCCAATGCAATTTACACTACATGTATATTATAATTTTTAGTAGCCGAGTTACGATACTCTCACTTATGTTAAATATCAATTTGAATGTTCGAGTAAACTGTCATTAAAATTTGCTGTAGAAAGTTAAATACAATCAAAAACTTTAGGGACCTGTTGTTTTTAAAAGCATCGTTCAATGTTTACAGTTAGATAAAACATGTTGATTGGTTCGATCATGAGTGTATAATTGATCGAAATTAATACCTTCACGCTAAACAGTGTTTTAATTTGAATAAGCCTGATTTCAATGGCGTTTTGTCGACATGATAAACAACACATGAAAATACAGACCCATTAAATTTCAACGAAAAATTAAGGAACGTTGAAAAGTAAAAAGTAAACATGAATTTCGGATTCTTATTTTACTCGTTGATTGTGCTGCCTGTAATAGTATTTTAGGTTTTGAGATTTAGATAAACATGTTTAAGTGTTGATTTTTTTTATATATTGGTGTCGATTATGCGGCATTATTTAAACGAAAACACACGTTTGCCTGTTATTTTTGTTAATCTGCTTACATGTTTTGATATATGGCGCATATGTCGTAGAGAATTGTGGCTTAGCATGAAAAATCTGGTATGCACATTAAATTATTTAGAATAATTATAATATGCATAATAATTGTTAATCATGTGTTAAGTCATGTACATCCTATCTGAATAGAAAATTTATAATATTGGTCTCAAAAGAGGATGGTTATACCATTGATTACATTTCTCACAGTCTGTAGACAATTTTAAATTTTGTGAACAAAACACTTTCTGGAATAAATAGAGATTCCACAATACTAATTGTATTGTTATTTTCGAATGAGAAGGTAAATCACCATCACAGATACAAAACCAGTTAGATAAACATTACCTGTATTATAATTATTGGGGACTAAATGTGAACACTTTGAACACAAAGATTTTGTTTTTCGTAAATACGGTAAAATCCGATCAATATTATGGTCACAACATCGAAATGGTCCATAAGTTAAATTATCTTTACACTGCCATTAATAACCAAGTTACTTTCACTTTAAACCAATAGCATCTGCTCAGGAAAGCCCTAAAGGCTATATTTAATTTACTTTACGAATGTCAGCAGTAAGATTTGAAGCCGAAATTCGTTCAGTTGTTTTATTTTTTTGTTAAGTCTGTTTTATGTTATGCCTCTAAAATATTGGAGTTTTAATAAATTACAAAATATCAAACGCATTTGTTCAATTTTTGGCAAAAGATTGTTTCCTATTAAGGTAACAATATACAAACGTAATACTGCAATATATGTAGAGTTAGGCAGATAACCTTTATATGTACGAATATTTTAAATAGTGGTATAACATATAAATAAAAAATACCATAGTACAAGCTCTTAGCATTCAAACATAAGATGATTTTTTATAAAGGATGCAAAATAAAGGAATGATTAAAACTTTTAAAGTTCTGTATTGCCTTTTTAAAAATGAACTAGACATAAAGAATGATTTCTATGAAAGGAAACATATCCTGAAGCAATAAAGATAAACACAATTGATAATTAGCGGGTTAGTCCTTAAGCTTGTAACAATGGCTCTCAGTTTTAATTGTTTACCGGTCCCATTACAGCTTACAAAGTTGATTGCTATGTTTGTATTAACTTATGAATACTGTTTTGAATTTATTCAATATGTGTTGATTGTTCTGCTCTTAAGCTATAAGTAAAATGCATATACATACTAGATTAAAACAGAATTGATGCAGTATATAAACACGCAAGAGGAAAATTATTTTTGTTTATTGTTAAAAACTATTTTTATTCAGATATTTACGTTCATATTCATAGTTATTGATATAAATTTAAAGCTGTGATATCCGATTAAATTTCAAGGCTGTACACACAATTGGTCATTAGCGGGTTTCGTTTACTATATGACGCTGTTCAGATAAAGGGCGCAGTTTTATACCAAAATATTGAATTTCTGATGTTATCTTAACAATAAATAGAATCCATTGTTTCAAATATCGAAAACAATCCACGAGGGTAATCGATTTCCCAATGTTATTTTACCAGCTGCAGGAGATTTCTTGCTAAAACTAGGTCCTGCTACAATACACGTAGCTTGACTTTCAAACGGTAAAAGTGATCTGATGTGAACAGTTATACAACTTTATAATCAATGATCGTATAACAAAACAACAAAGAATTTTATTTATGTACTTTATTGTTTTTTTTTTACACATACACACACACAAACACGCACACACACACGCACGCACACACACACACGCACACACACACATTTAAGTAAATATACAACTACAAAGTTAAGTTGATACGAAATGTCTATGAAACAACACCATTATACATATTTACATATGATTTTAAAACGCTGAACAATGATAAATATTGAATATAAACATTGAAAACATCATATTTTAAATCATTATTCTATGATTATATCGCGTTCTTTGCTGATTTAAAAAAAGCCTGGTGATTCGCTATATACAATTCAACTGAGGGTTTCAGTAAAAGCTTGTTTAAACTAAACATAGAGTCTTACATTGTCCTGTTTTCATAAGCGATAAAAATAATGCATTTTCTGAAAATATTGGTTCTATTTGAAAGGAAAATAAGGTGGATGTATTTGCGAAGTCCTCTCTACTGATATCAACACCTTCACTTTTGCTCCACGTACCATTTGCTGTATAATACAAACATAGGCATACATGTTTGATCTTAATTTCTAATATTTAGAATACTTTACAGTTACCCAATTGAACCTTTTATTGGTCTGTATTTCAAAGTGTGAATTGTCAAAGATGTCACTTTATTTAATATCCACCCAGAGCCATCTTTCATGTATTTTTCGAACATCTTAAATATTTTATGATAGGCTTCATTTATGTTCTCATTCAATGTTTCTTCATGTAATGTTGTAAAGGTTATACTCCTAAAATGCGGATGTTGTTGAACTTGTTCTCCATCTATTGTATTTTTTACCAGATCCACCTGAACCGAAAGATACCATTTTATAGCTTGTTGATTTAATCGAGCATTCAAAAAATTAATAACATCCTGTTTTGTATTTGCAAAAAATGTTAATAAGTCATATTTTTCTTCATGGTGTGGGTATAACGTTCTGTCTTGAATGCATCCATTGAACGCATTTTTCATGGAATAAGAATGCTCGCTTTTTAAATTTTCTGTACGTCGCATAACTGTGGTCTACATGGACGTTTGCTCCGCTAGATGTATCTTTGATTGGTGATGATAGCACGTTTCCAGACGATGCTGTTGCTGATGGCACGTTTCCAGACGATGCTGATGATGATGACGCTTTTTCAGACGATATTAAAGGTAAATTTTTATGCTTGTGTTTTCTCTTTTTGTTATGTTGTAACAGGTTGTATTTTCTGTTTGTTTTAAAGTCACATTGATCGCAGTTAAAAGTCGTGTCATGTGATAACACATGTCGAACTAAATTCCGCTTTTCGGTAAACGAGTGATTACATTGCTGACATATGTATTCTTGTTGTTTATGCTCATTCGTCTCATCATTTAAATCCAGTTTCCTTTTCAAAGAGCGAAGCAGTAGCATCATAATTCATTAGCGTTCAAATTAACGCGATAAAGGATTATAGTTGCATGTAATAATGGTTTTATTTTGCAATGTAACTTCGCTTGCAGAAAATAATGCTTGTAAAAGCATGTTCACGGGACCTACTTTCTTGCTGGTAATGTTAGTTCCATCCGGTTTACATACTCTAAGTTTTACATGTAGTTGGGTTCCTTTTAAGTCTTAATAGTCCATAGAATTTTGTCCACTGATTCGAAACTCAATCGAAGTATTTTCCGACACTTGCGAGGATGTTCGTACCTCTTGATAGTAAACATTATCCACAGCAACTTGGGTTGGCGGTAAATCAAATAATTGCAAACTCTCTGGTATCCCCTCACTAAAGATGTTTGATGATAAATACGACATATTTATCTATCAAAAATATCACCGATAATAGATGATTGCAATCCTTTTCTTAACGTTTTCTGTTTAGATGATATAGATTCAAGTCTTTTTTTCGCGCGATTTTGTAATTTTATAACGTTTTTGTTTGATTTTGTAACGCCTTTGCTATTCTTCTTACATTTACTCTTTTATTAAATATTTCGGCCAAAGGCCTTCTTCAGTAAACGATTATTATGACAACTTTACATAGCGTTTTCTTCTGTCGATCATAACGTTACCCGACGTGAACGTGACGTTACGCGCCAATATTCGGAAGTCGCTACATATTATGTGTTATACGCTGTGTATATATTATTATATAGATATTATACACATATACCCACATATACGCATATACACACATATATATACACATACACATACATAGATACATATACATATATACACATATATATATAAACACACTTATACATATACTCACATACATATACACATACATACATACATACATACACACATACATACATACATACACATATATATATATATATATATATATATATATATATATATATATATATATATATATATATATATATATATATATATATATATATATATATATACAGATATACATGTTCACAATATACATATACATAACATATATAATGTCTATAAAATAAACATAAATATTATTATTTATTATAAGCATTATATGCTGTCTATTAATGTTGCCGACTGGAACACACTGTCTTTTACATTACATCCGAACGGTTTCATAGTTTTAAGTCTCTTTATCCACAACGCTTCTCTAATTACACGCTCTTGGCGTCCAGCGATATTTAGCGTCTCCAGGACCGAGAAGTACATATTGCCATCACAGTGGCTCGAATCGAAGTGGGTAGTGATGGGCTTTTCTTTATGCAGGCGGACGTCTCGCAAGTGTTCACTCATGCGCTCTCGGATTTGCCTCTCCGTCTCCCCAACATACACAACACATTCGCACTTGTTGCATCCTATACCGTATATCACGTTTCTCGTGCGACAAGTAACATTTTTATCAAACATATAGTAATGAAAAGAAGTCAATTGACATATGGTATGTTGAACGAACATTAGAGAACAAACTGCGTAAATTAAAAAAGATACAACAGCTAAAATCACAGATCAATAAAGACGAGGATGTCCAAACCTACAAGATAATTAGCATTGCAAAAGACGGTAATTGTTTTTACAGATGTTTAAGCTATTTCCTGTATGGATCTCAAATGTATCACGAATCATTGAGAGAAGACCTTACTCAATATATGTATAAGAACTCCCATAAGTACAACCATCTGGTAGACGGTGATATACACGTACACCTTAGCGCACAGAGATATACAAATGGAAGGTTATCGTCATGGGCAACGGAGGCCGAGCTAAAAGCCGCATCTGATCACCACCAAATTAGCATCCATGTTTCAACAGACCGTAAATTCACAGAGTGGTTGAAATTTGAAGATCAAATTGAGCCCTCAATTAATGTAGACCGCCCGCTGAGGTTACTTTTAGAAAAAAAGCCATTTCAGTGTACTAGAAGCTAGCGTCGACGGTAGACAGCATACATCCCATGATACTGATACTCACGTGTATGATTGGTTTGAAGGAAAGCCTACCGAACCTGTAATTTACTTGAAAAAACGGAACACTGCCAATGCAAATACAAATGTGAAACGACCCAGTGACACAAAAGCGTTCAAAGCAAAGCAGGTTAAGGAGAATAAACCCCAAATATCACCACAAGAATCGTTACCAAAAAAAGCCGATGGGACAGAATCTTCAGTGACTAACCTATCAAAACACGTACTCACCGACGCTGAACAAAATCTCCTTGAAAAGGGCCTAAATTCATCCCAAGTCGTAAGAATATTGATAAGGTGAAATTGCTAGCTGACCTTGGGGAGTGGGAACGCAGAATGCGATTACGGGAATACTTTACGGACACTGAAAGCAACCAAAATATGAAACAGGGAATACTCGATAAGTTCCGAGTTAAACCAAAAAGCACATTTACTCCAAACGCGGGAAGGGACCCAAGCCTCGACCTTTATGTTGAACTGGTAAAGAATGATATCATCTCAAATTTGAGGAAGACTGGCAAATTAAATCTAGACAAGAATGAAAACAAAGCATTTCATGAACTGTTACATAATGATTCAATTATCATCAGACCGGCAGACAAGGGATCTGGCATAGTAATACTAGACAAACAAGTTTACATAGAGTCACTGAAACACGAAATGAGTGAAGACAAGGCATACAGATCTACTGAAGGTGATGCAAGTAAACAAAGTATGAAGAATGTGAAGTCGCTCGTTAATAGACTTCACCGACAAGGCAGTATCTCTGGTGATATGAAACAGTATTTAATACCAAGGTATCCACAAGCGGGTAAACTCAAAGGAAATCCGAAGATACATAAAGCAGACGCACCTTTACGCACAATAGTGAGCGGGATAAATACAGCTACAGAGAAATTAGCCGAATTAGCCGAGCACGAATTAAATGAATATGTGGAGTCCTCGCCGAGTTACATTAGAGACACTACGGACTTTATTCAAAAACTAAAATAAGTCAAAGAACCACTGCCGGAAGACAATTGTCTACTATTTTGTTTTGACGTCAGGAAACTATATCCATCCATACCCAAAAGAGAAGGGTTAGAAGCTTGCAGGGAAGCATTGAACGCGCGCTCCAACCCACTAGTCACTTCAACTGATGATATGATTGACGTAATCACGACAGTTTTGGAAAACAACAATTTCAGTCTAAATGAAAACAACTACGTACAGACAGATGGAGTGGCGATCGGCTCAAAACTGGGAAAAAATTTTGCTTGTAGCTATATGCGGAAGTGGGACGAGAAACTCATGACAGCTTATAGAGTACCGGCATTTTATAAGAGGTTTATAGATGATGGCTTTGGAATATGGATAGGTACCGCGCCTGAACTTGAGGTTTTTACCATACATGCCAACTCAATACACGAAAATATTCAAGTAGACCTTCGGTATAGTCCGCACAGTATCGTTTTTCTAGATACAACCGTACGGATGCGAAATGGTCATATCTACACAGATCTATATGTAAAGCCCACGGACAAACAGCTCTACATACGCAAAGACTCATGCCACCCCCCTAGCAGTAAAAGATCTTTAGCGTATGGACTTGGATTGCGGATACGAAGAATTTGTGAGCAGGAAGGTGATTACAACAAACATAGAAATGACCTAAAACTGCAATTAAGAAGACGCGGGTACAGCGGGAAATTCGTAGAAGGCCAGTTACAGAAGGTAGATGCACTTTCGCGCACAGACTTACTGGATAAATCAAAAAAACAAACGCAAAACGACAGAGTTCCTCTTGTAGTCACGTTTTCCAGTCTTCTTCCCGACGTACACAGCATTGTACACAAACATTTAAACGTGCTATATAAATCAGACAGGATGCGCGAAGTCTTCAGTAAACCGCCTTTAGTAGCATACCGTAGGGACAGAAACCTCTGTGATACACTGGTACACAAGAAGACAAGCAAGGCTACCTTCATCACACACATATGTGAGACAAACTGCACGTGCTGTAACAAACTGACAACAAGTGACATTCAAGACACAGACGGCAAAATTACTTACAGCACGTGCAAAAATGTTACTTGTCGCACGAGAAACGTGATATACGGTATAGGATGCAACAAGTGCGAATGTGTTGTGTATATTGGGGAGACGGAGAGGCAAATCCGAGAGCGCATGAGTGAACACTTGCGAGACGTCCGCCTGCATAAAGAAAAGCCCATCACTACCCACTTCGATTCGAGCCACTGCGATGGCAATATGTACTTCTCGGTCCTGGAGACGCTAAATATCGCTGGACGCCAAGAGCGTGTAATTAGAGAAGCGTTGTGGATAAAGAGACTTAAAACTATGAAACCGTTCGGATGTAATGTAAAAGACAGTGTGTTCCAGTCGGCAACATTAATAGACAGCATATAATGCTTATAATAAATAATAATATTTATGTTTATTTTATAGACATGATATATGTTATGTATATGTATATTGTGAACATGTATATCTGTATGTGTATATATATATATATATATATATATATATATATATATATATATATATATATATATATATATATATATATATATATATGTGTGTGTGTATGTATATGTGTATGTATGTATGTATGTGTGTATGTATGTATGTATGTATGTATGTGTATATGTATGTGAGTATATGTATAAGTGTGTTTATATATATATATGTGTATATATGTATATGTATCTATGTATGTGTATGTGTATATATATGTGTGTATATGCGTATATGTGGGTATATGTGTATAATATCTATATAATAATATATACACAGCGTATAACACATAATATGTAGCGACTTCCGAATATTGGCGCGTAACGTCACGTTCACGTCGGGTAACGTTACGTCATTTGTTTGTATTTTTGTATTTACTTCCGTTATGATCGACAGAAGAAAACGCTATGTAAAGTTGTCATAATAATCGTTTACTGAAGAAGGCCTTTGGCCGAAATATTTAATAAGAGAGTAAATGTGTGAAGTTTTAATAATTTCCTCCCTCTGGAGATCCAATACATAGAGTATTTATTACAACACTCCTACGATAAATGGATTATACAGACGTCGATACGTTTTCTCTGAAGAGATTGATGGACAAACAAGCTCGTTACAGAGGTCATCTCGAGTTCCTGGACACGTGCACACATATGAACATTATCCCGAAAGGGTTCCAGTTAAAGTGGGAGTTACAGATGGAAGCTGGAGATGAAGATTTCGAGAAATGCCGCAAAATAAAGATTGATGCCGCGAATCAGTTGATGGGAGTCACAAGAGACGCGTGCTTGAAAAAGTTAAACGAACTTGAGGGTGAGATCAATCATTTTTATTCTATGCTAGATAGTAATGAAAAGAAGTCAATTGACATATGGTATGTTGAACGAACATTAGAGAACAAACTGCGTAAATTAAAAAAGATACAACAGCTAAAATCACAGATCAATAAAGACGAGGATGTCCAAACCTACAAGATAATTAGCATTGCAAAAGACGGTAATTGTTTTTACAGATGTTTAAGCTATTTCCTGTATGGATCTCAAATGTATCACGAATCGTTGAGAGAAGACCTTACTCAATATATGTATAAGAACTCCCATAAGTACAACCATCTGGTAGACGGTGATATACACGTACACCTTAGCGCACAGAGATATACAAATGGAAGGTTATCGTCATGGGCAACGGAGGCCGAGCTAAAAGCCGCATCTGATCACCACCAAATTAGCATCCATGTTTCAACAGACCGTTAATTCACAGAGTGGTTGAAATTTGAAGGTCAAATTGAGCCCTCAATTAATGTAGACCGCCCGCTGAGGTTACTTTTAGAAAAAAGCCATTTCAGTGTACTAGAAGCTAGCGTCGACGGTAGACAGCATACAACCCATGATACTGATACTCACGTGTATGATTGGTTTGAAGGAAAGCCTACCGAACCTGTAATTTACTTGAAAAAACGGAACACTGCCAATGCAAATACAAATGTGAAACGACCCAGTGACACAAAAGCGTTCAAAGCAAAGCAGGTTAAGGAGAATAAACCCCAAATATCACCACAAGAATCGTTACCAAAAAAATCCGATGGGACAGAATCTTCAGTGACTAACCTATCAAAACACGTACTCACCGACGCTGAACAAAATCTCCTTGAAAAGGGCCTTAAATTCATCCCAAGTCGTAAGAATATTGATAAGGTGAAATTGCTAGCTGACCTTGGGGAGTGGGAACGCAGAATGCGATTACGGGAATACTTTACGGACACTGAAAGCAACCAAAATATGAAACAGGGAATACTCGATAAGTTCCGAGTTAAACCAAAAAGCACATTTACTCCAAACGCGGGAAGGGACCCAAGCCTCGACCTTTATGTTGAACTGGTAAAGAATGATATCATCTCAAATTTGAGGTAGACTGGCAAATTAAATCTAGACAAGAATGAAAACAAAGCATTTCATGAACTGTTACATAATGATTCAATTATCATCAGACCGGCAGACAAGGGATCTGGCATAGTAATACTAGACAAACAAGTTTACATAGAGTCACTGAAACACGAAATGAGTGAAGACAAGGCATACAGATCTACTGAAGGTGATGCAAGTAAACAAAGTATGAAGAATGTGAAGTCGCTCGTTAATAGACTTCACCGACAAGGCAGTATCTCTGGTGATATGAAACAGTATTTAATACCAAGGTACCCACAAGCGGGTAAACTCAAAGGAAATCCGAAGATACATAAAGCAGACGCACCTTTACGCACAATAGTGAGCGGGATAAATACAGCTACCGAGAAATTAGCCGAATTAGCCGAGCACGAATTAAATGAATATGTGGAGTCCTCGCCGAGTTACATTAGAGACACTACGGACTTTATTCAAAAACTAAAAGAAGTCAAAGAACCACTGCCGGAAGACAATTGTCTACTATTTTGTTTTGACGTCAGGAAACTATATCCATCCATACCCAAAAGAGAAGGGTTAGAAGCTTGCAGGGAAGCATTGAACGCGCGCTCCAACCCACTAGTCACTTCAACTGATGATATGATTGACGTAATCACGACAGTTTTGGAAAACAACAATTTCAGTCTAAACGAAAACAACTACGTACAGACAGATGGAGTGGCGATCGGCTCAAAACTGGGAAAAAATTTTGCTTGTAGCTATATGCGGAAGTGGGACGAGAAACTCATGACAGCTTATAGAGTACCGGCATTTTATAAGAGGTTTATAGATGATGGCTTTGGAATATGGATAGGTACCGCGCCTGAACTTGAGGCTTTTACCATACATGCCAACTCAATACACGAAAATATTCAAGTAGACCTTCGGTTTAGTCCGCACAGTATCGTTTTTCTAGATACAACCGTACGGATGCGAAATGGTCATATCTACACAGATCTATATGTAAAGCCCACGGACAAACAGCTCTACATACGCAAAGACTCATGCCACCCCCCTAGCAGTAAAAGATCTTTAGCGTATGGACTTGGATTGCGGATACGAAGAATTTGTGAGCAGGAAGGTGATTACAACAAACATAGAAATGACCTAAAACTGCAATTAAGAAGACGCGGGTACAGCGGGAAATTCGTAGAAGGCCAGTTACAGAAGGTAGATGCACTGTCGCGCACAGACTTACTGGAAAAATCAAAAAAACAAACGCAAAACGACAGAGTTCCTCTTGTAGTCACGTTTTCCAGTCTTCTTCCCGACGTACACAGCATTGTACACAAACATTTAAACGTGCTATATAAATCAGACAGGATGCGCGAAGTCTTCAGTAAACCGCCTTTAGTAGCATACCGTAGGGACAGAAACCTCTGTGATACACTGGTACACAAGAAGACAAGCAAGGCTACCTTCATCACACACATATGTGAGACAAACTGCACGTGCTGTAACAAACTGACAACAAGTGACATTCAAGACACAGACGGCAAAATTACTTACAGCACGTGCAAAAATGTTACTTGTCGCACGAGAAACGTGATATACGGTATAGGATGCAACAAGTGCGAATGTGTTGTGTATATTGGGGAGACGGAGAGGCAAATCCGAGAGCGCATGAGTGAACACTTGCGAGACGTCCGCCTGCATAAAGAAAAGCCCATCACTACCCACTTCGATTCGAGCCACTGCGATGGCAATATGTACTTCTCGGTCCTGGAGACGCTAAATATCGCTGGACGCCAAGAGCGTGTAATTAGAGAAGCGTTGTGGATAAAGAGACTTAAAACTATGAAACCGTTCGGATGTAATGTAAAAGACAGTGTGTTCCAGTCGGCAACATTAATAGACAGCATATAATGCTTATAATAAATAATAATATTTATGTTTATTTTATAGACATTATATATGTTATGTATATGTATATTGTGAACATGTATATCTGTATGTGTATATATATATATATATATATATATATATAAATACTATCGTCACCTTAGGGCGAAGTGCGCAAAAACACAGCACTTTGGCGATGTTTTTTAACTTCTTTAAACTTAGTTTATATTTAATAACAATCTCATAATTAAATAATTTAAGAGAAAAACATTGTAAAACTATGAAAAAATATTTTAAATTTTGCACAATTATATGTTAAATTTCTAAATTTTCATTTTCGACTTAATTCTATTTCTACCTAATGCCAAAAAACCCATATAGAAATTTCACTTTATCTCTTCAATGCACTTGGGAGAAGGGAACTTAATACCGAAAACATACTAATTTACGCTCTACTTCTCTAAGACTGTTGATAAATTTAGCAAAAATAAATATTTAAATAATAAATAATAAATAAAAATATATTCTGCCGATACACGTCTGTAAACGTAACAGCATAATTTTATTATGCGTTTATGATAATTTTCTTACAATTTAATAATATATTTAATATTTATAATATTTATGTATTATCCGCGTGCTGATTTTTCTCTGATCTAAAAATAGAACACATACACTAAGTAAATGTTAGGAATTAGGGTGCACTCAGATATATACGTTTATTTTTTAGATTCAATTGCTCTGTTCGATCGCGACCTCGGCGATGCATTAAATTTATCCAAGTATTGTGTGCTTTTTGTTGGTTACTTCAGACGTTTGTGGAACATTCAAGATCTTACATTTATTTCGACTCACCTATGGTCGGTGTTGTGCTAAACCGTTACGACATTGCTTTGCACGAATGAATCAGTGTACGCCTTTTACTTCTGCTTTATTATTTGTTTACAGTTTAGTGCTTGCATTTATTGCGCCAAATTTACCTCACATTTACTTATCACGTGATGCTTCGAATAGCCAATTACCTTTATGGTTAATATTCTTATCAATGTAAGTGTAATTACAAATATTATATAAATTCTAATTTTGATAACTGAATTAGTTCTTTGGTGGATTTTGATTAGCGTCTCTATAATGATGGCCAGCTAATGGTTAAAACAAAAACAAAACGAAACAACGTAAAAAACGACATTGAATAAAAGTGTGGTCATCTGCTATGAACGTTCATTAAATACATAGCATTGCGAATTTAAAACTATTTGAGAGATCCCGAACCTCACACTTAGCCCAGCGATATAAAACACACATAAGTGTGAATATTCTTTTGTAATACAAATTGAAAGGCAATAAAAGAGAGCATATAAATGATTTAATAACGGCTATATTAATCAATGGTTAGAAGAAACCACAGCAACAGAGTTATAGTTTTCTGAGGCACGATGCAATGAACGAAATAATAAGTATCAATTTTTCTTTTCGTTTGAACAAAAAAACACAAAAAAACGCGTCTGCTAATTTATTTGATGCATTTATTTGGTTTTCACTTACGCCAGTATTGTATCGAAGTATATGACAACGCATTCTCTTACTGTCGTAAAAATAAGACCTCTCGATATAAGATTTAACTATATTTAATAAATGTATACTTTATGATTATACTTTAAGAAGAATAAAAAACAGACAAACAAACATAACAGTGCACTCACACATATTGTGTATTAACTATTATACATAATACGGGTTCGATACATACAATATTCTCATTTGTACAAAATATTTGTTCTGATATCGCATAATTGGTATGCAATTGTCAAAAATTGTACGCCTGAATATTCATATACGGCTATAAACAAGCATGTTGCAATATACATATATTTTGCCATACAAGTTTTATAATTTCGCTTGCATCTTTCTATTTCCATGCATTTGTAGGCATTTGAAGGGAATTTTAAACACAGCACTGACCGCAGTTTTTCTGATATTTTGTGATGCTATGCAATGTAGGACCATAGGCGGATCCCCTAAAATCGCCAAAGTAAAGTCAATTCATTTGATGTTTAACACTTAACTAGATCTTAATCACCTATTTAAACATGTCAAAGCATTCAACATCACTATAATCGTGGCGCTTCCGGGGAGCTTTGCCCCCCTGGACCCCCAAAACGATAAACTATGCACTTTTTGGCATTAAAAGAAGGTACTTTGATGAAAGTATATAAGGCGTGACATGGTCGAGAAGTGGTTGTCAAAGCCTTCAAAATCACTAAAATCGTGGAGCTTAGGGAGGGGGGGGGCTTTGCCCCCCTGGACCCCTATCAGGACTAAGCCCTGCACCCACCAGAGGTTCTAGCGGCCCCCCTGGACCACCAGCAAAACTTTGAATATCCCGCCCCCCACCCCAAACCAGAAATCCCGGATCCGCCCCTGTGGACGGGTTGTTGTTTTGAAAATCTTTCTAGGGAAGCATATTTGTTTTAATGTATATACCCTGTATTTTTCGTACCCAAATGTTTTTTCGTACCCAATTTTGTTTTGGCATACTTTGTTTGTACCCTGAAGTTTTGTGTTTTGTTACCGTTTTCTAAATTATGTATCTTGGTGGATTTGAGCAAATAATACAAGTAAATGTCCAGCGTAAAGAAGCCTGTACGTCAGGTATACCCTTAACACAGTATTGAGTCGAGGTACCTGACAGCTTTCATGTTTGTCGTCGGATAATTGACAATCAATTTATATAAAGTAAATAGTCTATAAAATTGATCTTGGCAACAAAAATGTTCACACCTTAAAAAGGCACTTCACCATTTAAACTGATGTTAAATTTAATCCCAATTGCTTAGTTGAAGTAGTTTATTAATGTTTATGTTGAGTCATTTTAATACTGAAATAACTTTGCATAAAAATAAATCAGTTTCGTTAACACATGTTTTCTCTTATAATCACATGTGTAAACACGTATGTCCGAAAAAAGCATTGTCAACAATCTTGTTCATTTTTAGATCTGCTTATTCATTCTTAGAAAGATATTTTATTATTATGTATTTTTATATACATTTCCAGCATTAGGTTGCATTTTCCACAGTGTGCAATTGCTGGAAGAAAAAAAGCAACGTATAAATACAAAGTTTTGTGCTTTCATTTCATTATATTACGGGCTTTTTGCAGCAATATGAAACACGTTTTAGCTTCTGATTATTTCCCGTAAGAATGTATTTTGTTTTCTACGCAAACAGTATTATGTCGAAGTATATGAACGCATTCTCGTTATGGTGTCAGATTAAATATCGTCATATAAAATGTAACGACATATAATAAATGTAGATTTTATGATGATTTTTTATATAAAAATAGAACAAACGTAAAGCATATTCACGCAAAGTGTAAATTGACTTGATTCACTACTTATTTCTCAATAAATAGTAACCTCTTAGCATTGTTGCTCTCATTTGTACGAAATCTATCGCCCTGTTCTTATGTAATATGCATACAATGTACGCCTGAACACATATATGGTAGTCAAATAAAAATGCATGTAGGAATATATACATTTTATCATAATAGTTTATTATTTTGCTTGCATGAACAAACGGATACTTTCTATGTGTGAGTATTTCCAGCATTAGGGGGAATTTTAAACAAAGCGCTTTTTAGAACATATTCTGTGGTTGCATAATTTTTCTGTTCGTTTATACCCTGTAATCTGTTCATGACCATGTTTTATGATCAGAATGCATATACCGTTTTCTAAATATGCATTCATTATATAATATTATTGCATAAACTCTATCTATAATGCCCTCTGGCGGGGTGCAGAAACTTGGCAAAAAGAGGGCTTGAACGGGAGAAATCATGTATTAACAATGCGATTCACGTGCCGTTCAAGCGCTGTTATGTGTTTTACATATCCATAATCTGGTCTACGCGCAGTTACTTCCCTTCTCCAGCCTTCGACGACTTTCCAAGCATAAATGGGGAACTGAATAAGCATCAGTTTCCACATGCATGCAGGGATAATGACTATTTCAATCCACTTTTCAAGTTACTATATCACCTGCACTCTCTTGACAACAGCTTTATTGTATTGGCAACGTCATTGAAGTTAAGGTTATTTACTCAACACTTTCAAAAGACTATGCTGTAAATGTAAGTGTTTATGTACCTTCAACGTTCCTGCTGTAAATTCCAAAATAATTCCTCATTTCTTACTTTACGCTGCTGCATTTCAACTTTGCATTAATCCACTGTTTAAACACATTTTTAATCGAAAACTGCCCACCGAAGGTAAAGCCTCGTCATTTCGGATGATGACCGAGTGAGGCATATCTAAAACACAACCTTGAACTGTATTTAAATAATCGAATTATTTTGTCGATGTCGTATGAACAAAATATTGTTTTCAATGTTATTTAAAATTATTTTGGTATGTGTGATTTGTTAATGCAATAATAGCGAAAATACCCATTTTCTCGGACATGATCATCTGCCGGCGCTCTCAAAATCCGTTCCTGCCCTCGTGCCTGCGGGCGCTCTCAAAATCCGTATCTGCCCGAGTGCGCTTTTTCGAGCGCCCGCAGACGATCATGCCCTCGAAAACGTGTATTATCCCTATAGTAAAACTCTAGTTGCTCCAGCATTTATTTAGGATAGAAAAATCATATTTTAAAGTACATGTAATCTATGTGATCATAAACGTAAACACAATTCCAATAGTTGTTACATCTTTTACATATTTTATTTCAGTTTTCGTGAATGTATAATTATGCATCATGATGGATTTCAACATAGCATACAACATCGTTTGTCCAACGAAAAAGAGTCTGTACTATGGGGATGCCCTTAACACAGCATTAAATCGAAGTACGTGAAAGCTTTTGTTTTTGTCGTCGGATGATTTAAGTTCAATTTATATAAATAAATTAGTCTATAACAATGCATTTAGAAATAAAAACATTCAACCTGAAATAGAACATCACCATTTAACTAGATGTTAAATAACAAATCCAACTGCTAAGATGAAATAGTTTATTATTTTTTATGTTTCGTCATATAAATACTGAAATAAATTTGCATAAAATTAATCTGTTTCTTAAACAAAGTTTTTTTTATAATCACATCTGATTATTCATTCTCAGACATCAAGTTTTATTATTATGTACTTTTATATACTTTCCCAGCATTAAGTTGCATTTTATACAGTGTGCAATGTTATGTTTGGTTTTATAAATTCATACTGACTTGAAGAAAAACAACATATGAAAACAAACATTTGTGTTGTCATTTTAGTATATTAAGGGCTTGTAGCAGCAATGTGATCACAATTTTAGCTTCCGCTAATTTCTGACGCATTTATTTGGTTTTCTTCTGAAACAGTATTTTGTCGAAGAATATGAACGCATTCTCTTTATGGAGTCAAATTATAATAGCTGGACATGACAATTAACGATATATATTAATGTAGATTTTATGATTTTATCAAACACCCAACAGAAAACTAACATCATATTCACGCATATTGTAAATTGTCTTCATTCACTACTTACATGTTCTCATAAATAATTTCATCATAGCATTGTAACTCTTCTCATTTAAACAAAATACTGATTCTGTAATCGATCTACTCTTATGTGATATGCATAATAGTTACGCCTGAATATACATACATGTACATGGAAGGCAAGTAAATAAACTTGAAGGAATATATACATTTTACCGAAATAGTTTAATTATAAAGATTGCATGTAATTTACACACTCACTCTGTCTACGTCTGTGTATATCCAGCATTAGTGGGATTTTTAAACAAAGTGTTTTGTGAAGTATACTAATGTAAAACTTCCGCTGCTCCAGCAGCACAGCATTCCCATCAATAACTTTTAAAACATATTCTGGGGTTGCATACTTTATGTTTACACATGTTCATCCTGTAATCCATTCAGGACCATGTTTTTGTTCAGCATGCCTATAGCGTTTTCTCAACATGCTTTCATTATATAAGAGTTAGTCTAGTTGCTTCAGCGTTTATTTAGGATAGACATGTTATGATTTAATGTACATGTAATTTTTGATAATATACGTTAACATAAATTCAAAAGTTGTGATATCTTTAATAATATTTATTACCGTTTTCGTGCATGTTTAAATATGTACCATGATGGTGTTCAGCATAGCATAGTTTCTCCAACGAAAAGGAGCCTGTACTATGGGTATGGCCTTTAATCAGCATTAAATTGAAGTACATGAACGCTTTTATTTTTGTCGTCTTTCAAAACATCTTCGTGGGGTTTTATAACTTTTGTTTGGTCGTGTATACCCTGTAATCCCTTCAGGACCATGTTTTATGTTCAGCATGCATTTAACGTTTTTTAAATATGCCATCATTATATAAGACTAAAACTCTAGTTTCTCCAGCCTGTATAAAGGATACAAATGTTATATTTTAAAGTACATGTTATTTCTGATCATGTACGATAACAAAAATCAACAGATTTGATAACTTTTATAAATTTTATTACCGTTTTTGTGAATGTATATTTACGTACCATGCTGGGTTTAAGCACAACATACAAGTACAGTCAAACGTAAAGGAGGCCTTACTATGGGTTAGCCCTTTAATCAGCATTAAGTCGAAGTACCCGAAAACTTTTTTGTTTGTCGTCGGATAATTTATGTTCATTTTATTAAAAAAAAATAATCTAAAACAATGATTTTGGCTACAAAAACGTTTACACCTTACATAGCACATTTCCATATAAAAAGATGCAAAATTAAAAATCCAACTGCTGTTATTTTTATGTTCAGCATGCCTATATCGTTTTCGCAATATGCGTTAATTAAAAAAGGGTAAAACTCTAATTGCTCCAGCGTTTATTTACGAGATAAATACAATGTTTTAAAGTACACGTACTTTCTGATTATGTATGTTAACAAAATCCAAAATGTTGTTATATCCTTTATTTATCTTTTAACTGTTTTCATGAATGTATAATTATGTACCATGATGGATGTCAGCACAGCGTACACGTATTTGTGCAAAAAGGAGCCTGTACTATGGATATGCCCTTAAATCAGCATTAAGCAGAATAATATAAAAGCTTTCATTGTTAAACATCTCAATTATTCAGGTTTGATTTATACATAAACATATATATAACAACTATTTGTGGCAACAACACCGAATACAAAACATAAAGCATTTCAACATTTGAAGATATGTCAAATTAAAATCCGATTACAAAGCTGTTTGTTTATTTTAATGTTTCGTCTAATGCAAACTAAAATTAATTTGCAAGCATTATTTTTTCAACAAATGCTTTCTTTTACAATCATATTTGTAATCACAGATGTCGGGAAGACAGCATCGCCAAGAATCTAGTTAATAATTAGATCTGATAAGTCATATTCAGACGGATAACTTTTTGTATATATTTTGCAGAGTTTTCAGAATTAAGTTGCAGTTTTACCTAGTGTACAATGTTAGGTTTGGTTTGTTCATACGGACTTGCTTGAGGAAAACAATATCCTTACACAATTTTTTTACCGACAATATTTTAGAGTAAGCACGTGTTTCAGCAACGTGATCGAAGTGTTAGAGTCTGCTAATTGAATTGATGTATTTAATTTGGTTTCCCCTAAACCAGTATTTTGTCAAAAATCAATTGATGTTACATTATCGATGTATGATAAATGTTCATTTTGATTTATGATGTTATGTTTAGTGAGAGACGACACACATGCACACGTTTACGCATATTTCAAATGGACTTAAAACAATACTTATTTTTTTACTACTTTAATAATATCGCTTCAATGGATGCATTTCTTTTATCTATTTGTATTCATGTTCAGTATTGGGAGGGAATTTTAAATAAAGCGCTGATAAAAGTTTTGCTCCAATTTTGTCTTGTATTTTGTAATTTTACATCGCAGCTTTCTGTTCAGGAAATTGGTCTATTACAGTGGAGAGCCAGCTCATTCGTGAGAGTTTTCTAAAGGTATCATGATCTTTTAAAACAAATAAGTATTTTTCAGTAAAGTGCAACCGCAATATGAAGTCCCCACACTGATCCGACATTTGTCTAGCCGTTCAAACGCGCGGTTGCACTTTACTGAAAAAATACTTATTTGTTTAAAAAGATCATAAAACCTATAGAAAACACTCACAAAATAGCGGGCTCTCCACTTTATCCCATTAAAATAATGGTGAAATATTTAAAAAGAGATCCTTAAAAATGTCAACTGGGTCGCGCTTTATTCTCCCAACACAGATCCGAAAAAGTCACGTGGTATAGGCACCGTTTTAATGCTAATAAAGCGTCATACTGATACAACACATATTAAGATTTCTTTCGTTAATATCAATAAAGTCATTTAAACATTTACATTCATGATATTTATTCTTGTAAATAAGGATATACATTAAATGTTTTTAAATAATTTCTGAACATGTGTGTCAATAATTTTCTAAATGTTTATGATTTGTTACCGTTAATGTAAAAGTATTTGTCCAACAAAAAGAAGCCTGTGCTGTGAGTATGGCCTTAAAGCATAATTAAATCGTAGAATCTGAAAGCTTTCATTTTTGTCGTCCGAATAAGGCAAGGTCAATTTGCATCAAGAAATAAAATAATATAAGAACGATTGTGGGAAAAGGACCGAACAGAAGTAAAATAGCACTAAACAATTTAAACAGATGTAAATTTAAAATCCAATTGTAAAGTCGAAATAGTTTTATTTTGTTTTGTCGTATGCATGTTTAAATAACTTTACAACCAAACATTTCTTATTTGTATTTTCTATTTGTACAAAATATTGGTTCTGATATCGCCTTATTCTTATGCAATAAGAATTGAATAACCGGCAAGGTTATACAAACGCATGTTGAAAAATATATACTGCCTTACAAGTTTAATAATTTCGCTTGTATGGACGCACTGCTTCTTTCTATGTTTATGCATTTAAAACATTTGGAAAAAAAATTAAACAAAGCGCTTGCTGCAGTTTACTGCAGTTTTGTCGTGTAATTGTCATGTTTTGCATTTCAGCTTTCTGGTCAGGCAATGTATCACTTCCCTCACACGGACTAGTTACAATGAAGTACGGATTGGTGTTCTGAAAATATTTCTAGGGAGGCATAATATTTGTTTACACGTTTATACCCTATAATACAGTCTGGACCAAATGTAAGGTCCAGTATGCGATATGACACATTTAAACTACCAATCTCTAGTTGCTCCAGCGTTTATTTATGATTGTCATGTTATGTTTTAAAGTACATGTAATTTCGTATCATGTACGTTAGCAAAATTCTAAAAGTTGTGAATTTTGTTTAATATATGTATAACCATTTTCGTGAACGTTAAATAATGTACCATGCTAGATTTCATCATAGCATAACAGTATTTGTCGAACGAAACGGAGCATGTACTATGGGTATGCCCTTAAATCAGCATTAAGTCGAAGTACCTGAAATATTGAATACCTGAATATTTGTCGTCGGATAATTTAAGTTTAATTAATATAAATAAATTAGTCTATAAAAAATAATTCGGCAAATCATATGATCACACCTTCAATATCACTATACCATTTAAACAGATGCAAAATTTAAAATTCAATGGCTTAGTTGAACCAGTTCATAATGTTTAATGTTTCCATATATTTATATTGAAATAACTTTGCATAAAAATAAATCCTTTTCTTAAACAAATGCTTTCTCTTATAATCACATGTGAAACACCGATGTTGGGAAAATAGCATTGTAAACAATTTATGTCATAATTTCATCTGATTATTCATTCTTGGAGAGATAGCTTTATTTTTATGTATTTTTATATATATTTCCAGAATTAGGTTACCTTTTCCACATTGTGCAATGCTATGTTTGGTTAAATTCAGTCAAACTTGCAGGAAGAACAAACTATCGATACAAAGTTTTGTGTTGGAATTTTATTATATTAAGCGCTTGTCGCAGCAATTTGATCTACGTTTCAGCTGCTGCTTATTTCTATGATGCATTTAATTGGTTTTCTTCTAAAACAGCATTATGTCAAAGAATATGAACGCATTCTCGTATTGGTGTAAAAACTAATATATCTCGATATAACAATTAACGATATATAATAATGTAGATGTTATGATGTATGTTGTATAAAAACAGAAAATCATCAACATATTCACGCATATTGTAAATTGACTTGAAACGCGTCTTTCGAAAAATATTAACCTCATAACAGTGTAACTCTCGTTTGTACGAGAATCTGATCCTGACATCGCCGTATTCTTATGTAATTTGCATACAGTGTATGCCTGAATAAACATATATGGTACTGACATAACAACGCATGTAAGAATATATACATTTTACCATTATTGTTTATTGTTTGCTAGCGTATACTCTGTTATCCATTCAGGGCCATGCTTTATGTTCAGCATGCCTTTAACGTTGTTTAAATATGCTTTCATTATATAAGAGTAAAACTCTAGGTTCTCCAGCTGTAATTTATGATAGCAATGTTATGTTTTACCGCACATGTAATTTCTGATCATGGACGTTAGCACAATTCAACAGTTGTGATATCTTTCATACTATTATATTTCATTACCGTTTTGTGAATGTATATGTCTTTAGCAATGATTTAGGCAACAAAAAGTACATTCTTTAAATAGTACATCACCATTTAAACACATGAAATAGTTAATCAATGTTTATGTTGAGGCATATGAATACTGAAATTACTTTGCATAACAATACATTCTTATCTTTAACAAATATTTTCTCATATCATAACATGTGTACACACAGATGTTGGGAAAGTAGAATGGCCAACAATCTAGTTTATAATATTATCTGATTCTTTATACTTAGACGGATCGCTTTAATTTTATGTATTTTATATAAATTTTCAGCATTAGGTTGCATTACTCACACCGTGCAAAGCTATGTTTGGTTTTATTCATTCGGACTTGCTGGAAGAAAAAAAAAGTATCAATAAAAAATTGTGTTGGCATTTAGGGCTTGTTGCAGCAACGTGATCAAGGGTATAGCTTCTGATAATTTCTTTTATTGATATATTTTTATCTGAAACAGTATAATGTCGAAGTATATACACGCATTATCGTAATATGTCAAACTAAATATCTTCAAATAAAATATAACGATATATAAAGAATGTAGATTTTATTATGTATTTTTTTATAAAAACACAAACAAAAAATGGTTAACATATTGACCTATATTTAAAATAGACATGACTCACCACTTCTGTGTTCTGGATAAATATTGACCTTATAGCTGAGCATTGGAACTCTCATTGCGCGAAATACTAATTTTGATATCGCCTTATTGGTAAGTAATGTGCATACAGTGTACGCTTGGATATGCATACATGCTAAGCAAACAAAAAACGTATGTAGGAAAATATTTTCATTTTAGCATAATATTTTAAATTATTTTGCTTGCATGGACAAACTGATTATTTCCATGCGTGTGTATTTCCAGTTTATACGTGTTTACCATGCAATCCATTCAGGACCATGTTTTATGTTCAGCATGGCTATATCGTTTTCTAAATATGCGTTCATTATATCAGAGTAAAACTCTGGTGCTCCAGCGTTTATTTATGATAGAAATTAGTACATGTAATTTCTGATCATGTACGTTAACACAATTCCTAGAGATGTGATATGTTATATTTATTTTATTACCGTTTTCGTTAATGTATACTTATGTACCATGATATTGTCAGCATAGCATACACGTAATTGTCCAACGAAATGGAGGCTGTACTATTGGTTAGCCCTAAAATCAGCGTTTTGTCGAAGTACCTTAAAAATAATTCAAAATACAAATCCAACTGCTTAGATGAAATATTTTATTAATATGTATGTTTTGTCATATACATACTGTAATAACTAAGCATAAAAATAAATCCTATTCTTAAACAAATGCTTTCTATTATAATCACATTTTTAAATACATATGTTGGAAAAGTAGCGTTGCAAACAATATAGTGCATAATTGTATCTGTTTCTTTATACTTAGCAGTATATTTATTAATGTATTTTATATATATTTTCATGTTTGGTTTATTCATTCGGACTTGCTGGAAGAAAAGAAAGTATAAATAAAAAGTTGTGTTATGTCTTTTTGTATAATAAAGGCTTGTTGCAGGAGCGTGATCAAAGTTTCAGCTTCTGATAATTTCTTTTATGCATTTATTTTGTATTCTACTAAAACAGTATTATGTCGAAATATCTGTACGTACTCTCTTGATGGTGTCAGAATAAATATCTTCATATAAGATTTAGCGATATATAATACATGTAGATGAAATGATGATTTTTTTTATATAAAAAACAAACAGAAGAAAACGTGGCATATTCACACATGTTGTAAATTGACTTGATTCACTGCTGAGGTGTTTTTTATAAATATTAACCTTGTGGCATTGTTACTCTCATTTGTACGAAATACTGATTCTGATATCGCCTTATTCTTATGTAATATGCATATAATGTACTCCGGAATACACATATATTGCAGTCAAATAGAACCGTTGTAGGAATATATACATTTCCCCATTATAATTTATTATTTCGCTTGCATTGACAAACGGATTCTTCCTATGTGTGTGTATTTCCATCATCATGTTGATTTTTAAACTAAGCGCTTTTTACAACATATTCTGGGCTTCATAATTTACGTTTACACGTGTATACCCTGTAATCCATTCATGTTTTATGTTCAGTATGCCTATATCGTTTTCTAAATATGCGTTTTTTATATAAGAGAGAGAAAAACTCTTGCTCCAGCGTTTATTTAGGATAGAAATGTTGTCGTTTTAAGTACGTTATCAGATCTGCTTATTCATTCTTAGAAAGATATTTTTATTATGTATTTGTATATACATTTTCAGCAATAGGTTGCATTTTCCACAGCGTGCCATTGCTGGAAGAAAAAAAAAGGATTACAAAGTTTTGTGCTTTCATTTATTTATATTAAGGGCTTTTTGCAGCAATATTTTAGCTTCCGATTATTTTATGTAAGAATGTATGTTGCTTTCTACGCAAACAGTATTATGTCGAAGTATATGAACACATTCTCTTTATGATGTCAGATTAAATATCTTCATATAAAATGTAACGACATATAATAAATTTAAATTGTATGATGTTTTTTTTAAAATAAAATACAGAACAACGTAAACATATTCACGCATATTGTCAATTGACTTGATTCACTACTTATTTCTCGATAAATAGTAACCTCTTAGCATTTTTACTCTCATTTGTACGAAATATATCGCCCTATTATCATGTAATATGCATACAATGTACGCCTTAACACGTAAAGGGTAGTCAAATAAAAATACATGTAGGAATATATATATTTTACTATAATAGCTTATTATTTCGCGGGCATGAACAAACGGATTCTTTGTATGTGTGAGTATTTCCAGCATTAGGGGGAATTTTAAGCAAAGCGCTTTTTCAACATATTCTGCGGTTGCATAATATGTCTACTCGTTTATACCATGTAATCCATTCAGGACCATGTTTTATGATCAGCATGCATATACCGTTTTCTAAATATGCATTCATTATATAAGAGTAAAACTCTAGTTGCCCCATCATTTATTTATGATAGAAATGTCATGTTTTAAAGTGCTAGTAATCTATTTGATCATGAACGTTAACACAATTCCATAAGTTTTATATATTAAAAGGGGCCTTTTCACAGATTTTGGCATGTTTTGAAGTTTGTCATTGAATGCTTTATATTGATAAATGTAAACATTAAATTTTAAAAGCTTCAGTAAAAAATCAAAAATACATTTTAAAAAGGAAACAAAAGTAGCCCACAGCAGGGCTCGAACCAGTGACCCCCGGAATCCTTAAGTAAAAATGCATTAGCCAACTGAGCTATCCTGCCAAAAATACATAATATGCGTATTTTATACCTTATATAAGCAATCTTCGTAGTTTTACAAATTTAAACGACAACAAGAGACCTCTCCAAATTATTCAATCGTTTCGCGTTGCAACGCTTTATAATTTTTAGGCTTTTAAATCGTCAAAAGACGCATATAATGGCTATATTGGACCGTGGCTAATGTTCAGTAATACTGTTTCCTCACAAATATCATAACTGAACCGAACATTTGCGAATCTGAAACAACTTTTTTCAATTTTGTCAATTTACCAAACCGTGAAAATATCCCTTTAATATATTTAATTTCAGTGTTCGTGAATTTAAAATTAAGAACCATGATGGATTACAGCAAAGCATACAATCATTTGTCCAACGAAAAAGCGTCTGTACTATGGGTATGCCATTTACACAACATTAAGTCAAAGTACGTGAAAGCTTTAATTTTTGTCGTCGGATGATTTAAGTTCAATTTATATAAATAAATAAGTCTATAGCAATGCATTTAGAAACAAAAACATTCAACCTGAAATAGAACATCATCATTAAACTAGATGTTAGATTAAAAATCCAATTGCTTAGATGAAATAGTTTATTATTTTTTATGTTTCGTCATATTATTACTGAAATAACTATGCATACAAAATTTATTTATTTTTTAAACATTTTTTATCTCTATTATCACAGGTGTAAATACAGATGTCAGGAAAATAGCATTGTAAACAATCTAGTTCATAATTACATCTGATTATTCATTCTTAGACAGATAGTTTTATTAATAAGTACTTTTATATACTTTCCCACATTTTTATCACAGTGTGAAATTCTATGTTTGGTTTTATAAATTCATACTGACTGGAAGAAAAACAACATATAAAAACAAAGTGTTGTGTTGTCATTTTATTACATTAAGGGCTTGTAGAAACAATGTTATCACAATGTTAGCTTCTGCTAATTTCTATAACGCATTTATTAGGTTTTCTACTTAAACAGTATTATGTCGAAGAATATTTACGCATTCTCTTTATGATGTCAAATTATAGCTGGATATGACATTGAACGATATTTATAAATGTAGAATGTATGATTTTATTGGAAAAAAAAACACAACAGAAAACAAACGTTAACATATTCACGCATATTTTAAATTGTCTTCATTCACTTCTTACATGATCTCGATAAATAATTTCCTTATATCATTGTGACTCTCAATTGAACGGAATACTTATTCTGATATCGCCCTACTATTATGTAATATGCATAACGGGTAAGCCTGAATATGCATACATGTACATGGTAGGCAAATAAAACACCTGTAGGAGTATATACATTTTACCATAATAGTTTAATGATTATGCTTGCATGTAATGTACGCACTGACTTTGTCTATGTCTGTGTATATCCAGCATTAGTAGTAATTTTAAACAAAGTGTTTTGTGAAGTATACTAATGTAAAACTTCCGCTGCTCCAGCATTACAGCATTCCCATCAATAACTAATAAAACTTATTCTGGGGCTGCATACTTAATGTTTACACGTGTATACCCTGTAATCCATTCAGGACCATGTTTTTGTTCAGCATGCCTATAGCGTTTTCTCAATATGCTTTCGTTATATAAGAGTGAATCTCTAGATGCTCCAGCGTTTATTTCGGATAGACATGCTATGATTTAATGTACATGTACTTTCTGATAATGTACGTTAACATAAATTCCAAAAGTTGTGATATCTTTAATAATATTTATTACCGTTTTCGTGCGTGTTTAATTATGTACCATGATGGTGTTCAGCATAGCATACAAGTATTTCTCCAACGAAAAGGAGCCTGAACTATGGGTATGGCCTTAAATCAGCATAAAGTCGAAGTACATGAAAGCTTTATTATTGTCGTCGTTCAAACCTGTTCATGGGGTTTTATAACTTTTGTTTGGTCGTGTATACCCTGTAATCCCTTCAGGACCATGATTTTTGTTCAGCATGCATTTAACTTTTTTTTTTAAATATGTGATCTTTATATAAGAGTACAACTCTAGTTTCTCCAGCCTTTATAAAGGATACAAATGTTATATGTTAAAGTACATGTTATTTCTGATCATGGACGTTAACAACAAAATCAACAGTTTTGATATATTTTATATATTTTATTACCGTTTTTGTGAATGTATATTGACGTGCCATGCTGGGTATAAGCATAGCATACAAGTACAGTCCAACGTAAAGGAGGCCTTACTATGGGTTAGCCCTTTAATAAGCATTAAGTCGAAGTACCTGAAAACTTGTATGTTTGTCGTCGGATAATTTATGTGTTTTTTATAAAAAGAAATAAATCTAAAACAATGAGTTTGGCAACAAAAACGTTCACACCTTACATAGCACATCTGCATATAAAAAGATGCAAAATTAAAAATCCAACTGCTGTTATTTTTATGTTCAGCATGCCTATATCAATTTCGCAATATGCGTTAATTACAAAAGGTGTAAACTCTAGTTGCTCCAGCGTTTATTTAGGAAAGAAATATAATGTTTTAAAGTACATGTAATTTCTGATTATGTTAACAAAATTCAAAATGTTTTTATATCCTGTATTTATCTTTTAACTGTTTTCGTGAATGTATAAGTATGTACCATGATGGATTTCAGCACAGCATACACGTATTGGTGCAAAACGGAGCCTGTACTTTGGATATACCCTTTAATCAGCATTAAGCAGAATACTCTAAACGCTTTCATTGTTTAATATCTCAATAATGCAGGGTTGATTTATACATAAACATATATATAACCACTATTTGTGGCAACAACACCGACTACAAATCATATAGCATTTCAACATTTGAAGATATGTCAAATTAAAATCCGATTACAAAGCTGTTTGTTTATTTTAATGTTTCGTCTAATGCAAACTAAAATTAATTTGCAAGCATTATTTTTTTAATAAATGCTTTCTATTACAATCCTATTTGTAATCATGGATCTCGGGAAGACAGCATCGCCAGGAATCTAGTTAATAATTAGATCTGATAAGTCATACTCAGACGGATAACTCTTTGTATATATTTTGCAGTGTTTTCAGAATTAAGTTGCAGTTTTTACCTAGTGTACAATGTTAGATTTGGTTTTATTCATACGGACTTGCTTGAGGAAAACATTATCCTTACACAAATTGTTTACCGATAATATTTTAGAGTAAGCACGTGTTTTAGCAACGTGATCAAAGTTTGAGAGTCTGCTCATTGAATTGATGTATTTAATTTGGTTTCCCCTAAACCAGTATTTGGTCGAAGTATATGAACGCATACGCCTATATTGTCAAAAATCAATTGTTGTTACATTATCGATATATTTTATTAATGTACATTTTGATTTATGATGTTATGTTTAGTAACAGACAAGACACATGCACACGGTTTACGCATATTCAAATGGACTTTAAACAATACTTATTTTTTTACTATTCAATAATTTCGCTTCAATGGATGCATTTCTTTTATCTATTTTTATGCATGTTCAGTATTGGGAGGGAATTTTAAATAAAGCGCTGATAAAAGTTTTGCTCCAATTTTGTCTTGTATTTGTAATGTTTACATCGCAGCTTTCTGTTCAGGCAATTGGTCTATTACCTATATCGAGAATACTTATGTTAGTGTGATTGTGAACTTAATTTATCCCACAAGTGAAGAAAAGTTTACATGGCGAGGCTTGCCGAGCCTTGTAAGCCTTTCTGAGACGAGTGGGATAAATTTAAGTACACAATCACACTTACATAGTATTCTATTTATCCTACAATAATTTTTATTTAATTTATTCCTAAAATAAATCAAAACAAAACACATTAAAGTAACTAAATCTAGCATTGCGTAGTAATATTAATTGTGATCTTTCCCAACTATGCACTGTTTTTGGCATTAAAAGAAGGTACTTTGATGAAAGTATATAAGGCGTGACATGCTCGAGAAGTGGTTGTCAAAGCCTTTAAATCTAAAATCGTGTGCTTACGGGGGCTTCGCCCCCTGGACCCCTATCAGGGCTATGCCCTGCACCCACCAGATTTCTT